>NC_045804.1:25616911-25944073 GCF_009873245.2 Balaenoptera musculus
GCGTAAAGTGAAGAAACAATTACCTTCGGACACATCTTGCTAATGGGATGCACAGAATAAACTGAGATAAATCACAGGTGCTCACAGGCACGTTTCAAAGCTGCAGTGGCTTGATGCTGAGATGCTGAGTGTAGTTCCCAGGGAAGGAGCCTGGTGGCGCCGCTCCCGCTGCCCAGCTAGCTGCAAAGCTGAGCGCTTTTCTTTCTTTCTTTTTTTCTGGCCGCTCCAGGCGGCTTATGGGATTTTATTTCCCTGACCAGGGATGAATCCAGACCCTTGGCAGTGAAAGCACTAACCACTGGATCGCCAGGGAATTCCCTTTCACCTTTTTTTTTTTTTTTTAATATTTGTTTTTTAATTTATTTGGCTGCTTCGGGTCTTAGTTGCAGCATGTGGGATCTTCGTCGCGGTGGGTGGGCTTCTCTCTAGTTGCAGCTCGCGGGCTTAATTGCCCTGCGGCATGTGGGATCTTAGTTCCCAGACCAGGAATCGAACCCCCGTCCCCTGCATTGGAAGGTGGATTCTTAACCACTGGACCACTAGGGAAGTCCCCCCTCTCACCTTTTTTCTTAAAGCAAAAATCCTCTTCAGACTTCTTTTGGTTAGCAAAAACAGGTACTAATGTAGGTCTTCTGTAAAAGCAAAGTGGCGTAAAGTGAACTTTTGAGAAGCAGGGGATATCTGCAAACTCTTTTGTATCTTGCTTTTTCCACTTAATGATACATCCTGACCATGATTCTATATCAGTTCAAAGCAAACTTTCTTGTTCCTTTTTTATAGCTGCATAGTACTCCACTGCAGGGATGTACTAGAATTTCTTTAGCCAATCTCCTATGTTTGGGCGTTTGTTTCTCATACTTTGCTATTACAAATAATGCTGAAAAACCTGTGTGTATTTTTTTTTTAAATAGTGTTGGAGGGTTATATTCAGGGTAAATTCTAGACGTGGGATTGCCAGGTCAAAGGGTCAATGCCTATTTTGTTAGATATTGCCAGATCCTCCTCCATAGGGGTTGTACCATTTTGCACTCCCACCAGCTAAAGGAAAACTGTTTCCTCTAAACACCAACAATACTTCTGACACCAAATGTGTGGGTTTTTTTCCTACACCAACCAATTCTCCAATTCTTTGCAGACACCAACTGGGTGTCCTACAATTCAATTCACACACTAACTACCCAGAGTTAGAGCAGACCCCACAGGTTAAGAGCTCAGGCCCACAAAGCTGCTCCTCACTTCAGACACCAGTCGTAAGTCCAGGCCTCACATACTTCTGACCAACCAGCTGTAAATCAGGGCTTCCCACAACTTTGTCCTCAGGTTCAATAATGTCCTAGAACGGCTCACAGAACTCAGGGAAACACTTTGCATACTCTTACTGGTGTATTATGAAGGACGTAACTCAGGAACAGCCAGATGGAAGAGGTTCACAGGGCAAGGTATGTGGGGAAGGGGTGCGAAGCTCCCCCACCCTCTCCAGGTGCACCACCCACACAGCACCTCTATGTGCAGCTCCCTGAACCCATTCATTTAGGATTTTAATGGAGGTTCCATTACACAGGCTTGATTAATTTAATCACTGGCCATTGGTGATTAATTTGATCCTCAGACCGTCTCCCCTCCCCAGAGGTGGGGGTGGGATGGAGCTGAAAGTTCCAACCCTCTGGTCTTGTGGTTGATTCCTCTGGCAACCGGCCCCTATCCTCCAAGAGTCACCTCACTAGCATAAATTCAGGTAAAGTTGAAAGGGGCTTATCACCCCTACACTCAGGAAATTCCCAGGGTTTTAGGGGCTCAGTGTCAGGCAACAGTGGCAGAGACCAAATATATTTTTCTTATGTCACAGCAGCAAAATATGAAAGTGTGTGTTTCCCATACAGCCTTGCCAACAGTATGTGGTCAAGCCTTTGCATTTCTGTCAATCTGATAAATGAGAAATAGGGTTACAGTGTACTTTTAATTTGCATTTCTCTTCTTGTTTTAAAAATTTTTTTATTATTATTTTTTAAGTTTATTTATTTATTTGTTTTTATTTTTGGCTGTGTTGGGTCTTTGTTGCTGTGCGTGGGCTTTTTCTCGTTGCGGCGAGCAGGGGCTACTCTTCATTGCGGTGCATGGGCTTCTCGTTATCGTGGCTTCTCTTGTTGTGGAGCACGGGCTCTAGGCACACGGGCTTCAGTAGTTGTGGCTCGCAGGCTCTAGAGCGCAGGCTCAGTAGTTGTGGCACATGGGCATAGTTGCTCCACGGCATGTGGGATCTTCCCGGGCCAGGGATTTAACCTGTGTCTCCTTCATTGGCAGGCAGATTCTTAACCACTGCGCCACCAGGGAAGCCCTGCATTTCTCTTCTTCATGAGTAAAATTGAGCATATTTTCATCTATTTAAAGGGCATTTTTAGATTTTTTTTCTGATGTATGTGAGTAAACTATCTCTTTGTGCCTCTTGCCCACTATTCTAACAGGGAAGGATTACTTTAGAAAAAGATACTGCATTCATTAAAGGTACACACTAAACTGCTGTAACAAAGAGGCCCCTAATACAGTGGCTTAGGTAAGACAGAAGATCAATTCTTTCTCATGTAGCAGTAAGAGGTGAGCAGCCTGGGGCTTTTGGAGTGCCTCTGCCATCTTCAACATGTGCTTCCATCTCTGTGTCTAAGCCACTTCTCATCAGCAGGAAGGGGAGACGTGAAGGGCAAGCACCTTTTCTCCTTCTAAGGACGGGATCCAGAAGTTGGGCACCTCAGTACTGTTTGCCTCCTATTGGCCAGAACTCGGTCACATGGCCACACCGGGCTGCAAGGAGGGTGATGAAATCTGGTCTCTGGCTGGACTACCACTTATCCTTGAGGGTGGGGTTTCCATTACCAACCAGAAGAAAGGGAGACTAGGTAGTGGAGAGTAGTACTTCAGGGGGTAATTAGGCCTCTCTGCCCCAAGGCCTGCATGAATCATAATAGAGAATGTTTATTGAGTGGCTCCTATGTGGACACTCTATTTCAAACACAGGACATGTGTGAAACTTGTAATCTGCACAAAAATGTATGAAATGGGCACTAGTATAGAAAGGAAACTGAGGCAGAGAGCAGTCAATTAATTAATTTCCCCAGAATCTCATAGGTAATAAGTGATGCAGCCAGGCAGCCTGGTGCCAGGACCAATACTCTTAGTCACTATTTTATTCTGCTTCTGGACCATGTTTAGGTATTTTGAGATATTTTTTTGTTTTGCTTCCGGGGCCAGGACTTTCTTTCCTCTAACACACGAATCTATTGTTCAGCTTTCAGACATATCGCTCTCATACACTTTTGTAGGAATGTGTCACGCTTGCCAGTAAAGGACCGTCTCCCTCACAGCTGCACTGCCGCCTTCGGGATTGCTCTGTCGCCTTCCAGTCACTGCACGGCCTGGTTGTTTGGCGGCTGAGACTCCTGTCCTCCTGCCTTCCTCGTGTGGCCTCGTAATAAACCCCCATTATGTAAAGAACCTTCTTCTTGAAAGAGCCCCAAACTCACGCCCTTATATGTGAGGCTGGGAGTCTGGCCTTTGCCCTGTGCCTGTTGATGTGCCAATGGAGAGGTTTAAGCAGGCAGAAGTCAGGAGCAACCTGACTGTGATTTACAAGCATCCTTAGGTAGTGATGTGAGGGGCAGGGGAGAAACAAGGAGGCCAATGCAAGACCTTAACCAAACCCATGGGAATGGAGAGACATTCCTCCCTCTTGCTGGGCACAGGGTCCCGGTCAGAGTAGCACGTCCCTGTTTTTCAAACGGGAGTTGCGTCACCATCTGGCGCCACCTGCCTCTCTAGGCGGGTCTTGCACTGTTCCATGCTATGCACACTCCAGCTGCACGGCACCTCTCACTGCCCCCCAACAAGCTCACACTTCTACAGTGCATTGCCTTTGCTCATGCGGTTCCCTCTGCCCAGAATGTCTTTCCTCTCTAGCACTGCCTGGAAAATGCTTAGTAAAATGTCACTTCCCCTGTGGTGACACTTCCCCTAGTGTCCCAGACTTATTCACATCCCCCCTGTGCTCCCATGCAACTTGGTACACACATATATTACAGTAGTCATTGCACTGAATTGTAATTGTGTTTGTGTTTGTAGTCACTGCTACAAAATGGTGACCTCCCAGATGACAGGGATGAACTTTATTCCTGTCTATTACCCTTTGTTCCCAAAGTGCGTACAGGACTCCTGGTATAGGTAGGCGCTCAATAAATGTCAGTGAGTGAATGGTGGGGTTGATCTCAGCCTGATGGCAGAGGGGGCTCCCCACCTGCACCTTCCTGGAGCAACCTCTAGAGGGCAGTCTCACACCACATGCGGCTTTTCTACCCTCTGTCCAGTTGCCTTTATTACTTTAGGCAGCCTACATGGATGATGATGGATAGATAGATAGGTAGGTAGATAGATGTTACATAGATGATAGATAGGTGGGTGGATAGATATGGTCGGGTGGTCCAGATGGGCTCAGGAATTGACAAGCACTGGGATTTGGGATTCTAACCAGGCACGGCCAGCCCATACCTTAGACACAGGCTTAGGGCCTGGGGACTATGGTTGAAAGATGGAAAAAAGTTTTTGGTTTCAAAATGAACAAAGAAAATTGCAAAATGAAAATTCATATTTAAATAAATGGCTATAAGACAAAAACGCCAACCAATTTACTGCAGCTCCACTTGTACATAGTTTATGTATAAATGACATTTCATGTGGCATGTGAGTGCATCTTAGTTTTTGTCATTATGTGGGCGGTCCTAAAGCATTGAGTGCCCTTGGTGCCCTTGAAAAGGCCCTGGGAGGGAGGAAGCGGAATGGAATGTTACTTGGAAGCCCAGACTCCCCACCAGAGGGCTCAGCGCCCTGCTCTTTAGCTCAGCTACCCAATGAGTCTGAGGCTGAAGGCTCGCACACCCACATCTGCCTCCCCACTTCCTGCTGGGGGCTCTGGAGCCATGCCTACCCAGGCCTGGTCAGTAACAAAGGCTGACCTCAGCCACCATCTTTCTTGGTCTCAAGGTAAGATGGCAGAGGGGTGGTTTAAGCTTCTCCACTGGGAAGATATTGAATAGGAAGGGGTTCTGTCCCCTGGGGCTTCTGGCTCAGAGGGTAGAATGGGCAGGAGACAAGAACGGGACCAAGTGACTCTGAATTCAAGTCAGAACCAGTCAGGGGCTCTAAAGCACTAGGTAGGGACCCAGGAAGGCTTCTGGGAAGAGGCAGTATTTTGAGTTGGCTTTGACAGGTGAGTGAGTGTCACACAGGCAGTAGTTGGAACATCCTAAAAGAGCAGGAGAGAGTGGAGGGGAAACTAGATGACATGTCCTTCAGGCTTCACAGAATTCATAGGGCAGTGGTGTCTCCAAGTCACACATGAAGGGGCTGAAGTTCAGAGAGTTAATAATAATAGTAACAAGGGCCAATTATTGAGTGCTTACTTCCATCCAGACCCTGTGCTAAGCCCCTTACATATATTGTCTCATTTAATCCTCTCAACAATCCTAATGAGAGGTAGATGTTATTAGGTTCATTTTACAAATAGGGAAACTGAGGTTCAGAGAGGTTAAATAAGTTGTTGAAAGTTAGGATTCAAGGGCAAGGTTATCTGACTTCAAACCAAGTGCTCTTAATCACTACATCATGCCCTCTTTCAAAGTGGCCTGCCCAGTTTTACAGGGCTATGAATTACATGGAAGAGTGGAACATTTATTGAGTGCTTCCAGTCAATGTGTCAGACCCTGTTCTAGCTGCTTTGCACGTTTTAACTCATTTAGCTGAAGTAGAGGATGTAGTCATCATTGCCATTCATAAATGGGGAAACCAAGGCCAAGAGAGCCTAAGTAACTTGCTGAAGGTGGCTGCCAGGCTGTCTGGTTCCAGAGTCTGGGCTCTTTACCACAAGCCTGCCTACTCTATGGGGTCACAAGGTATGGGGCTGGGGCAGTGACAGGCCCAGTGGGGTAGAGAATAAGAGGGAGGGATGTAGTGATCTATGTGATGTGTGAGGGAGAACCCAGCCACAGGAGCTGATCACAGTGTTTTTCTCTGCTGTTTCCTCAGTTGGAATTCAATGCTGAGTTCCTACCAAAACTACTGAGAACATAATGCCTCCCCAGGTATCTTTTCCTTATGGCATTTTGTTGAAGTAATTTTTTTTTTTTTTTTTTAGATTTGTCTAATGATTGAGACCTCCAGAGCTGCACTGGGTTTTTTTTGTTTTTTGTTTTTTTAATTTATTTATTTTTATGGCTGTGTTGGGTCTTCGTTTCTGTGCGAGGGCTTTCTCTAGTTGTGGCAAGGGGGGGCCACTCTTCATCGCGGTGCGCAGGCCTCTCACTGTCGCGGCCTCTCTTGTTGCGGAACACAGGCTCCAGACGCGCAAGCTCAGTAATTGTGGCTCACGGGCCCTGTTGCTCCGCGGCATGTGGGATCTTCCCAGACCCGGGCTCGAACCCGTGTCCCCTGCATTGGCAGGCAGATTCTCAACCACTGCGCCACCAGGGAAGCTCTGAAGTAATTTTTAATTAGCAAATACTTTGCAAAGAGGGGTTCATTTTCCCCTGGTGACCAGGGCTACTGGTCTGTCGGAGCTTTCCTGAAGGGCTCACACAGTCCTCCAGTTAGGCGCAGGAACCACTTTGTTGAGAAGGATATTAACAAGATGGGGCCATACAGGGGAAAGGCTGGTGTGGAAGTGGTCAGAGATTGAATTAGGAGATGGAATGGAAAGCTTCCATGGCCCTGGTCCCTAATATGACTCTATTCAGGGCCTTTGGGAGCAGTTCTAGGTTGCCTGCCTCAAGGGGAAATATTGTGGTCAGGTATATGCAGGTGGAACGATCCCATTTGGGGAAAGGAAAATTGTAGGGAGACACAGAGCATTAATAATTAATTAAGCACATGGGCCCTGAAGTTGGGACTATCTGAATTCAAATCCCTACTCTGTTATTGTACGATGTTGGGTAATTTACTCAACCTAAGTCTTGGTGCCCCATCAGTAAAATGGGTATATTAATGATACCTTTACTCATTAACTGTTTATACAGTAATGATTAATGGCTTTTTGTGGGAATTAAAATGACCAAGTACAAAGTGCTTAATACAATGCTTGTCATACAAACATTCAATGCCTATTATTTTATTCAAATTAAATGGGGGACAACAACAAAAACAATTCTATTGTTCAGAATATATTAACAGGGACTGAAGTTGGCTATAGAAAGAATTTCCTAACAACAAAGGGTGTGAAGCCTAAGAAACTTGTAAAATCTCCTCCTCAGTTTCTTTCCAAGAGTGGATTTCAACTCAGGGGTGGTCATTTCTGGAGGCAGGGCCTGGGGATGCCCTGGTGATGGGCAGGTATGTGGGCTCCCTGAATCCACGACAACTGATAAACAGACACTCTGTATGGCACTGCCTGGGGTTTACAACCAGGACATGGAGCGCCCGCATTGCCAAGATGCCCTTTATAGCTGTTTCCTGAACCTGAGTAAATTTCTGTTTAAAAAGTGCCTCCTGGGCCCCTACCTAAGTCTCCTTACTGCTTAACATTAGCAGTTGCTTCCCTTTGGCTGAGTGAGAGCTGAGCTGCAAAAACTCCCAGAAGGAAGAAAGGAAGGAAGGGATAGTGGGTTGGGTGGGGTGGCAGGGATGGGTCCTCCATAATGGGGGATGGGCCTGAATCTGGGCCTGGATGTCACTAGGGCCTCTTTAAGAGAATTTTTCCTGACTTGAAGGTAGCTGGAAAGCCTGACTACTGGCAAAGGAAGAGTTACTAAGCGTCAGCTGAAGGGATGGCAAGTGGTGAGTGGGGCCCCGGCCAAGCAGTTTTTATCTTCAGGGAATTTTCAGAGTCATTGTCACTTGCAGGGGATTTCCTGAACTATGAACTTTATTGCAGAGAGGGCAGAATGGGTGGGTGACAGGAAGTTGGCCTCAGGCGCCACACCCACCCCGCCCATTCCCCCACAGCAGGATTCTGTGTTACAAACCTAAACCCTGGTCCAGCTTGGCCTCCTGCAGCTGTGCCACCCTCGTCAAGTCCTCACCCTCACTAAGCCCTGGCTCCCTCCTCTATAAAAGGGGATGACAAGAGCACTTAACTGGTAGTAAACACTCAATGTATCTTGGATTTAAATAATATAATAGGTGATGACTCCTGAGGTCAGAGATTTGCACTGAGGGGAAGGAACAGAGAAGAGAGTCTGTCCCTTTTCTTGGGAGCTGATTAGAGGAACAAGCCAGGCATAAATCAAAAGAAATGCAATTGGAAAATGCCTTTTCCAGCCAGTGGTGGGGAGCAAAACACAAATATTGGAAAGAATTTCTAGTTACTCTCTGCAGTATATTTTGTCACACTTTTGTGTTGGTTTTCTCATCCCTATTTTGAGATGCTGTTCAAATAAAAGTGTGTCCTCCGGGCTCCCACAGACTGACAGCAGGAAGCAGCAGTCAGGAAGCACATGGTGGCAAGCCAGACATTTGGTCAGAATGTGTTCTGGGCCCCCTGGCAGATTCTGGGGAATTGACTTGGGGAATCGACCATTTCACTACAAAAGCACGGAGGGGATGGCACACTCTAGGGACTAGATTGTGCTGGCTGAAGACTAGGCAGGGGTCACCGAATTCAATAGGAGGCAACAAGCATCTACCAGGCACCTGTGTGTTCAGTAATCAGAGAAGGCTTCCAGATGGAGGGGCCTTCTTCTACTAATCGGCGGGAGATTATTGGCTCAGGCAAAGGGTATAGGATTCAAAAAGGAGAGGAGGATCAACACCAAGAAGCAGTAAGGTGGAGAAAGCACCTCTGCCTCGGGGGCTTGTAGAGAGACCAGGTGGTATCAGAGGTAGCGGGGCAGAGAACAACATCCCAGGGAGCAGATGTTGAGGAAGGATTAGCCTCTGACAACGGATGTGAAATACTGACCCAGAGAAAAGTGCCTGGTGTTTGTCCAGGCCAAACCAGTGCAGCAGCTTCTGCGGGAGGAGGTGCAGGAAGATGGCCCAGGTTGGGAGGCCGAGGGTCCTGCAGCTCGCCCTGGGGGAGCCTCACCAAGGTCCAGAACTCAGTCTCCCTACCTGGAGACAGATCCTCCAGGAGGATTTAGAGAAGGATCCTTGTTTGGAATCAAGTCAGGTGGCTATGCACACACGTGAGCACACACGTATAAATACTTAAACGTTTTTTTTTTTTAAGGTCACCTGTGCATAGGAAGAACTGGATCAAAATGTTAATAGTGATTGCTTGATGGAACTATATTTTATTTCTATTTCATGCATTTCAAATGTTCTTTTTTTTTTTTTTTTAATGTAAAGTAGTTGATATTCAAAGCAATTTTTTTTTTTTTTTTAAATTTTTGACTGTGTTGGGTCTTCGTTTCTGCGCGAGGGCTCCCTCCAGTCGCGGCAAGTGGGGGCCACTCCTCACCGCGGTGCACGGGCCTCCCACTATCGCGGCCCCTCCTGTTGCAGAGCACAGGCTCCAGACGCGCAGGCTCAGCAGTCGTGGCTCACGGGCCCAGCTGCTCCGTGGCACGCGGGATCTTCCCAGACCAGGGCTCGAACCCGTGTCCCCTGCACCGGCAGGCAGATTCTCAACCACTGCGCCGCCAGGGAAGCCCCTCAAATGTTCTTTAATGAGCAAATACTGGTTTTTAAAAAGAGAGAAAAGAAGCGCATCTGCCTGTCAACGTTTAGTTCCTGAAATCAAAGGTTTCTTTCCAGCGCTATTGATAGAGCTAAAACTGACTAAATTAGTTAGGCCTCCATCACCTTATACTTCACTTGCACGTCTTCTTTCCATATGTTTTTCTTTTCCTTTGTTAATGATTCCTTTGCACCTAATTTACCTGCTAGTATTTGACACTATTGAACTCATTTTCTGAAGCTGTTTTACCGCTTGGCTTTCAGGTGGCAGCTTTCTTTTGCTTCTTGGATGGCTGCCTAGCCCCTAAGGTTGATGTTACTCAGGGCCTGTCCTCGACTGACCCTCGGGTTAGCACACTCATTCCCATGGCTGCAGCTACACTGCCCTGTGTCAGTAACAACTTGCAGCTCCAACCCATCTTCTTATTTATTTATTTGGCTGCATCAGGTCTTTTTTAAATTTTTTTTTAAATTTTATTTTTTTGGCTGTGTTGGGTCTTTGTTTCTGCGCGAGGACTTTCTCTAGTTGCGGCAAGCGAGGGCCACTGTTCATCGAGGTGCGCGGGCCTCTCACTATCGTGGCCTCTCTTGTTGCGGAGCACAGGCTCCAGACGCGCAGGCTCAGTAGTTGTGGTTCACGGGCCCAGTTGCTCCGCGGCATGTGGGATCTTCCCAGACCAGGGCTCGAACCCGTGTCCCCTGCATTGGCAGGCGGATTCTCAACCGCTGCACCACCAGGGAAGCCCCTGCATCAGGTCTTAATTGTGGCACACGGGCTTCTCTCCAGTTGTGGTGCACGGGCTTAGTTGCCCCGTGGCATGTGGGATCTTAGTTCCCCCACCAGGGATCGAACCCATGTCCCCTGCATTGGAAGGCGGATTCTTAACCACTGGACCACCAGGGAAGTCCCCCAACCCATCTTCTTGCAGAAACATTTCTCCAATCACCTACTGTCTATCCCTACAAGCCCCTCAGATTCAATATGCTTAAAACTTAAACTCTCTGCCTGAGAGCAGCTCTTCCTTCTGTATCATCTGTCTTGGTGGCCTGGGTCAGAATCCTAGTTATCATCTATTCTTCCCTACCTCTCTGTAGGGATCGAACCCATGTCCCCTGCATTGGAAGGCGGATTCTTAACCACTGGACCACCAGGGAAGTCCCCCAACCCATCTTCTTGCAGAAACATTTCTCCAATCACCTACTGTCTATCCCTACAAGCCCCTCAGATTCAATATGCTTAAAACTTAAACTCTCTGCCTGAGAGCAGCTCTTCCTTCTGTATCATCTGTCTTGGTGGCCTGGGTCAGAATCCTAGTTATCATCTATTCTTCCCTACCTCTCTGTAGCAGGTTGAAAAGAGATGACCACGTCTTATAATTACTACCTTAGATGGATAAAGTACACTGCCTTATAAGAAGAAAGATGTGATTAAGGATCCTGAGAGGAGCTTATCTTGGATTATCTAGGTGGGTACTAAATCCAATGAGGAGTGCCCTTAAGGGACACATGGAGGAGAAGACACACTGAGAAGAGGAGGCATTGTGACCACGGAGGCAGAGACTGGCATGACGCTGCAAGCCAAGGGATGCCAACAGCCACTCAAAGAACAGACTGTCCCCTACAGCCTCGGGAGGGAGTGTGGTCCTGCCAACACCTTGAACTTCTAAGAGCCTCCAGAGTCTGCCACTGTGAAAGAATAACTTTCTGTTGCTTTAAGGCACCCAGTTAGTGTTGTTATGGAAATTAATATAACCTCATTCTTCAGCACCTAATTGATCACAAAAGTCCTGTTGACTTCAACTCCTAAATAGCTCTGGTTTTCCCTCCCTTCTGCATCTCCACTGTCTGGTCCGGGCCCTCCTGCGCTCTCTTGAACCACTGTAGTGGTCTCCTAACTGGTCTCCCTTCCTCCAGGCTTCCCCTGATTATTATCCCTACACCCAATCCATTCTCCACAGTGCTTCCACAACCTAGAACCACAGGGATCATTCTAGAATATAAGTTTGACTACATCACTCCCCTATTAAGAGACCTCAAAAGCTCTCTACTGCCTTTAATAGGACCAAGTCCAGATTATTCCATTATTCCATTCAGGATGGATTATTCCATTCAGGATGGTATACAAGGCCTTTCCCAGGCTTGATTTAACCTTCTTTCCAGCCTCCTTTCTCACTCTGCCCCAATAGGAACGCTGTGCTCTCATCACACGGATTGTTGCAATTTCCTTGTCATGACCTGCTTTTTGAAGCTCCTGCTCTTTTTTAGAAAATAAACCTTTAATTTTGTGGTAACTGTAGATTCATGTACAATTGTAAGAAATAATAGAGAGATCACGTGCACCTTTTAATGCAGCTTCCCTCAGTGGTAACATCTTGCAAAACCTTAGTACAATATCACAACCAGGATATCAACATTGATGCAATTCACCTACCTTATTCAATTTCCCATTTTTCTGGTTCTCATTACATAGTTGGTTCAATGCATTTTTTTTTTTTAATTTTATTTATTTATTTTTGGCTGTGCTGGGTCTTCGGTTCGTGCGAGGGCTTTCTCTAGTTGCGGCAAGTGGGGGCCACTCTTCGTCGCGGTGCGGGGACCGCTCTTCATCGCGGTGCGCGGGCCCTTCACCATCGCGGCCCCTCCCGTTGCGGGGCACAGGCTCCAGACGCTCAGGCTCAGTAGTTGTGGCCCACGGGCCCAGCCGCTCTGCGGCATGTGGGATCTTCCCAGACCAGGGCTCGAACCCGTGTCCCCTGCACTAGCAGGCAGATTCTCAACCACTGCGCCACCAGGGAAGCCCCGGTTCAATGCATTTTTATCACATGTAGGTTTGTGGATCCACCACCAGAGTCAAGATACAGCACAAGGACCCCTTCCTCACATAGCCCTCACACCCCCACCTCCCTTCTACCTAACCCCTAGCATCAGTAGCCTAGTCTCCATTTCTATAATTTTGAAATTTCAAGAGCGTTAAATGAACAGAATATATAGTATGTAATTTAAAATGCTTTCAAATTTAGCTTAATTCTGTGGAGATTTCAGTCAAGTTATTGCATGTGCCAGGTTTGTTCCTTTTTATTGATGGGTAGTATTCCATCCTTTGCCTTTTTCAAAAATATATATATATATTTATTTATTTGGCTGTGCTGGGTCTTAGCTGTGGCACGCGGGATCTTCGTTGCCACGTGCAGGACCTTCGTTGTGGCATGTGGGATCTTTAGCTGTGGCATGCGGGCTCTTTTAGTTGCAGCATGCAGGATCTAGTTCCCTGACCAGGGATCGAACCTGGGCCCCCTGCATTGGGAGTGCAGAGTCTTAACCACTGGACCACCAGGGAAGTCCCCATCCTGTGCTTTATTATGGCATCCTCCCCGGTTTTCTCCACCTAAAGGCCACTCATCTTTTAATCAGATTCGAACCCCATCCTCCCACCCGCAGCATTTGTTATAAGTTATTGCAATTATCTGTTGTATGCTCAGCTCACACCATCTTCTCTGGTATTTTCCTCTCCCCATGCACCCCCCATCCCATCCTTGCAGTGACTCAGAGCAGCCAGGTTGGTGCAGGGTGACCGCACATTCTGGCCACAGTTGATTGAACAAGGAGTGAGTGCATTGGTTCACCCTAGCAGGGCCGAACAAGTCCCTCCCTCAGGGAATCTAGAGTTGGACTGAGATTCCCATCCTTTCCTTTCAAAACTTTTTTTTTTTTTTTTTAAAGCAGAGTAGCCTAAAAACTCAGATAAGCAGCAACCATTTTACATCAAGCAGTCTGGGAGGCAAAGAATCAGGATAACAAAAGGCAAGGGATGATGTCTGCGTGTCACCTAGCACTCTGGCCCTGAGGGCTGGGAATCTTAAGCCTGGGGCTCTGAGACACTCCTATATTCTTAAAACTGACACCCTTCCGCCACCCTCCCTCCTGTCCCTTTTGAACTCAAATGAGCTTGTTAGATGTGATTCAACTAGACTGTAGTGTCCTTCAGGACAGAAACTTTTCTTTTTATATGCTAGTACTTTTGCTTAAAAGTTCTTTGCATTCTGGAGCTGCTTCTCTCTCCGCCTTTGTAGAGACCCTCAGGATACCCTCCCCATTTTGGTCTGCCATTTTTGTCCCTCAACCTCTTCCAAAGCACATTCTTATAAGACATCATTAACTTGGGCTTTGCTCACATCTTAATTAACACTCAGGTCCCATAGCCCTCATGTCTTCAGTCTGCGAGATGATGTCCCTTATCTTTGTGTCCTTAAATTGGGCAGTTAATCTCATTTCCCCAACAGATTAGGAGACCCCTGAAACCTGAGAATCTCTCCCCCAGCAGTTCGAGGGCTCCCAGAGGGCAGACAGAATGTCTTCATTCATCTTGCAGATCCCTCGAGGGAAGAACTTTTCTATTAAAAAAAAAAATCCTGGCCCTGCATTAGCTCTGCACACTGTGGGTGCTCACTAAGTGCTGACTGACTGGGTAAACGACAGACTTAGTTCCCCGGAGTGTCATATTCTTTCTTTCCACAGGGAGAAAGTAATAACACTAGGCAGAGCAGGCTGGATCCCTTAATATGATTACCTGGGATTTGTGGGCTGGTGACTCTTTCCCCCAACTTTATTGGGTCCATTCATCTCCACAAAATAGATATTCCCAGAGACCACTAATGCTGCTGGCCAGATGGTAGGCTACCATTAATTGGCCTGACCCTACTAATCACAACTGAAGCACTGCCTCCAGCCCAAGACAGGGGGAGAACCCAACACTGCTGAGGCAGGGGTTGTACTGACAAGTGTGATTTAACCAAGGTCAACAGTGCTGAACCTGCTCTGTATCTGTATTTAAGACATCCTAGGGACTTCCCTGGCGGTCCGGTGGTGAAGACTGCATGCTCCCCATGCAGGGGGCACAGGTTTGATCCCTGGTTGGGGAATTAAGATCCCGCATGCCACATGGCATGGCCAAAAAAAAAGACATCCTTTTAACCTTTTAAAAACATACCAACTTGAGATATAACTCACATAGCATACAATTCACCTGTTAAGTGTATAATTCAGTGGTATTTAGTATATTCACACAGTTGTGCAACCATCTCTATAATAAATTTTAGAACATTTTCTTTACCCTAGAAAGAATCTCCATACCCATTAGCAGTCATTCTCCATTTCCCCCAACACCCAGCCCTAGGAAAACACTAATCTATTTTATTTCCATAGAATATTTTCTCATTTTGGACATTTCATATAAATGGAATCATACAATATGTGATCTTTTGTGACTAGCTTCTTTCACAGCATGTTTTCAAGGTTCGTCCATGTTGTGACATCTCAGTACTTCGTTCCTTTTTATTGCCAAATAATATCCTGTTGTATGGCTATACCATATTTACCCAGTCATCAATTGATGGACATTTGGGTTGTTTCCACTTTTAGCAGGTTATTTCTCCATGTTTCATCTTATTCATCTATAAAAATGGGAGTTAATAGCTGTCTGTTTCAGGGACTTCCCTGGTGGCGCAGTGGTTAAGAATTTGCCCGCCAATGCAGGGGACACGGGTTTGATTCCTGGTCTGGGAAGATCCCACATGTTGTGGAGCAACTAAGCCTGCGAGCCACAGCTACTGAGCCTGCGTGCCACAACTACTGAAGCCCACGTGCCTAGAGCCCATGCTCCACAACGAAGAGCCCGCTCACCACAACTGAAGCCTGCCCGTGTAGCAAAGAAGACCCAATGCAGCCAAAAATAAATAAATAAATATTTTAAAAAAATAGCTCTCAGTTTCAAAGGATTACTGAAAGTATACATGGATTATATGAAATGCATTCTAAACTATAAAGCACTACATGCTTATAAAGCCATTATTTTAATATTTATATGAGATCAATTAAGGAGATCTCTGTAATTTCCCCGAGCTTGTGGCCTATTGTTGGTTAACTCAGGGTAATTAGGTGCTATCTCTTCCGATTTGATCTCTCTGTTATGCTGAGTCCATTTTGCTTTTTTCCCTAGGTAATGGATGGCATCTTTTAGCCACAGCCTACCATCTCATTAGCATTTGTTGCTAGGAGACCAGGTTAGAGAGTGCTTAGCTCAGTGCAATCCACAGCCACTGTAGAAAATCACTCGAATCACAGGATCATATTTAAACATCAAGGCAGTTCCATTTCATCCCAATTTTTAGCAAGACAAGGCAAAAGGGCTAAAGCTACAGGTGTTCTTAGGGGCCTAAGTTTACCAAATATCTTACCAACTCTCCCTTCTCTGATTTTAGGTTAGCTTTCCTTCACCACTCACACTCATGCGTGACTTTTTTTCCCACTGCTTAGTGAGTAACTGTGCTAAGGTAATGCAAAAACATTTTAATATTAGAAAAAAGAAAATGAACTAGGAAGGAAAACTTGTTGCCATAATAAGTACAAAGATTCTAAAATCCAATTTAGATGTAGATACCATTTTGCTCCCACAAGCTGTTACTTCTTGCAGGAATTTTACAGCTTTAAAATCTGTGGGTGTAAGAGGTATAGAGGGGAAAGGCTGGAGTGATGACTGGATTATATAAGAATGACTGTTTCCTTTACCACTAGTAGATGCCTGGAGCATAATTCCCCCTTCAAAGCCTTGGTAAGAGCAGCTGGGGATAATGAACAGTGGTTAAAGATGCTTTGTTTTACATCCAGCAAAAAGGATCATTAACACCTCAACTGTTTTTTTTCACCAAGCTCGTGGAAGGGCTCCTGCTGCTGTTGATAATCACGGTAACCCTCGGGGTAGCAGGGGCAAAGGGGTGGGTAATTCACCAGAAAATGGTATTCACTGATTTGGGTTATGTGCACCACTGCTCCTCTCCATTCATGTGCTTAATTAAGAGCTGACTAGTATAAAATAAATGAAACTGCAATTCTTCATTGGAATCATCTCGGGAGCAACAGAAATTTTGCAGGAAGGGTATCTGCCAGAAAAACTGTGTTACTGTCTCCCCATTATATTTCTATTCATTCATTCATTTATTTATTTTTTGGCTGCGCTGGGTCTTCGTTGCTGCGCGTGGGCTTTCTCTAGTTGCGGTGAGCGGGGGCTACTCTTCGTTGCGGTGCACGGGCTTCTCATTGCCGTGGCTTCTCTTGTTGCGAAGCACGGGCTCTAGGCACGCAGGCTTCAGTAGTTGCGGCATGTGCGCTCAGTAGTTGTGGCACACAGGCTTAGTTGCTCCGGGGCATGTGGGAACTCCCCGGACCAGGGAGCCAACCCTTGTCCCCTGGCAGGCGGATTCTTAACCACTGTGCCACCAGGGAAGTCCTATATTTCTATTCTAGACTTTGTCTTAATGTCACATCTGATTCTTACAGGGCAAAGGCTTATGAGTCCAAGAGACATCATATCGAAATGATGATACGGGAGAAGGAGGGGGAGTATAGTTTCATCTTCATTTTATCAAAGGAGAAATAAAGGTGAGGAGCTGTGACCAGGACAATACAGTTAGTCGAAGGCCTAACTTCAGTCACGTCAGGGAAAACCCCAGAAGGAATGCAGAGCTATAGTTGGCTCAACCTGATGCACAACATCATGTTTCACATCATTCAAAAGTTTCTGTAAAAGTCTCTACAGTGACCAGCTGGCTGACTGCCTGGGAGTCATTTCCATTTGTTCAGTCCCTGGGGTGGAGAAAATGGAATTGCTTTCTTATAGTTCAATTAGGCAGATCTGGATGGAGGGAACTGAAGTTAGTTCACAAAAGGTGCCCAAATCCACACCCTTTCAAAAATGCACAGAAAGTTAGAACAAGAAAGTCAGGGCTCCAGATTTCTCAAACTAATGCTTCGTCACCTCCCTCTCCACCTCAAGATAATGGCCAGGAGACTCTTTTGTTGACTAGTTAAGACAGGTGAAGAGAAATCTTTGGTGGGGTCTATAATTCCAACAATCCTTTTGATTATACTTTCCCCACAAGCTTAAAAATAAAAAAACATGAACTCAAGGTTTATTTTAAATTACCAAAGTCCCTGAAGTAGAGGACTAGTTTATTTTTAGTATTAAAGCGATTAACAATAGTTCTCATTCTAACTTATCCATATCCAAACTCACCTGCTCAGAAAGTTGCAAACCCATACAGTTTCTAACAAGTCCCACTAACCATTAAGAAAGGACTTACAACAATAATAGTTATGTGCACAGGAAAAAAACCAGAGTAGAAAATGCCAGTCAGAGGTATCCAGAGAGAAAGACTTTCTGTGAGTGAAATAATATTTCATGTCCATAGTTCAGGAATGCTTCTGTTGGGAGCTGGGAAATCAAGATGAGAAACCTTTGGTATCCAAACTGGATGTCTGGGTTCTCTGCCATGCCATTTTTGACTATTCTACATCAGTTGGAGAAGGAGGCCTGAGGAGGAGGAAGAAATTCTCAACCTCTGATCAGTCGCCAGTCCCAGGGTTAGGACTGAGGACTGAGTACAAACACACTCAAGGCCTGACCCTGAATGACAGTGGGACAACCTGGAAAACTACTCACTTAGTACTCGAGTCAGGCCTGCTGTGAATAGCCAGGTCAGCTCCATCCCAGGGCCTTTACGCTGGAGACCCTCAGAAGAATGGGCATTTTAGTTGAGAGGCTGACACAGCTGGAGTTATGTGACTTAAAAGGTACTAACCCACAAGGATGGAAGTAACAGCCCTTAACACTATGCTTCAGATAATCGACATGACTCCACCTATAGGGCAGCAGGACTAAGTAAATCCCTAATAATTCAGGTTAGGCAGGATCTTGGGTCATAACTCATAGTAGAAGCTATAGGTTCTACTCTATAAAATCCATGTACAGTATAGATCCAAGAGGCTGGGACACTTAGAGAGTGTGGCAGAACACATGGTCTTCAAAGATCTGCTTCTCTTTTGCTGGGAAGGCCTTGTCACAAATTGGACAATTCAAACTAAGGGTCTGCATGTGCTGCTCCAAGGTGTGATCAAACAAGTCATCAGGAAAGTCTGATTTGCAGGTGGGGCATTTCTTGATGGAGAGCTGGGAGGAAGAGCAAAGAGGTCAGTCCGAATGTAAGCTATATGTGGCAGAGACTGTGTCTCACTTTCTACTATATCCTCAGCACCTAGCATAATGCTTGGCAGATGGTAGGTGATCAAGAAATAGAGGATGAATGAACAAATTCACATTTGGAGATACTCACTGGGGCATTTCTCTAACCCTAGGATTGAAAGGATGTAACATTGCCTGGAAGGGGCACTGGACATACCTTGTTTGGCTACCTGCCTGGTCCATATCTCCTCCCCAGTCCTGCTACCAAATTCAATTCACAGGTGAAAATCTTCAGTGGAACACTGATGGATGAACTGTGTTTTCTTCTCCCTGCCCTAACAGGCTCTCTCAGCTTTCGGCACTGACCAAATTGACCCTGCTGACTTCTGGAGTTATTACAGTGAACCCGTCTCCCTATGGTTCTCCCAAGAACTGGATGGAGCGGGAAGGGAAATTTTCTCAACGGTCTGATGTGGGCAATCTCATGAATCCAATACTTACCAGGCTGGGGGCAGAACTTTCTTGGATACCTGAAGGTAATAAAAAAGATTTCATTCAATGAAATGCATCCCTAGAATGCATTCTCCAGCTGTGTTCTAGCAGCTGTTTTTTGTAGCCCTCATTGTTCCCCTTCTGATTCTTTAACTCTCATATATACCATCTACTTTGATAGAGGGGATCTAGGTCAAGGATAGCGGGAAAAGAGGAAAAAATAATGAAGTGGCATTTTCAGTAGCCATTATATAATCAGAAAAAACAATAAACCTATTTCCAGTGTGCAGAAAATGAGATTTTAATGAAAACAGTAACAATTTAACACGGAAATAGTCTGAGAATAGATTTTAAGACCAAATCCACACAGTCATTTTTTAAATGAAATGTTTAAAAATATTTTTAAGGAAAAATAAACTTGTACCCCTGCCTGTTGCAAAGATCAGATTGTGACTGTTAAGAGAACAGGACTGCTTTAAACTGTCGCAAAAAAGCAAATGAGGTCTCATATCGCTTTTGGAGACAAAAAAGGAGGAAAGTTCCGTGTTTGGCAAAGACATCTGACCCTGGGTCCTTCAGTGACAAGACGGGTTGTCACCCCATTTCCACTCAGGAGTCTCTGCTGAGCACGTCCCTGCTACCCTTGGTCAGGCCATGGGGGTGGCTGCCTAACAGCCCGTCCTGGGCGGCACGGTCCGCCTCTCGTGCTTCCAGTTCCAAATCTTAATTAGCTTCCTCAGCTTTAGATGTATGTATCTTCTACACAGAGACATTTCTCTGATTTATGTATTTGGAATATAGCCACGGGACTCAATTTGTGTCTGCTGCCTCTAGGCGAATGATCTGATTTGTGTCTTCTAGATTCAGATTTATTTCTCAATTAACACTTCTTGCCTGGCAGTCTTTCTGTTGGGTACTCAGCTTCTGCCCAACAAGTCTTAACAATGAGGCTGGTCTTAATGAGCATTTCAGAGAAAAAACTTTATTGGAGGAAAGGGATGCAAGCAGGGCCTCCAGCTCGAATGGCAAAGTTGCCTTACCGGAATATGGGTTTCCGTAGACAAGTCCTGGGTTTTGTCTTGCAGCTCCTTGATTCGAAGTAGGCGCTTGATAAGGCAAAGAGTCATAATTCAGACCCATGTAACTCAGCAGTGTGCTGTTCTCCATCTTCAAAAGCTAAGGATAGAGTATTTACAGAGACATGTTAAAAGACAACAACAAATGGCCACAAGGAACTGGCCAGGGATGCCCATTACAGGTAGTTCTCAATTAACAATGTGGCACTGGAGAAGCCCAAGAAATGATAAACCATCATTCTTCAAAAGGGGAAGCAGCAGCCTCAGTATTCCAAAGATCTGAGTTCTTAATATCTGAATTTAAATATGTATTGTATTTTATTTAGAATGAATGCAAAAAGGAATTTAAAATCTTTAAATACACACCAACTGAAGGGGGTACAGAAGTTGTATGGATATGTGAGGGTGGTGGGAGCTATATTAAGATTGAAACTGTTACACATTATTGAGAGCAGAATGGTTCTTTTAGTCTCCTTCCTAGAACTATTTTCTTACATAGTGTGAATATTCCTCTGATATAATTTTCCCTCTTCATGTTTTATCCCATCAAATGGATATGCCAACAGAGAGTGAGAGGGAAGAAAAAAGAGAGGGAGGGAATGCGAGAGAGAAAGAATGTAAGAGATCAAGCCACAAGGGGGACAGGCAACATTTAAAGTTCTTAGAAAAAAGAAAATCAGTAAATTTCCTCTTAACATCTTAAGAGGATTTTACTCTAGTTCTTAACAAAGCTTCCAAATATCAGATCTTTTTCTTCTTGCTGCAAGTTGTGTGCATTCTTCCTTCCCCATCTTCTGCACACCCTTTCCCCACCCCTGGCCCACACTATTTCAAAGTCAAGGTACAGCTAACTAAATCAAGAGGATGAGAATGACAGGACCAGAAACAGACCCCAAAGTCTTTCTGCAAAATTGAAACACATTGGCATAAACGATATAATCAAAGGTAGAAATGATCACTTGAAGGCACAGCCCAGAAGGGTTATGGAGAGGGTAGAGATGGAGAATGGCTGGAGGTGTAGATCGGAGGAGCAGCCAGAATGCATGGACACCTGCTCTTTGATGCCAGCAAGAATGTGAGAATGACTTCAAGCTCAACCTTTTTATTTGCTGCCATCATCCTCAATCAATCAATAATAATGGGTTTAGCATACAGTAGAAAATAAATACTGGTTGGATGAAAGAATGAACTGATGAATGAATGAATGCATAGTATTTATTTGGGGCCTACCATGGGTCCAGCACTGGTACAGACCACCACTTCTGCTCCTGGTTTGGCAGCAGAGAAAAAGACAAAAGTTGTGCTGAAGGAAAAGTGTCCCTCAGCTAGCATAAAAATGATGTAGGATATTACTCCCCAAAGACAATACTTACAATAGCTGTGGAGTTAAAAGCAAAAATAATAAGTTAGATCTTCATCAAGGCTGTTCCTTTCAAGGTCACTACTGCCATGCCAAACAAGCTTCAGTTACAGAACAAAGAATGGGTTTTGCGGTAGATTAGGAAACCAGATGAAATGTACTCTTTGTTTGGGAGCAACTGTCCCATCCAATGTCCCAGAAAGGGCTCTTTTGTTTAACTTTTTATGTTATCACCACATCTCTGGGTCACCCTTTAAAACTCTCCTTCCTTCCCTTTAAAACTCTTTCCTTCCCTTTAAAACTCTTTTACACACTTACATCATTTTCTTCTTCCATTCTCTCTTTCTCTTTCTGCAGAACATTATACATAATCTTGTTCTCACTCAGTCTTTTTGACAAGTCAAAGTTCTGGTCCTGTCAAAAAAAAAAAATTAGGATTAGGACCACCTATTGCAGTCTGGATCCAAGGTGGGGTAAAACAAGGAGATCATAGAGCATCTGGCTTTCCAAAGTGGTGGGACTGAGGTGGTGGAGAAGGAAATGGGGGTAGGGAGGAGTGGTACCATGGAGGTGATGCTGACTTACAGAAAAATGACTTAACAAAATGCCTGAAGGCTTGGGCTGGCATCAAGATGCCAGTTTCTTTTGGTTTAGCTGGGAGTAAGTGACCAAAGAGAGAAAGAGTTAGCTTGGGGGAAACCTCAAGACTGGCTTAACAGAATTAGGGATAAACTGAGCTTTTTTTAACCCCATGCAACCATGGAAACAATCATCTTCTTTGTCTTGAATAAACATCTCACTCAACCCAGCGTGAAGCACTGAGTTAGGCTGGTGTGACTCCCTCCCAGTGTGAAGACAGGCATGTGGACTCAAGTTACACTGAGGAAGAAGGAACCCTGGAAGGCATTTATCCAAGGCTACAAGGAACCCAGACTGGGGTCCTGGGCTTCCCAGTATGATGGGTTCACCTGACTAGTTTCATGGAGCCAAAACTCATAGGCATGGCTTCAGCGCTTCCCGACACCTGCCTATATATATACACATGCGAATACCTCACAAAAACACTTTAAGCTAGTCCTCCTAGTTGTGGGGTTTTTTTCAAGATTTTTTATTTGAATGTTGGTGCCCAAACTGCTGTGCGCTTCTAGCTGACCCTGAGGTAGTAACGCGAAAGGGGCTACCCGACGACAGTGCTGACTGCAGGCTCCTGGCTCCCCATCCCCACTGGCTCATGCTGGCTCTTCTGGTCCTGCTTCACTTCCTCAAAAGGCAGAAGTAAGAGAGCACTATCTGAGTCTGTGCAGAAACTGTCAGTCTGTCTGCTCAGTGGTTATAAAAACCTTCCCTGAGACCCACGGCTGAGCTGGGGCCTCTATTTCTGGGGATCTCCAGGCTGGTTTCTGGCCCCATACTCCATCCCTCTTTTTAGCAGAGGGTGTATTCTCCTTAACGAGGGTGCACAATCCTCTGGGCTTGGTCCAGGAACCACAAACCTTCACATCCTTTGCTTCCTGGGCCCCTCATCTCTGTCACCTACCCGTGCGGCAGCCCTGAGTTGCCTGATCTGTTTGTGGAGCCGTTGACACTCTGTACTTCTCTAAGAAACAGGCTTTCCCGGCCTCTACCTTTGCCTTTAGGCGTTCCACCTCTTGTACTAACTGCTCCTCCACTGCTGTTTTCTTGTTCCTAGGCTCCTGAAGCCTAAGATACATAGTCCTCAGAGTTAGGGGCCTTTTGGATGCATGAGGAATAAAGAAATGCTATCAGACAGCTGGGGAGCCCCTGGATCTTGAAAAGTATTCCATGAAAACCAAGGAGGTTCAAACCTTTGAATGGCTATAGATTATTTAAAGCAGATTTCTTTGTTACATCAGAGGTCACAAACTGAAAAGTGCCAACAGGGGCCTGGCAAGTAATGGAACTGAATGAAGGAGTGGGATGCAACGAAACAATGAGGACTGCAGCCACATGGGGAACGCGTGACCCATCTAAAGGGTCAGCAGCTACTCAGCTCCAGATACTGCTACTGGGCGGGAGTGTCGGCTCATATGTTGCTAGAGCCTCTGATTTTTCAAAAAGCTGGAAATACAAATTTCTTTTAATGGGAAATGTTCCCACTTTTAAGTGTTGGTCACCAAATCAGTTTTTTAAAAAACACCATCTAGAACAAATAAAACATTCCTGTGGGCTATACTTAACCTGTGAGTTGATGATTTTCAAACTTTGTTGCATCTATTCTTTACTATATCAAGCTAAAATACACAGTATCTTATATACAGTAGGTACTCAATAATCAATTGGATAATGATTGAATAAATGAATGATGCATAGAGGATATGAGTTACATTCTCAGTAACTGGATATTCTCCACACATCAGGATTTCTCATGTCCTTACAACAGTTCAGAAAATGGAGCTACTAGGCACTTGTTATCACCATGAGGCCTCGTTTCCAACAATATATTATAGGAAATTATTAGTTAATTAGGCTTTCATTACTATATTACATAGCTCAGAATAATTTATAATGATGATAATTGCTAACATTACATTAATTATAACAAAATTTGTTTGACTACTATAATATCTTCTAATTGTAGAGCTCATTTTACAATCATTAATTTGTCTGCCCCGACAAAAACTCTTTAAGAAGGGGGTAGGGGTTATTCTGTGTGATTCCTAGCCCAAGGCTCTATTTACTACAACCTCTCATGAAGTTTAACTTCCAATATTCCTTTTCACTCGTCACATATTAGAAATGCCCACTTCTCCTAAACAGTCTGTAAATGGCAGATTCTCTGTCCCTTTGGGTAGAGAAGAAAGTCCAGAGGTAAATGCTGTTCTAATCTGTGTCATTTATCCTGTCCATCCCTTGAAAATAGGCCCTATCCCTTCTTTAGGCTCCCTCCCACATAGCCATCCAAAGACAGACATGCCGTTAACTCCTGTTGTTTCTTCGCTGCAGTAGTTTCTTTCTGCTTCATCTCCTCCACTGTCCATTCGAGCTCCTTCTGATGTTCCCTCTGCACAAAAACAGATTTCAGTACCACTGCTGAGAAAACACACACACACGCACACGCACAAGCACATGTGCGCACACACTGGGGAAAGGCCTGCTGAGCTAATGAGCGAGCAGGGTGCAGAGAGAAAAGCAAGTCTTCTCTTATTAGTTTCTAAGAAAAGCCGTTAGATATCTCATTTCAGATGGCTTCCCCTGAGACCTTTCCCGCAGCCAGTGACACCCAGGTATATGATAGAGCCAAGAAAGAACAATGTATGTATTTTTTCACAAATGCCTAAAAATATTTTGTTCCATGACTCTACCTGTTCAGTTAAACTGAGAAACAGCTGGCCATTTTCCTTTTTCAGGTGCTCCAACTGCTCTGTTTTATCTTGAACTCCCTGAACAAGCTTCTCCATTTCTTTCTCTTGAGTTGACAGCTGGGCCTAAAGCAAAAATGGTGAATATAACCAAAATAAAAAAGAAGGAAAACTAAACAGGAACAATGCTTTTAAATGTACAGTAACATAAAGAGATGTGTGTTCCCCAGCAACTCCCAACTGCCAAATATCCCTAAGAACTTCTTCACTCTTCTGCTCTACCTTACACCTAAGAATCTAAGACTCAACTGAGTAAAATTTGACAAGCCACCCTTTAAAGCCCCTCTTTAAGGCACAGCTTCCTAAAAAAGAGAGCAGTTCTGCTGCTACCTGCTTTACATTCCAGGCTTTTTAGTAAGATTTTGCTTGAAAGGATTTTGTAGCTAAAAGAAAAGTTAAAAAGGGTGTGGAGGGCCAAGAACGGAAAACACACACCCTGAAACTGTAGTGTGATGCTCTGAGAGGTCCACCACTAGGCACTCAGTACAATGAGCTGCATTTTCCTGGGCCACCACAGTGGAGTGGTGGCAAGGCTAAGAAAATATACTTTGGCAAAGGTTTGGCATTACCTACCTGAAGCTGATCCACTCTGACTCCCATCTTCTCATTTTCTGAGGACATCTTCTGGTTTTGTTCTTTCAGCCTGTGGAAGTGGAGATGACTAAGTGAAAAAAAATACTGATTCTAGGTCAGCTCCCCCAGACCTTAAACGATTTAAGGCTGCCTTGCCCTAAGCCTGCAGAGTTATTTTTAAATCCACTAGTCTCTTCTTCAGTCCTATTTTGGCTTCCTGACCTCAAACTGTAAGTGTTCAATACTTAACGTTAATACTTGAATTCAGGTCATTTGTCCTTACAATTCTGATACTAATTCTCTAACCTAGAATCAAAGAGCTCCTGAATCAAAGAGGGAGAATCATACCTATCACTATCATAACAGGAAGACTGTTCTAAAATCTAATCGGACCCTGCCTAAGGGTGTCTATGATACAGCAGCTCCTCCCATTCAAGAGTCGCACTCACTGAAGAAGCTCTGTCTCCCAACAGTCCTTCTGCTCTTTCATCGTCTGTTCCAATTTCTTATTGATGCTCTTTAGGGTTTCTAGCTCCTCCTGTAGATTGAAACATCAAAGGGACTTAACGTTTCTAAGACAGTGTTTAGTATCTCAGGCAGCCAACAAATATTTATTGAGCACTTATTATACGTCAGGCATATAGCATGACACAGCAGTGAATGAAATATCCAAGTAAAAGGATTTCTTTTTTTTTTTTAGGATTTCTATATTAAAATGTTCTTAATATGTTCTTTCCATATTAAAAATACATCTACCTTAGGAGTTTGGGATTAACATATACACACTACTATATATAAAATAAATAGCCAACATGAACCTACTGTATAGCACAGGGAACTATACTCAATATTTTGTAATAACCTATAAGGGAAAAGTATCTAATATATATATATATCTATAACTGAATCACTTTGCTGTACACCTGAAACTAACACAACATTGTAAATCAACTACAACTCAATTAAAAAAAGGAAGAAAAAATACATCTACCGAATTTCTCTTCTAGTAGAGCTTATATTTGTCCATTAATTCATTAAACAAATATTTAATGAGTGCCTATTACACACCAGACACTGTTCTGGCACTGCAGACACAGCAGTGGGCAAAATAAAGGTGCTTTTCTCCTAGAAACGTGCTGTCCAATTAATTCATGAAAGCCACATACATAATTTAAAAATTTTAGTAGCAACATTAAAAAAAGTAAAAAGAAATAGATGAAATTATTTTACTAATAGTATATAATCCATTAAATGAAAATATCATTTCAATATGTAAACAATAAAAAGGAAATATCTAATATACTAAAATCTGTGCCAGGTATTAGTATCAGGGCGTGAGATCACAAGAAAAACAGAAAATGATTCTGATCTCCATCCTCCCAGTTCACCTTTAACCAGCACCCGTACCTGCTTCCTTTGGAGCTCGGCCTGCGTGTCTGAGTTCTGCTTCTGGAGGCCGACACAGCTGTCCTTCAGCTGCTTGTTTTCTTTGCAGAGCTCCTTGTTGTGCTGCTCAATCTCTTCCACCTCGCCCTATTAAAGAACGTTCCATAAACTCAGATTTGGCCCTTTATAGCTCAATGGATATTCAAGTCCCTCTAGCAGAAAATTCCCATAAGCTAGGATGGTTAGGGTCTAGCTGATTCCCACTCACTGTATTGACATCTGTGTACCCCAAGTGGAAGCAGCCCCTCAGTATGTAGGGAAGGGGGTAAGAGAGGTGTGCCTGTATAATTGCAGCACTGAGGCTGCCATTACCAAGAAAGAAAGATAAACAAAATTAAGGCCACAAAAAGTTAAAAGGGGAAATGACAAAAGAACATAGTTTTTTCTTGCAAACACTTAATATTGTTTGTCTCTCCTCTCAGACTTAGCTCCTTGAGACTGGGACAGGGTTTTAATTGATTCTTCACTACATCCCTAGTGCCTACCAGAGTGTTGGATGGAAGTAGGTGTCCTGTTAAATAACTGAGTAAGCAAAGAAATACAAAGAAGACTATTTGGTGTGTCTCTCCTCAAAGGAGCTTATAAAATTTACTATGGTGATAAGATGTGCAGATGACAAAAATTAAGTAACTGGGAAAGTTAAATAACTGAATGTCAACTGAGTTACAGAAGTTTTAGAGAAAGGAGAAATCACTTATTGTTATGATTCTTGTTAACATTCCTAAGTCATTCCCTTAGGAATGGTGGGTTTGAATGGGTACTGTATAACATTTTCCCAACAGTTATCTGTTAGACATTCAATAAAGGCTTACTGACTGAAGTTCTACCCTATCCTGGAATTGCTCCTCTTAATGGCAGGAAGGGATTGCGATGAGATGCTTACAGACCTGAGTGGTAACAACCAGGATGTCCTCCTCATTTTCTGGACGGAACTGGAAAGGGATACTTGCCCCCCGGACCACACCATCCTGATCCACATAGCAGAACTGGTAATACT
The DNA here is from genome assembly GCF_009873245.2 of Balaenoptera musculus. Taxonomy (NCBI): domain Eukaryota; kingdom Metazoa; phylum Chordata; class Mammalia; order Artiodactyla; family Balaenopteridae; genus Balaenoptera; species Balaenoptera musculus. Next base: position 25,644,900 of record NC_045804.1, read on the forward strand.
CATCATCCTTGGGCAGGTAATAAGCTGAAAACAGAACATGATTTTTAATCCAAAATAAGGTCTATTCAGAAAACTAAAAATCTGGAAGTCTTTTATCTACCCCAGAAAGCTCAAGCTCAAGGGAATTAATTAGTCTTGGCTGCTAGCTGTCTTCTACCTTTGATCCAGTATTTTTCTCACCTTTGAACTGGACCTCCTGCTGTTTGGCAGGTTTGCTGTTTAGGTCAACGGGCAAAGTAACCCACATGAAGGTGTAGTACTCACGGGTTGTCTTCCATCCCACCTGCAATGACAAGAGGCTCTTGTTCAGCATCTGAAAGTGCTTAGATTTGGGCCATGTCTTCTTAAAATGCACTTTTTGTTATGTGGATTTTACAATAGAGTAAGTTCATTATGATAAGATCTACCCACAATGGATCAAATCTTGTTTTTTGACTTATGATAACTATATATACAATTAAAAACTGGTATGCACACACACAGTCTAAATTACTTGTCTTAGAAGGAAACAAAAACTGGCCATTCAACACCCAGGACAAGAGTTCCAAATATTGTATCTCCAAGTCAGACACAGAACTGAGAGTGATTGGGAAAAAAGTTGTGGGATTGTGAACCTTGATCCTGCTAATTTCCTACAACAGTGTTCTTGGAATTTCTTAATCAGAAAGCACTTCTGATCTGCCCTCTCCACTGGTTCGTCCTCTCCTGTGTCCAATTCAGTCTTGTCACCTATACCAACCCGGTTATATCACTGCGTTTAAAAGTGCATTTTAAAAATAATGTGTGTGAGGACTTCCCTGGTGGCACAGTGGTTAAGAATCCACCTGCCAATGCAGGGGACATGGGTTCGAGCCCTGGTCTGGGAAGACGCCACATGCCGCGGAGCAACTAAGCCCGTGCGCCACAACTACTGAGCCTGCGCTCTAGAGCCCGCGAGCCACAACTACTGAGCCTGCGCGCCTAGAGCCCGTGCTCCGCAACAAGAGAAGTCACCGCGATGCGAAGCCTGCGCACCACAACGAAGAGTAGCCCCTGCTCGCCCCAACTAGAGAAAGCCCGCGTGCAGCAACAAAGACCCAACGCAGCCAAAAATGAATAAATAAAGAAATAAATTTATTTTTAAAAAATAAATAAATAAAATAAAAATAAAAATAATGTGTGTGTTGGGGTTGGATGGACAAGAGAGTTCTTAGACTATGAGGTACCAGATAACTGAGTCCAACCTGTAGAGTTTTCTTTCTTCAGTGTTTTTCTTAATGCATGTTTAATGAAGGCTTTTTGGTGATAAAGATAACAACAATCTGGTAGTCATAAAGGCCCCTTCTAGGTATGGAATGCAGTAAGTCATAAGATATAAAGATACTGTAAAATATGCCTCAGAGCAGAAAGCTGGCTAAGTGGAAAATATTCTCACTAAATGTGAAGAGGGGTAAAAGACGGCTCAAATCCTATCTGGAAGATAAGAGTATACCGGAGAATAGAAAAGGAGCCATTGTGTCTTCAAGGGGAGAATACTTAGCAAATAAGCAAAATTACATTTATTGCCGTATTGTGACCCTGCCTGAGCCCAGTGGGAAGAAAAAGAACTAAAAATAAATTCCATGTTCATATACTAAGGAATCAGAGCAGGGTTGAAAAGGCTGTAAGTGCATCACACATACTAGGGCATGTTTTAGTGTCTCATTAACACCCACCCCGTTGCTGTAAGCACCTCTGAGCCACTGACACCTGCGGAGGTACAGGAAGCAGGAATTTTATGGAGTCTTCATTCACATCCTGGAGTTTCTTAATGCACTGTGACCAAAATATCATCTAGGAAGGCCTAAGAATTACTGCTGCCTTGGAACAAGGAAGCAACTTCTAGTCACCTGCAATTTCTGTCCTTGGCTCCTCCATCTGAGCAGTCCTAGTCCCAGCCTGCCTCTTGTGGTATGACATTTCCCCTCCCTGAAACCCTGGAACATCGCATAAATGCCCGGGTAAAGGAGAGTATGGAGCACAGGGCTCTACACTGAAGGAAGAAAAGCTAACTCCCATCCACTTTCGGCTTTATCACTGGTGGTAGCTTTCACTCTATGGAGAAGATGTAGCATATTGCATGTGCAGAAACATTTGTGAGTGCCTACTTGCTGCTGGGAACCAGTGGTGTTAGGGCAGATGAGGGGTTGAGGGGTATGAGTAAGACTACACTGCAAGAACACCAGGAGCACTTTAGAAGTGAGCTAGGAAGCACACAACTTTACAGTCAGCCCTTAATTCTCTAACTGACCATCTGTTGTTCAAAGGAATTCAGCAGAAAATAAGAGGAAGAAAAGCAGAGGTTTGGGAGTCAAACAAACTTGCTTCACCGCTAGGAGACCTTGGGAAGGTCACCATCTTAAGTACATTCACTTTATTCATCTGCACAAGCAATACTACTACTTACCTCAGGGGGCTGCTGTGCTGTAAGGATTAAATTAGAAAACACACACACACACACACACACACACACACACACACACCCCCCTCATCAAAGACCTAGCACATCATATGTTCTCAAAAAGTTTGTGTTCTCTCTTTATTAGTCTTAAACTTTTCTTGCACACTTTAGGGTAGGTGTTCAAATCAATAGCTTTGTGGACAATGAACCTCTGGGTTAACCACAATTTCCTTATTGTGGTACGCAATACCTCTGAAATGAATGAAGTATAGATGCATTTAAAAACAATGCTTTTAAACATTTGTTTTTAAAAAGAATAAGACTTTCGGGACTTCCCTGGTGGGGCAGTGGTTAAGAATACACCTGCCAATGCAGGGGACAGGGGTTCAAGCCCTGGTCCGGGAAGGTCCCACATGCCGCGGGGCAACTAAGCCTGTGCACCACAACTACTGAGCCTGCGCTCTAGAGCCGAGGAGCCACAACTACTGAGTCTGCGTGCCACAACTACTGAAGCCCGCGTGCCTAGAGCCCGTGCTCTGCAACAAGAGAAGCCACTGCAATGAGAAGCCCACACATCGCAACAAAAAGTAGCACCCGCTCGCCGCAACTAGAGAAAGCCCTCGCGCAGCAACGAAGACCCAACGCAGCCAAATAAATAAATAAAAATTTATAAAAACAAAATAAATAAATAAAAAGCATAAGACTCTCATTTGGTTTAGAGTGAAGTCCTCACTGGAAGTTGTTCCGGCTGTCCCTCCGGTTGTCCACTACCCCCACCTCTAAACACCAGCCTTGTTACCTCCAGCTTCCATCGTTCTATCACTTAGCTTGGAATTCCAAACAATTAAGGAAAAGGAATTCGATGAGGAAATGTGAATTAGCATCAGCTCCTACACAGTGCACTCAAGAACGATGTCTGATTTTAGGATGAACAGCATTGGTAAACAAGCACATGACATACTGAGGTGTCAAAACAAAGGTCACTTATGTTGGGACTCAGCAGTGTAAGTTACTTACGTTTGACCTTTATCTCTGTCTCTGTAAATAGGACGATTTGTCATTATGGTGTGTGAGTGAGTGAACGAGAGTGTGCATGTATGTGTGTGTTTGTGTGTGAGGGGATGTCAGAGACAGAGATACAGAGGGGGAAAGAAGAGGAGCTAGAGAGTAAGTTGACTATAATAAAAAGTACCATTTCTGTACGTGAACTGACAGGGTGATTAGACACTGGAAGAGGAAACCGAGGGAGCTCATAAACTTTCCGTTCTTGGAAATCTTCACAAAGAAGCAAGACACGCTTATTCAGGAACAAACTTCTTGGGTGCAAGATATAGGACAAGGTAAATTTTCAACATCCTTTCCAGATTTGTAATACTTATATTAAAACAAATTAAACACTGTACTAAGTAAGCAAGTGATGTTTAAATTCACAGAAATTATGTAAGGGGCCACCTACCCCAGTCAAGTCACAGATGAATATTTCAAAATAGGATAATTTAAAAAACATTTACATTTGGTTTTTGAAAGTATAATGAAACTTGTGGATTGTATGATTTGCTATCTTATTTTAGCTTAAGACTGAAATTAAAATTTGAGTCCTACAGCACATGCTGGTGTGTGTAGGGAGAAGTGCTAGGGAGCTTAGTTTAGGATTTTAACATTGGCCACACATATATGCAAAATGCTTATAATACAGAGCCAGACACACACTCAGGTAACTAAGATTCACCTCTAGTTCCCAGTCACTTGGTACTAAATTAACCACTTACTCTGAAGATGCCAATCCAATCCTTTCGACGGGGAATGAAATGCTGGGTGAGGGTGTAATAGCATGTGATGTCCCCTCCAGGGACGTAGAACTTCTCCACACTGTTAAAGATGACCTGAGAGAAATGACAATGGTCCAGCAAGACAGCTGATGTGGGGGGATCTTCTATTGTCTCTTCCATGGTAGGGGTCCTGTTATGAGATATGGGATAGAATAAGGCTCAAAAAGGGTTGTCTGAAATGCTGGAAATTTCTGGGCTCTCACCCAGGGAACATTCAGTTCGGGGCAAGTCAGGAAAAGCAAAAGCCTGACAAGTATTGAGATCACACAACTTGCTTTCGGTTTCACTATGAGCCACTTTGCATTCATAACTTCCTGTGCTATAAGAATTTTCTGAGTCTCTGTGACCTCTTCACCACAGGCACCACCACCCTCACATACCCTTGTTCTCTGCTCACAGCTAGTTTGCTCCCCTTCTTCTAAATGCCTTAAGTAAGACAGCCTAGAGGTTCCTGAGCTGGGAACTGTTAAGACTTAGATTCTAGATTTTTCATTCCAACAAGCCCTGTGACTTTTGGAATGTCAATTTCTCTAGATTTCAGCTTCTCTATTCAATTTCATTTATCCTGTAATTATCGGGTCCTTCTATATATTAAGGCACTCTGCTAGGAGCTGGGGATGGGTGCAGAAAGAAAGATAGGGATGAGAGAAGGAGATTATTTGACATGCAGTGGTGACGAGCATGGGTTCAGAAATCAAACTGTTGGAGTTCAAATTCCAGCTTCATCACCTATTAAACGCATGCCCTTGGGTAATTTACTTAACTGGACTCTGCGCATGGTTCCTCATCTGTAAAATGGGGCTAATAACATCTACCTCATTCTTTTTTTTGTGAGCATTAATTGAAACACAGGCATACCTCGGAGACATTGCAAGTTCAATTCCAGACCATCTCAATAAAGCACATACCTCAATAAAGCGAGTCACACAATTTTTTTGGTTTCTCAGTGCATATGAAAGTTATGTTTACACTATACTGTAGTCTATGAAGTGTGCAGTAGCATTATGTCTAAAAAAAAGTACATACATTAATTAAAAAATACTTTATTGCTAAAAAATGCCAAAAATTTCCAAAAGTAACATCAAAGACCACTGATCACAGAGCACCATAACAAATATAATAATAATGAAAAAGTCTGAAATATTGTGAGAACTATCAAAATGTGACACAGAGACATGAAGTGAGCAAATGCAGTTAGAAAAATGGCGCCAACAGACTTGCTCAAGGTAGGGTTGCCACAAACTTTCAATTTTGTAAAAAAAAAAAATAGTATCTGTGAAGCAGATAGGTATGCCTGCAATGTACAGTGTCAGTCCTTAAATCAGTACCTGCCATAGAGTAGGCAATTCACACAAAGTAAAGGCTGAGTGACAGAATAAAGCACTTGCACAAAGTCTGGATAAAGAGAGGGTTTAACAGATGTTAGTGACTATTACGTTTGTGTTTTTTTCTTTTCTGTCAGTCTTTGCCCTCAAAAGAGTCCCAATCCGATATGGAGGTTAGATGAGAATTTAAGTGACTGCCAAATAAGAGTAAGTGCAAAATGCTCTTGGGTTCAAAAGAGAGAGAGATGAAACTGGTTAGGAAAATGAAGAAAAGCTTCGAGGAGTGAGTAGAATCCTAGATAAGCCCTCAAGGAAGATTAGAATTCTGACAAATGTGTTTGGGGGGTGAGGAAATTCCAGATGAATGAAGCAGCATGCATAAAAGCAAAGAAACGGAAAAATGCAGCCCATGTTTGGAGGACAGCAAGCAAGTTTGGATCCCTATCTATAAAATGGGGATATTAAGCTGTATTTCACCTTTCTAGGTCATAGTACAGATAAAATGTGATCAAGGATGGGAACTATTGGGGAGATAAAAACAATACACAAAAGAAACAAAGTCTTTTGAATTGTCGGGACCTGATACTTCCTGCCCCTCAAAAGCCACATGCCCTGTCTTCTAAATGCATTTAGTGAGTCTATGTTTCTCAATCCAGAGTTCTACTGGGAAATGAAAACAATACTGCAGCTCTACACAGCAGATGAAGAAAGAGCTGTACATTTGCAAATACTACTACCTGGTATCTTACAAATTCAGCTGTTAGAACATGTTGGAAGACTGTACACACATACACACACACACACACCCCTTAAAAAAATAGTAAGTACAATAACCAAAAAAACACAGTAGCTCTTCTAGCTCTGCCCCACCCCACTAATTTCCTGGTTTTATTTTGAACTCTAAGCAAACAGGCCTCCTCTTCCAGCTACCCCAGAAGTCAATTTTTTCACAGAGAAGGTAAGAGGACTTTGAGGCACTGAACTGTCTGTTCTCGAGACTGAGCTAAGGAACTAAGAAAGGTACTAGCTTTCTGGTTTGTGACACAGTTTGGCCACATCCTCAACCTCAAACCTCAGATCGGTTTTTCTAAGGAAGAAAGAGGTCACATTCCAGTCTAGGCCAGTACTTGTTCCTCATGATAAGCCGTTGACTACTGATCTGTTGGATGCTGTGGGAGGTTGGGCAGGGAGGTTTCTCAGCTTGCAGACCCCTGTCTTTCCCAGTGGTCTTCAGTCACACTGAGGCCAGCATAGCCCCTCTGTCCTAAGCCTGGAGCACCTTTTATTTGAGCATGTGACTTAATCTGTCCTTTACTGTGGATCATGAGAACATTCAGGTAAGAGTGAATTCAGGGCCTGTCTCTCAATTAACCTAAATACCATCATACTCCGTTCTCTTCCTTCATAACACTATCACCACTATATACACAACAAAACAACTAGCCCATAGCAATCACTTATTGCTATGTACTCATAGTACTTACTCATTGAATAAATGAATGAATAAGATATGTATTCAATTCATCAAAAAGTGAAAGGAAGGGGCTTTGTAGGTAAACAACGGTGTGAATGATGGTGGGGCTAATTCTTATCTTTAACCCTGCTCTTAATTTGTTGGGTACCTTTGGAGAAGCTGCTGTTTCTCAGCTTTCTCTTTTCTAAAATAGGATGAGGAGGGAGTTCCCTGGTGGCCTAGTGGTTAGGATTCTGGGCTTTCACTGCTGTGGTTCGGGTTCAACCTCTGGTTGGGGAACTGAGATCCTGAAAGAATCTCACTGAAGAAAGGACAGCATACATACACAAAATGACATGAAAGAGCTCATATTCTGAGGTTTGAGTGTACAGCCAATGGAAACTTTATCTCTTGTCATTCATCTGAAAACCTAACATCTGTATGGAAAAGTCAACAGCCTTGGTTCCTTGCTTATCAAAAATGTAACAGACTCCATGAAGTTTCCCATTTCAGAGATCTCATCACACTCCCAGAAGGACTCAGGGGGCACCCAATGGCACTCTGGGTGTTCGGAACTCAATCATTCTTGAAATAAATAACTCTTCTGCCAAGACTGCAGAAGGGTTTGAGGAGGTAGAGCGAAGAACAATAGTGGCTTTTCTGCTTCTTACCAAAGCCAACGACTTTTAGAAAAGGCCATGGGTAAACCTAGAGCATAACCATGTCAATCTGAACTGGGTCAGTGAGGAGGTATATCATTCAACTTTTCCTGGAAGGAAGCTATCTACTGATTTTTAAGGTCAGTGACCCTTAAAGCTTATACTTCCTCCCAGCAATAAAATTCCCTGGGAGAAATGGGCTCCAACAACGGCTTGGGAAATTGCCTTTCTGACAAAGCAGTCTAGAAATGACTGTTCATGGCGGGGGCGGGCAGGAAGGATGCGGAAGGAAAATAAGAATGATTTAAGCATCAGCTCCCCTCCTTTAACCACTCTTCCCACTATAGAACCTGTCCACCATCCACTTCTAATTCTGGCAATATCCACAGAGACAAGGAAGAGAGAAGAAATACAAAAAGAGCAAATGTTAAATTTAGAAACCTAGAGTCATTAAAAAGCAGTGGGATGAATTAGGCTCCCTAGAAGTCATGGAATGGTATTCCACTTAATTCCTTACTCCTACCCTCAAATCAAAGACTGGCCATATAAAGAGTGACCAGGGAAAACAAATAGAAAATTTTAAAAACAAACCATCAAACATGGGAAAATAATGCAGAGATTCCACAAACTGTCAGAGGCACTTTACTTGGACTCTGACACAGTTGTTACTTTTTCTTTTTTTTTCAGCTCAGTTTCCAAAATGATTAGGGTCCTCAGAGGAGGAAGGCAATAACAGGCAATATATTTTAAAATGAGTCTCCTGAACTGGCTCCTGGCTTCTAAGAAAACCTGACACATTTTCATCTAATGAGCTTCTCAAGTCTAATACAGTACTCCCAGGACTGTTCCATGAGGGCACAGATTCTCTTATATTCTCCTGAAGGAACAAACAGCCAGTTCTACTCCTGCTCTTTCTGAATGAATCTGTAAACTACGCTGATATGCTTTTTAGCAGAAAAATTGAAAAATGTTAAGCTTTTTTTTTTTTTAAGCTTTCTGGTTTAGGTTCTAACAGTGCAAATATTCAACCAAATCAACTCACCAATTTTCCTAAAGATTTTTCCTCATGTATGCTGAACCACAAAGAATAACCTTATAAAACGACAGCCAACAAAAACTAAAATTCTAGCACAAAGAATGCCCAACATTTTTGCATTAGCCTTTTATACCAGTGGGCACATTTTTCAAGAGAAGTGAAGACTATAGATAAGTTTCTCTGGATCAATTCACAGAAGGAAACCAAATGAATCCACAGCCGAGAGAGAAATGCCAATCAGTTCTTCATTTGGGAATAGTAAAAACAAAAATAAGTAAAAACTAAACACACATTCAACCTAATTCCTTCATCCTTCTGCTTACTTAAGTTTCTAAACTACTAGCAATTAGCAAAATGGATGAACTGATTTGAGTTCCACTCCCCCTGGCCCTGGAATAGATGCTTCCACAAAACTACCCTTTAGAGAACACTGACAATAGATATTATGGATGTGTAGATGGCCCTGAGATGCGGAGCAAAAGCAAAGACACATAGTCACTGGTCCTCAAATTATGAGAGCCACTTGCTCTAATCCAAATTTTCCAAGTTCATTCCAGTTCCTTACCTAAAATCTTTCTAGTGCCTTAAGTAAATTTTGTACCCCCAGGAGACTTTTAATACCTAATTCATTAACAACTGTTTGGATTAGTTGCCCGGCTTATTCTAAGCAGCCTTCATTCCACATACCACAACACCACAGTGCCAAAAGTACTAGGGAAGAACAGAAAAACTGTTCTGGGCAACCAGGAGAAACTGCGAAAAGCTCAAAGCTGTGGACTAAATCTCCATTTTATTCCATTTTACTTTACTGAGATTTTATACTTTTTCTGTGAAAAGCGTGATTCTGCTAACCCTTGAAGTGACATGGGTAGTGACAGTGTTTGAAGTGTAGTAGAAAGGGGACTAAGCTAGGAGCCAAGGGACCTGGGTTCTTGTCTTAGTTCTGCCACTAACTAGCTCTGAGATCTTGGCCAAGTCACACTATCTCTTTTTAGGCCTCAGTTTCCTCATCCGTAAAACACATGGATCAGGCAAGAAAATCTCTAAGAAACTTTCCAGCTATAATGATGATCCCAGGTGAAGGAAAAAGGAAATGAAAGAGTTTAACTGTCTTTTCATCTAAGAAAATGAGGAAGCATGGTATTATATTAATAAGCACAGTCAAAAATTTTAAAGAGCCCTATTTGTACTATCTGACTCCAAAGACCACATGACTTGTTAGTGTTACGTAACTCTTACTACCTTTCTTAGGGTCCTTTCCACTCCACAGTTGTCATTTCTGCAAAAGGGTAGAGTTTCAAATAGAGGCCCTCTGAAAGTATCTGTGAAAGTGAGTCACCTGGATATTCCTTAATAATGTGCTCTACATAATCTACAAAGACCTATTGTATTAAAAGTCTTTTGCTTTTAACAGTTTTTGTAATAGTGGAGATGTTATAATACATAGCTTTTGTATTATTCTACTCAGCTCCAACCATGGCCACTTGTTGGCTTACATCAGAAGCAAAGAATCCAAGTGATAGAAAAAAGTTTAAATGTCCAGGAGGGGTTGAAATCATAATAAATTAGAGTGGGAACATTAGCCCCAAACTAAATTGGGGTGGGGGAGATGGGGAGGGATGGTGGGGAGGGAGGGGCTACCGGAGATCAACGGTAAAGAAGCAGGTCACCACACCCCAAGTGCTCTTTCTTCTCGGTCTTCTAGAACATCTCCTCCAATTACAAACGGCCTCAACTGAAGGAAAGGGGCTTGAGGGATCAAGACTGGGAAATTGAGGCCCAAAGAGAAAGTAACTTGCCTAGGGTGACTGGGCAAGGTCCGCCCTCGGCCACAGCCACCAATGACGTCAAGCACGGGGATTAAGGAACCAGCACGACCTCGGCCGGCGAGGGGGGGCGGGGCATGACGCCATGACTTCAAGACCCTCACTCGGGTCAGAGGGTTCCTTCTGCCTCAGGAGCCGCCCACCCGGCTCCGGGCACTGAAGCCCTGCCCTCCTCGGGGAAAAAACTGCCCTCAACCCTCCAAGGCCGCGGAGGGGCTCCAGGGGCCCCATGACGCCACTTTCACTTACGGTCACCCTAGAAAGAATGGACGGAGGTGAAAACCGAAACCAGCCGGCCCCACTGCCCGCCCATGGCCCTTTCTCAGGACTGGATGTGTGAAGTCGGGGAACCCGAGGGCCCAACTGTCCCTAATTGCCCACCTTCACTCCAGGGACTCACCAGGGGCTGCAGCCAGCGGCGGCGCCACAGCAACAGGGCGGGGAAAGGGACAGGGGCGGGGCTGAAAACCCAGGGCAGAGCTGTCCCGTCTGACCCCGCCCACTACGTCATAACGGTCAGCAAGCCCCGCCCTCACCGCGGTGCTTTTGGGGACTTGTAGTGTTTAGGTGACTGGGCCCCAGGGTCGCTCCGCAGCCCTGTATGGTTTTCCCCAGTTCGGAGCAAAGATCACATCCCAAGGAGCCTACTTCTTCCCCTAGAAAGAGCCATTTACCTTCCTTTAAAAAAAAATTTTTTTTTTTCTTTTAGTCCTGAGTGAAAGCTCCATACATTTGAAGGGCCATTGAGAGGTCATCTTCATTTTTCTCCTGCCTCCACGTAATACTTCACTAAGAGTCTTATAGATGAGAATCCCTTTGGCATTTAATCATGCGTCCCACTTGCCCCTAAAGGAGACCCAGCAACCTCCCTGAGTAGCCCAGTTTGTGTTTCATCATTACCCCTCTAGAAAGAAATTATTCTTTAGTGTTAACTCTGTTAAGGTAGTGCTCTTCCTAATCGGAGTAAGAATAAACTCAGCAAGAATCCTGCTAAGTCAGTTTAGAGAAAATTCCCCACCCTTGATATCTGATCAAACCCTGGCCTGCCTTCAGCAAGAATCCTGTAAGTAGGTTTAGCAACAGTTCCCCCACCCTTGACGTCTCCTCTTAGTAATTTTCTATCCACTTGTCCTCATTGTATTTGGAGTTGAGTGCAATCTCTCTCCCCTATTGTAATGTCCCTATTGCAGTAGTCCTGGTTAAAGTCTCTGTTACTGTTTTATCAAGTGTCAGGATAATTATTTCTTTTTAAAAAAATTTATTTATTTTATTTATTTTTATTTTTGGCTGCATTGGGTCTTCTTTGCTGCGCATGGGCTTTCTCTAGTTGCAGCGAGTGGGGGCTACTCTTTGTTGCGGTGCGCGGGCTTCTCATTGTGGTGGCTTCCCTTGTTGCGGAGCACAGGCTCTAGGCTGTGCTGAATCCTGATTCAGTAGTTGTGGCTCGCGGGCTCAGTAGTTGTGGCTCGCGGGATCTAGAGCGCAGGCTCAGTAGTTGTGGTGCATGGGCTTAGTTGTTCCGTGGCATGTGGGATCTTCCCGGACCAGGGCTCGAAGCCGTGTCCTCTGCATTGGCAGGCGTATTCTTTTTTCTTTTTTTATAAATTTATTTTACTCATTTATTTATTGGCTGTGTCAGGTCTTCGTTGCTGTGCGCGGGCTTCATCACGGTGTGAAGGCTTCTCATTGCAGTGGCCTCTCCCATTGCGGAGCATGGGCTCTAGGCGCGCGGGCTTTAGTAGTTGTGGTGCACGGGCTCAGTAGTTGTGGCACGCGGGCTCTAGAGCGCAGGCTTAGTAGCTGTGGCACACGGGCTTAGCTGCTCGGAGGCATGTGGGATATTCCCGGACTAGGGCCTGAACCCATGTCCCCCGCATTGGCAGGCGTATTCTTAACCACTGCGCCACCAGGGAAGCCCAGGATAATTATTTCTTAACACTGAACATGCTGTCTATGGAAGGTTAAATTCAGAAGTGCCCCTTCTCCAAGGAGTAGCATCTGTCTAAATCTGGAAAGAAAGTTTTCCATGTCAGCTAACCAGGGATTTATGCCCCTGAAGCCACTTGAGGTTTCAGGCAGGAGAATGAGCATTCTTAATCCTGCCTTCTCACAAGACTGGTGGCACTCAACTGAGATGAAAGGATGGTGGGAAATGATGAATAAACCTGGGAGTGGGGTTTCTACTGAAAGTTCAGATCACCTTCTGAGTTACCAAAATAATACTCTTCCATTTAAAACTCTATCTACAGGGGTGACTTTAGAATCTTGGATATATTTCCATTAATTTTACTTATTAGCTTTCTTAAAGGCACTGAGAACTGACACCTCCTACACACACACAGCTTACTGTCTATGTTAATATGACAACTATTAACACTCTTGCCTGGAAGTTAAAAATGCAAATAAATCCATTGTTCATTTTAAGAACTTCCTAAAAGAACCATCAGCTTTTCAATAGGAAGTATCACTTGACAATTCTGTACACTCCAAGACTCTTAGAACCGCTGGCCTCAAAATCCTTGCTGTGTCCTCCAATCCTAAACTATTTTATCATGACCCTTGCCCAATTCTAATCAACTCATGCGCCCCCGCACCTGCATTGAAAGATTCCCGCCCCCCCCCCGCCCCGCCTCCAACCAATCTTCAAATTCTCAATAAATACTACTACTTTGTCCTGCCTCCTGTCAGCCACTACTATAACTCTGTCAAGATACTAGTCTTCTTTACTGCAGTAAGAATAAACACACTTTTGTCTTATCAATAGGTTGTTTTGTTGATAGCTTGGGGAGCTAAATTTGACAGCACAGAATAAAAAAAAAAAAAAGGTTAATTAGTCTGATTTATTTATTTCCAGTAGAAGTGTCAAGGGAAGCCTGCAAGTACAACCCTTTATAACTGAATATTGAAGCAATGGGAATTTATATTCAGACCTACAGAGAAAATCTTCCACTTTTATCTTCAACTTCCAGGTATGGAGTCGAACGAAGACTGGGGATTGGGGTAATTACTCTGTGCCTGACACAGTGGGTTATCTCATTTAATTCTTACAAGAGAAGCACTTTTATTATCCCCATTTTACAGATGATAAAATTGAGGCTTAGAGAAATAAAGTCACTTGCCCAGGCTCACACAGCTAGTAAGTGCCATTAGAAGACTTTGAACCCAGCATTCTGACTCAAGTGTACTCTTAATCACTATACTCTTCATGAGAGTTCAGTAATCCATAAGGGAAGACAAACACATAAATGAGTTTAATACCACGATATTGGCTTTAGAAGAGGAATTGACGTGGTGCTAAGATAGAAGAGAATTAATTTTTCCTAGGGGCAAGAAGGAAGGTTTCATAGAAGAGGTGTTAAAGAAAAAATTATTCTGAAGCCTGTTAAATGGTAAGGAAGACTTTATTCAGAGCTGTTGCAATAGGAACATTAAAACAGGGGAGAGAAATTGTGCTCAGCTCCAAATACAATAAGGACAAGTAGGAATTTATAGCCATTAAGCAGAGTGAGGGGGTCAGTAGGTGAAAAATTACCAAGAGGACACACCAAGGGTAGTGGGGATTCTTGCTAAACTGACTAAATAGGATTTTTGCTGAGGGTAAGCTAGGGATGGATCAGATATCAGGGGTGGAGGATTCCCTCTAAATTGACTTAGGATTTTTGCTAAAACTGGACTTGGCAAGGATTAGACACAGAAGCCAAAGGTTGAGACCTAGCTGAGAAAAGTGCTCAGAGGCGCCTAACTGGAGTTTGGTCAAAGAGAGAGTCTTTGTCAGACGCTTGATTTATTTGAATAACAAACGTGACAGGCAGAAAAAGTGATGGGAGAGAAATCTGAGATGGAGGGAGGGAGTGGTCATCTGCAGTGGTGCTGTCCTGTAGAATTCTCTGCAATGATGGAAATGTTCGCTACTTGCACTATCTGATCCAGTAGCCACTCGCCACATGTGGGTACTGAACACCTGAAATATGGCTATTACAACTGGAAACTGGATTTTTTTTTAATGTAAATTTAACTAGGTCTATGTGATCATTGTCCTGGCTAGTGCAGATCTGCAGCATCTGGGTGGCTGGGGTGTGGACTTTGGGAAGGAGAAGCAGGGGCAACCTTGGAGAAGGTGCCCAAGTAGCTGCTGCTACTTTGACCTTTGCCCTCAGCTCCAGCCCTGCCCAGTCCTTTACAGTAGCAATGGCTCCTCTGGCCTTTGGACTCTCGACTCCATGGAAAAGGAAGGTGAGAGGAATTTTTATCCCTGAAGATTGCTGTCTCTGTAACCATTTAGAGAACCTGCAATTTGATGACTTACAAAGCAGAGATAGCTTGTATGCCCAGGTTTGAGAAACAGAAGGAATGAGTAATCAGTGGGAAGAAGGAGACTATTAATTAGGTCAAGTATGGTATTTTATAAACCTCAGGAGAAAGAGGAACCAGGGACTTCCCTGGTGGTGCAGTGGATAAGACTCCGTGCTCCCAATGCAGGGAGCCTGGGTTTGATCCCTGGTCAGGGAACTAGATCCCACACTCATGCTGCAACTAAGAGTTTGCATGCCACAACTAAGGAGCCCACATGCCGCAACTAAGACCCGGCGCAAACAGATAAATAAATAAAATTTAAAAAAAAAGAGAGAGAGAAACAGGAACCAGATATGCCTCAAATTAACCATGTGTTTCTAAAATGTTCTGGCAAATCAAATCACCTACTAAGCACTTCCGGGGGTGTTAATATTTAAAGGTGCTTTGGAATGTCCTGTTAAAAATTTGGCAATAAAGATGTTAAAAAAAAAATTGGGGAGGGATATATTTGTTTTTTAAAATTACAATAAATAAACTAAAAAAAAATTTCCATAATCCCACCCATGTTTTTAAGACTACCATCTGTAGAGAAAAATGTGTGTGTTGCACACTCTTCCTTTAATTAGCTGATTCAAATTGATTTTACGGGAATTATTTCACAATTCTGTAAATTTTAAGTAATTTGTGGACAAGTAATTTCTGACTTGTCTGACAGAGGCTTGATTGTTTTCCCTCCTTTCCTTGTGGAAAAAAATCAGTTTTACCTCTGCTTGCAATTCCTTTCAATATATATTTTTAAAGTATTTATTTATTTATTTGGCTGCATTGGGTGTTAGTTGCGGCGCACGGGCTCTTCGTTGCGGCGTGTGGGCTTCTCTCTAGTTGTGGCGTGCAGGCTTAGTTGCCCAGCGCGTGTGGGATCTTAGTTCCCCGACCAGGAATCGAACCTGCATCCCCTGAAGTGGAAGGCGGATTCTTAACCACTGGACCATCAGGGAAGTCCCTCCTTTCAATATTCTAATGGAAGAAATTTTCACATATTGTGGTATGGGGTAATCATTCTGGCTTGTAGATGATTGAACTTGAATTTTATGCTAACTAAAACAGCCTGTTTGTGACCTATTGAACATATATTATACATCTGTTTTACTCATCAAAGAAAAGGTTATATTGACCAGAAGTAAAAAATATCCATGTTAAAAATAAAAATTAAACGCCTCCCTTCCTGGGACACCAATGCTCGTACTCCTTTGATGATAAGACTCCCTTCCCAGGTGTCAAGGCCATACTGCTTGCTGTGTACATGCTGATCTGGGTTTTTTTTTAAAACCTTGAAGGAATGTATCCCTGACTTGTTTGATGTTCTTTGTTCTGACAAGATATAAAACTGTGCTGAAAACCATGCTTCTCCAGAGCAGTTCCTCAGAGATATCTGAGGGGCTGTGTCCTATGCTATAGTCCTCCGTTTGGCTGAACTACAACTCCTTTCTATTCCTATTATAGTTTGGTTATTAATTATTTACATCGACAATGCTTGGAGTCGTTGGCAGGATATCAGATAAACTGGCCTGAGGTCACGTGGATGCTACTTTGTGCTGGTGCTTGGTACCAAGCTCCCTGAGGAGACTCCCACCCTCCACCCCTGCTTCACAGCACTCTTCAGATGCTTTGGTGAGTTTTTCCTGATATCTGGATATCCTTTTACTAAGTAATGGTCCGCGACTTTTATTTGAGCTGTTATCTTAAGATTTGTAGTCTTAAGGGGGTAACAGTTCATTTTCTAGGTGAAAGTAACCTAGGGAGAATTCCTAGACAAAAGGACCTAGGGGGAAATTCCTAGGCAGGGACCTAGGGAGAATTTCTAAGCAAGGGACCTAGAAGGAACTTTGGAGTGAACTAGGTCGGCTGAACTTTTTTTAAAAATGTAGCTTAAAATTGGAAAGATGTGTACTTTATAGTAAAACTAAACTTTAAAAAAAAAAAAGTGGGAAACTATGCTTCTAAAACCTATCAGCTCCCAGACAGACAGTGACCCACTGGAACTGTTGGCTTCATGTACAATTACGGAGCCAATACTTGCAAGTACTTATCTAACCCTAAAATGGCCAGGATGGAGCTCTTTTGACATTCCAGAACTGGTTTTTGCATGTGCAGTTAAAGAAATTTGGCTTGATAAAACATCTTTTCAAAATTCTTACCCTGAGAGAACAAAAGTACTCCTAGGAGAAAACTTGAAGTTATAACTCTTGTCATGTCCTTGAAATGCAAACACAGCCCACATTGCCTGAGACTACAGCCTTGGCTCAATTACTGGAAACTAAAATTGAAAACAAAAGGGCAGGTGGGGGGAAAGGGAGGGGAGAGGCCTTTTAAACTCAAGCAAGAAAACTATGAGATCTCTGTGTGTGTCTATCTGGATATACGTGTGTCTTGTGTGTGTGTTATAAATATGATGTTTCTACCTCCAGATGATATTATCAAAATTAATTTGTAAAAGAGCTCTATTTAATTGACTTAAAAGTAAGCACTTACAAATCAAATATTTCTACATGTAACAAAAAACTAACCCCAATTTTTAAGGGATCACATGATCTAAGATTAATCTTTAATGAATGAAAACGAGTTTAAGTTGTTGGTTTTATTAATACAGGCATGTCTTTGGAGTCATCAACATTAAGTATAATACTTTTAATGTGCCTGGGTTTACTGAAAGTCAATAAACTTATGTTATCTCTGTTATAAAACTTGTCAACAAGAAAATTAACTTGGTATGATGATATTTTCGTAAGTAATAAAATAGAGACAAATAGGATAAGAGTTTTTAGGTGATTAAGAATAATTAAATTTTATTTTTTTAATGAATTAATTAATTAATTTTAAATTTTTATTTATTTATTTTTGGCTGCGTTGGGTCTTTGTTGCTGCTCGTGGGGTTTCTCTAGTTGTGGCGAGCGGGGGCTACTCTTTGTTGCAGTGGACGGGCTTCTCATTGCAGTGGCTTCTCTTGTTGCAGAGATCAGGCTCTAGGCACACAGACTTCAGTAGTTGTGGCATGCAGGCTCAGTAGTTGTGGCACATGGGCTTAGTTGCTCCATGGCATGTGGGACCTTCCTGGATCAGGGCTCAAACCCGTGTCCCTTGCATTGGCAAGCGGATTCTTTTTTTTTTTAATTAATTAATTAATTAATTTATTTATTTATTTTTGGCTGTGTTGGGTCTCCGTTTCTGTGCAAGGGCTTTCTCTAGTTGCGGCAAGCGGGGGCCACTCTTCATCGCGGTGCGTGGGCCTCTTACTATCACGGCCTCTCTTGTTGCGGAGCACAGGCTCCAGACGCGCAGGCTCAGCAATTGTGGCTCACGGGCCCAGTTGCTCCGTGGCATGTGGGATCCTCCCAGACCAGGGCTCGAACCCGTGTCCCCTGCATTGGCAGGCAGATTCTCAACCACTGCGCCACCAGGGAAGCCCCTGGCAAGCGGATTCTTAACCACTGTGCCACCAGGGATGTCCCGAGAATAATTACATTTTATGGTATGTCTTTTTTTTTTTTTTTTTTTGGCCACCACCATGCTGTTTGTAGGATCTCAGTTCCCTGATCAGGTCACAGCAGTGAAAGCCCAGAATCCTAACCACTAGACCACCAGGGATCTCCCTGGTATGTCTACTTAAAAATAGGTTCTCCAGATTTTTGGGTTTTGCTAAATTAATTTAAATAATGGAACTCATTGAATATCCAGATCATTTCCAACTAAGATAAAATACTAAAACATTAATTGCTAAGCAAGTCTAAGTTTACCTACTTTGTCTTCTTAGATGTTTGGGTTTATTGGAAGAGAAAATGTATGTTTCTAGAAGTTTGGGAATATATTCATAAGTTTGCCAATCAGGAAATGTTGGTATGACAAACAGTTTACAGTTGCTTGCTTCTTGGTTTCTTAATCTAGCAACTAAGGTTTTTTAAGGGCTAAAAATTATAATACATATGTAATTAAAGCTACTAGAAATAATATGGAAAACATTTCAGTATACAAGGAAAATAGGTATGTGTTTTTAGTAAAAGAAGGTATGAGGAGGGACTTCCCTGCTTGCGCAGTGGTTAAGAATCCAGCTGCCAATGCAGGGGACATGGGTTCGATCCCTGGTCCGGGAAGATCCCGCATGCCACAGAGCCACCAAGCCCATGTGCCACAATTACTGAGACCACGTGCTGCAACTACTGATGCCCGCATGCGTAGAGCCCATGCTCTGCAACAAGAGAAGCCACCACAATGAGAAGCCCGCGCACCGCAATGAAGAGTAGCCCCTGCTCGCCGCAACTAGAGAAAGCCTGCGTGCAGCAACGAAGACCCAATGCAGCCAAAAAAAAATGGTATGAGGAATGGAAATGAATTTTGTTAAGGGAAAAGAAAGTAATTTTGTCCTAAAGTGTCTCAAAGAGAGTTATTAAACTAATTGGGTTTATTTGGTATGTTAAATTACATGGGAAGCATTGTCAAATAAAAGGTAACATTAAGCCTTCTTTATGTTATGCCTATATAAATATATATTATAAACATTCCAGAAATTATGTGAAATTCCTGGAAGTCTTTTTTTTTTTTTTTTTGGCTGCTTCAGGTCTTAGCTGTGGCATGTGGGGTCTTCGTTGTGGTGCGGGGGCTTCTCTCTAGTTGTGGTGTGTGGGTTTTCTCTCTCTAGTTGTGGCATGCGGGCTCCAGGGAGCGTTGGCTTTGTAGTTTGCAGCACACGGGCTCTCTTGTTGAGGCACACAAGCTCAGTAGTTGTGGCTGGCAGGCTTAGTTGCCCTGTGGCATGTGGGATCTTAGTACCCTGACCAGGGATTGAACTTGTGTCCCCTGCATTGGAAGGTGGATTCTTTACCACTGGACCACCAGGGAAGTCCCTCCTGGAAGTCTTATATGTCCTCACATAAAAATGTCATTCGTCATCAAAATTGAGGCTCACACTAAAGGGACTGAACCGGAGTATTAGGGAAATGCTCTAGCTGACTTTCATACGAAGGCAACAACAACAGAATCTGTAAAGGTTATGGCACGTGTAGATAAAGTCCATTCTGCTTTTGCAAAAATGAACCCCTTGCTGTCAGACTTTTGCCGTCTTGATGTCTTTGTAACATGACAACAGTCTGCTCCCAAATCAGAGAAATTAAGATGAGTAAACAATAGCTGTAAATTAAACAGTTGGGGCTACGGGAAACCCAATACAGCTGCTTGGCTCTTCCTGGCTCCCTGGCAACCCTCTTTTTGTTTGATGGGTTAAAGCCTTCCCTTGCTGCAAAGCTGACATCCTCCCAAGGACAAAGAAACTGTTAGAAAATGTATTTTCCATGTGGGGTATGCTTTCCACAATCTCCAGTGATCAAGGCACCCACTTCCCTGGGCAAATCATAGGGGTCTTCTTTTAATCTTTTATTTTTAAAAATAAAAATTTTTTATTTTTTATTTTTTTATTTTTTGACCGTGCCGCACAGCATGCGGGATCTTAGTTCCCTGACTGGGCATCGAACCCGTGCCCCCTGCAGTGGAAGCACAGAGCCCTAACCACTGGACCTCTAGGGAATTCCCAATCATAGGAATCTTAAAAAAAACCTTACAAACTTCTTAAAATTATTACTGTCACTATCAACCTCAATCACCAGGCATGGTCAACAAAACTAAAGGAAAAACTAAACTCAAGCAGAACAAAAATCAACTACATGGGATTTGACTAATTGGTAAATATGATTATGATTTTTGTGACTTTTTATCTGAAATACTACTGGCTTTTAATCTTTGTTTTCCAGATATAAGGGAACTTTTCCCCTTAAGCTAAGTATGGCTTATAGCAGTTTGGTAAATTATACTTTTATAAGCAGAATTGAAGCATTTATCTTTTCTTTCTACCTGATCCCTCCAGAATTTGGAAACTCTTAGGTTCTCAGCAGCCTTTCCAAGTGAATAAGGAAGGCCACTTCCTGGCAGATGCAAGAACTTCAAGATATTTTGGACCCTGAGAAGGGAGGAATCCACTTAAACCTGTAGGTATTGCAGGTGGAATCTGATGGCCAAGTGCTTGGCATGGATTTCCTGGCCTTAAGATGCCTTTAAAAAGTTCCAGCAAAGACAAGTTTAAAAGAGGCTATATGATCAATTACACTTATGTAAATAATCATGCCAAGTTTATTGAAACCAGACTTATTTTGCAAACAAATTAATCTTAACTTGACTACATTTGGTATAAATGAGGATAATTTAGAAAGAAAAATTATGTTTCAATAATATACCTTTGTGGATATTGAAGTTTTGTATATACTTTCTACATCTAAGATAACCTCTTTGTTGCTATGTTACATTATTGTAAAGTTTAATTAAATTATTAAAAGGATATTCTAAGATTGTTTCTTTTTATTCTTTCTGTAAATTTATTTATTTATTTATTTATGGCTGCATCGGGTCTTAGTTGCAGTATGTGGGATCTTTCATTGCGGCACGAGGGGCTTCTCTCTAGTTGTGGCATAGGCTCCATAGTGCTGGGGCTCAGTAGTTGCGGCGCATGGGCTCTCTAGTTGTGGCATTTGGGCTCCAGAGCATGCAGGCTCAGTAGTTGCAGTGCGCAGGCTCTCTAGTTGTGGCATTCGGACTCCAGAGTGCATGGGCTCAGTTGTTGTGGTGCACAGGCTCTCTGGTTGTGGTGCGTGGGGTCCAGAGTGCATGGGCTCAGTAGTTGCAGCATGAGGGCTTATTTGGCCCACAGCATGTGGGATCTTAGTTCCCTGACCATGGATCGAACCCGTGTCCCCTGCATTGGAAGGCGGATTCTTATCACTGGACCACCAGGGAAGCCCCTAAGATTGTTTCTGAAGCTGATCATAGTAAACTTTTTTTCGATGAAGACCAGATGCTCCATGTCCTGCAACCAGGGGTTTATGCATACTGGAAAAGACATCATTTAAAGGTCTCCCTCCAACTTATTTGGAAGGACCCTTATCAGGTATACTTAAGTAGTTCACACGCAGTGAAAATGAAGGGAATTTACTCTTAAATTCATATTTCCCACTTAAGAAGGGTTTCTATACTGGACTGGTCTATAGAAAGGATTGCTGACCTCAAACAACACCCACACCAGGACAAGAAGACAACGTCGGTGGTAAACTGCTGACACAAGAATCCGAACCAGGCTTGTAAGACTCATCCTACTAATTCAATTGTACTGTTTACTAAATGTTTGTCTCCCTATCAAAATTGAAAATTATTGTTTTACTTCTAGCTATACTTTTGCCCCAATATTCAGGATGGAAAGAAAATTCTTTAGTAAAGTTGTCACAGAGTATAGCTACTGGGGTAATCTAACCAATTGTTGGATCTGTCATCAAATTCCCCAGTCAATACAAGATCAATATAGGTCCCTCATAATTCCTGTCACCAACTTTTAAGATGTTCCTAACATTACCATTTACCTAGACCTACCTCCCTCTGGCCTAACCTCTCAGGTTCAAATTCTTCAACGTATTAATGTGTCCATCCCTTGTCTGATACTGTCCTCAATCCTTAGAGACTGGACACAACTTGCCCTAGGATCCCTTCACTCCATCCCTTACTTAATAAACAAATGTCTTAAAGAGAAAAAAATAAGTAAATTATGCCCATAACTCCCTTATGTCAAATACCATATTGATGGCTTTTGGAAAGCCTGCAAGAGAAATGACCCATGGTTTAATACCCTGTTAACAAAAACTTCCAGTTAATGAGGTTATCAATGAGAGCACTCTGGGAGGGATCACTTGTGCCCCTCCAGGTTTTGTCTCATATGTGGTATTGGAAATGACCCACCTTCCCAAGGATGGGCACATAAATGTCTTAATAGCTGGCAGATAGGAGGTTTTTGCTTATTGGGACATTATGTTACCCCATTGTCTATACACAAGGAAACAGATGAACTTCCTTCCTCTTCCCATTACAGAGTCAAGAGATCCACATTAGCAGGATACCAAGATACCACGTGGCAAAATCTTTTGGGAATCTTAATTCCTAGTGCAGGACTATATGTAATCAGAAATCTATCAGCCACCATTGATCAAATAGCCAGAGACTGCAAAAAGCACTGCTGCACAAAAGACATCCCTAATCTCCTTAGCCCACATAGCATTAGATAACAGAGTTGCCTTAGATTTTCTACTGGCTGACCAAGGAGGTATTTGTGTTATTGCTCATACCACTTGTTGCACTTATACTGATACCTCTGGAGAAGTACAGACATACCTAGAAAAGATTTCCCAAAAGGCAAAATGGTTATAAGATGTAAGAAAAACTGACCTTTTAAATGATCTATTTAGTTGGCTCCCCTTAGGAACAGATAATTTTTCCACTTTGCTTTATAGACAATTATCTGAATCATTGTCATAGTATGTATTATTATTCTTTTCCTAGCTATCAAACTATTCATGACATGTATCACTGCTTTCTTTAAGCCTACTGCTAAAAGCACATGAACAATGTCTGTATGACAATTTGATATAATTGATAAAATGGATAGCCTATAAAATGTTTCCCCATCAGTATTTACTTCTATTCTCTTCACTATGTCTGTTTAGTTTCTCCCCAATGTAGATAACTAGGGAAATCTCTATACATATATAAACAAACAAACAAACAAAAAAGGAGGCCTAGCACTGAGGGACACGATGGACCCAGGGCAGGCAGCAACCGCCCCAGAATTGAGGGACAAATATTTTGATCATCAGTGCTTTCTATCAAAAGATTTACGATCAAAAGGGGGAAATAATGGAAGAAATTTTCACATATAGAGGTATGGGGAAGTCATTCTGGCTTATAGATGATTTAAGTTGAATTTTATGCTAACTAATACAGACTGTTTGTGGCCTATCAAACATACATTATGCATCTGCTTTACTCATCAAAGAAAAGGGGACATTGACCAGAAGTAAAGAATATCCATGTTAAAAATAAAGTTCCTGGGACACCAGTGCTGGTACTCTTCTGATGATAAGACTCTCTTCCCAAGTGCCAAGGCCATACTGACTTGCTGTGTACATGTTGATCTGTTGTTTTTCTTTTTTCCTGGAAACCTTGAAGGAATGTATCCCTGACTTGTTTGATGTTCTTTGTTCTGACAAGATATAAAACTGTGCTGAAAACCATGCTTCTCCAGAGCAGTTCCTCAGAGTTATCTGAGAGGTTGTCTCCTGGTTGGCTCAAATACAACTCTTTTATATTCCTATTATAGTTTGGTTATTGATTATTTGTGTTGGCAATTCTTTTTATCAAATTGTGCTGCTTTTTTTGAACCAGCTGAACAATCCATCTGACTATCTTCAGTGAATAAGTTAAATAACATCTTTAACATGCATTCACTTTTTTTTTTTAACACTTTATTTATTTATTTATTTATTTATTTATTTTTTGGCTGTGTTGGGTCTTCGTTTCTGTGCGAGGGCTTTCTCTAGTTGTGGCAAGCGGGGGCCACTCTTCATCACGGTGCGCGGGGCTCTCACTATCGCGGCCTCTCTTGTTGCGGAGCACAGGCTCCAGTTGCGCAGGCTCAGTAGTTGTGGCTCACGGGCCTAGTTGCTCCGCAGCATGTGGGATCCTCCCAGACCAGGGCTCGAACCCATGTCCCCTGCATTGGTAGGCAGATTCTCAACCACCGCGCCACCAGGGAAGCCCGCATTCACTTTTATACCAGTATGAGTCATGCTTTTACCATTTTTTTTGTTTGTTTGTTTTTTAATTAATTTATTTTATTTTGTTTATTTTGGGCTGCATTGGATCTTTGTTGCTATGCGCGGGCTTTCTCTAGTTGCGGCGAGCAGGGGTTGCTCTTCATTGCAGTGCACAGGCTTCTCATTGCGGTGGCTTCTCTTGTTGCAGAGCACTGGCTCTAGGCGCCCGGGCTTCAGGAGTTGTGGCTCACGGGCTCTAGAGCACAGGCTCAGTGTTGTGGCGCATGGGCTTAGTTGCTCCGTGGCATGTGGCATCTTCCCGGACCAGGGCTTGAACCCGTGTCCCCTGCATTGGCAGGCAGATTCTTAACCACTGTGCCACCAGGGAAGCCCCGGTTTTACTGTTTTTGGTGAACATTCTCTTAGTATTTCAAACTTTTAATGCATACAAATACATGTTTGACATAATTATAGTCATAGCCTTTATAAAATTACTTTTCACTTACTACTATTAGGTAAAAAACTCTTTTATACTGCTGTAAAACTTCATAATGATTGGTTTTTGTTTTTGTTTTTTTTTTGGTTGTTGTTACATAAGTGATTCTACCACAGTTTACTTCCCCATTCTCTAACCATTGAATATTTAGGTTATGCATTAAACAACCTTTATTTATTTATTTATATTCTTTTTCGGCTGTGCTGTGCAGCATGCGGAATCTTAGTTCCCTGACCAGGGGTTGAACCCATGCCCCTGCAAGTGGAAGCACAGAGTCCTAGCCACTGGAATGCCAGGGAATTCCCTAAACAACTTTTAAAGAGCAAAGATTCTGCATCTATTTAACTGCTTTGTAATTCTTTTTTTTTTTTTTTTTAATTTTTATTTATTTATCTATGGCTGTGTTGGGTCTTCGTTTCTGTGCGAGGGCTTTCTCTAGTTGTGGCAAGGGGGGGCCACTCTTCATCGCGGTGCGCAGGCCTCTCACTGTCGCGGCCTCTCTTGTTGCGGAACACAGGCTCCAGACGCGCAAGCTCAGTAATTGTGGCTCATGGGCCCAGTTGCTCCGTGGCATGTGGGATCTTCCCAGACCAGGCCTCGAACCCGTGTCCCCTGCATTGGCAGGCAGATTCTCAACCACTGTGCCACCAGGGAAGCCCTGCTTTGTAATTCTTGAATTTGACTATCATTACTATTTTTACCCTATAAAATGATACCAATGTGTAAGTGAGAGGACTCCATACTATATACCTATGTCACACACACAAATATTGTTAGGCCCACCAAAAAGAAGTGTTGGTGGGAAATGAGTGTTCCAAGCACTCTGAAGAAAAATAAAAAGGCAACTTTGCAGAGGATCCTTTGCTACATGCAGTGCACTTATAAGTGCATGTGTCTGGGTGTCTCCCATGCCTTGCACATAGAAATTGTTCAAGTAATGTGCCTGTTATTTCAGCTGCAGTCAGGGCACTTTCTATGGAACTTATTTCTAAGAGCATCTATGCCAAGAAAAGGGTGCCCTAAAAACAACCATGAATAGCTCCTTTCAAGGAAAGCTGTTTTCCCCAGAAGGCAGAGGGAAGATGAAGAAGGACAAGATAAAAACAGAAGCCTGGAGAGCTTCCCTGGTGGTGCAGTGGTTAAGAATCCGCCTGCCAATGCAGGGGACATGGTTCAAGCCCTGGTCCAGGAAGATCCCACATGCCGCGGAGCAAGCCTGAGCACCACAACTACTGAGCCTGCGCTCTAGAGCCCACGAGCCACAACTACTGAAGCCCACACAACTAGAGCCCGTGCTCTGCAACAGGAGAAGCCAGCACGATGAGAAGCCTGCACACCGCAACGAAGAGCAGCTCCTGCTCGCGGCAACTAGAGAAAGCCCGTGCAGCAACAAAGGTCCAATACAGCCAAAAATAAATAAAATAAATAAATTTAAAAACAAAACAAAAAAACAAAGAAAACCCAGAAGCCTGGAAGCTCCATTGCCCTCGTCAAGTAGCCCCATTCCCAGGGGCTCTCTCAGTTCCACCAGATACATACCAAAATGGGAGATGTCAAAAGAGATGCTGGACAGCAATTTCTGTTTCTATTTCACCAATAACAGTACTAAGAATGTGTGAAGGAAGGATCAGTTCTCTATGAAACCCTGCAAGGCCTTGGCCAAGCCACCATATTTTTCTGGGCCTCACTTTCCTCATCTGAAAACAAGAGAAATACCAGGGTGTTTAAGATCTCTTCTGATTTAACAAGACTTCTGATTCTGTGATTGGACACAGTTCTATAACATTCCCTAATACATTGCAGCATTTCAGCTCCCTACTTCATCCCTGGTACATATACCAAGACTTTCTTTTGACTGGCACAGGAAGAGAGGGCTTCTAGGTGGGACCTTGGTTCAGGGGAGTAAAGGCAGGACTCTCTCTTTTTTCATTAATTACTTAAAGGAAGCATCTCAAACTGAGAAACAGAGTGTGTGTCAACTGTAGAGTAAACAACCTTCTGAGGGTTTTGTTATTGTCTTACTATTTATTTAGTCAGGTGGGTGCCTTAGGAACAAAAAGTGAAAACAGAAGTTTCAGACCTGTATTTTTTCACACACTCTTTCCTCTGAGTAGGAGCTAAGAGGAGGGGACATAGTTCACATTTTGCAACGACTGGAAGGACCCTCCAATACACTGCTTCAACCTTCACACCCAGGCTCAGAAAACCCCTCAGTATTTGTCATGTGGATTTTTCTGTTTCTGGTTTGTCTGCTACAAATCGTTGATGCGCTCTGATTTCCTGGCTGTCACTCTCTAGCCCTGGAGAGGATGCCCAATGGGGTCGAAGCCTGCTTTGTTCTACAGTGGGGGCAGCTCTACTATTCATCCTGTGTTTGTTCTTGTCATCACCCCTGAAAGGACAGCAGTGCCAGGCTCTGGCCTATTGGCTCCCACTGCAGCCAACCCTCTCATAAATAACCCGTTGTCAGGGATTTTAATGGAAGCCCTCTGGAAGCTGTAAATCTTTGCAGCTCCCTCCTGCATCCTCTCCCTCATTTCCATCACAATATCACTCCAGAGGAACCAGAGACCAAAGTGTGAGCTTGCCAGAGCAGATTGGTAGGACACTGGGGAAAGAGGCAGGATGGGGGAGGGGAACCAAGCTGGGACAGTTGGTCTTAGGGAAGCATCTGCTGAGTGACCAGTCGATGACGGTCACCTGGGTCCCCAAGGCCCTGGAGAGGGGGAAGGGCAAGATGACCTAGGGCCACCTGGAGGGAAGAGGGAAAAGGGAAGAGGGAAGAGGACAGGACGGCAGAGAGTTTTCTGGAAGAGCAGCAGATGGGCTGCTGCTTCCACCTCGGGCCCTCCAGTGTGAATTTAAGTACCACGTAGCAGGATTTCAGTGTCTGCTTCGGGTTAAGCTATGCCTTTGCCTCTATCCTCCTGCCTGGTCAGATCAGCAGGTAAAGGGGCGGTGTCCTGTGTTGGCAGGAAATCTTTTCTCTACCAATTTAGGTCTGAAAGGTAACAGTTTATATGCATACGAGAGCAGTCAAGAGTGAGTAACTCCCCCAATAGCTAGGAATTAAGGTTTGTACATCAGTTTAATAAGGGGGGGGGTTGTTTAAGGCTTCAAAGGATGGAAGGCTCTGATGAGACTTATTTAGACAGTTTTTTTGGAATATCCGTGTATCCCAGGATGGTGCCTCCCTGACTGGAGGTCTCCCTGGAGGGGTGGGGGTGTTGCTGGGTTGTAACTGCTGGCTCTTGTAAACCTCTGCATTTTTCAGATAAGCGAAGTTCAGACAAGATTTCTTTCTGCATCTGCTGTAGCTCAAATGTTTCCACCTTAAAGTAAAAACCATCCTGAAGGGTTTTTTCAGTCCCTTCACCTGCTGTTTCTCCAATATCCTATCACAGCGTAGCATGAAGTCCTGGGCATAGTCACTGACCAGAATGTTCCCAATGAATCTGCTAAAAGCTTACATGCTCTAAGAAACACTCCTGGACTAACGCCAACATGCTTCACATCAGAGATGTGGATTTTGCCTCTTTCCTTAGTTGTTTCGACTACAGGTTTTCTGAGATGGCCTTGTTTCTCCTTTTTACATGTCTCCCCTCAACTGCTGGAAAAGAGCTCCACCCTCAGTAGAGAGTAATGATCAAATCTTACATAAATCTTACTCCTTGGGACTAAATGATCTTTTTTTACAGGAGCAGTTACACTTCAGTGGCATAAAGTTAAGCATCTGGAAAAATTTCAAGAATGAAGAGGGGGCTTCCCTGGTGGCGCAGTGGTTGAGAATCTGCCTGCCAATGCAGGGGACACGGGTTCAAGCCCTGGTCTGGGAAGATCCCACATGCCGCGGAGCGACTAGGCCCGTGAGCCACAACTACTGAGCCTGTGCGTCTGGAGCCTGTGCTCCGCAACAAGAGAGGCCACGATAGTGAGAGGCCCGCGCACCGCGATGAAGAGTGGCGCCTGCTTGCCGCAACTGGAGAAAGCCCTCGCACAGAAACGAAGACCCAACACAGCCAAAAATAAATAAATAATTAATTGATTGATTAAAAATGAATATCTGCTTTAAAAAATTAACTTTAAAAAAAAAAAAAAAAAAGAATGAAGAGGGATGGACACAGGCAACAAGACTCCTCGGCTCAATCCATAAGGGAGTTTCTCCAAATCACTATGGTTCAAGACCTTAAAATCTATCCTTTGTTCAATCTTTCACCAATCCTGAATCAACCCAGGCAGAAACAGCCCTACTGGCTGCCAATCCTTTGCAGGCAGGACTCAGAGTTTAGACAGGTGGAAACGTTAGGAAACCACAATTATTTGAATCCAGTCACTACTCTGATTCTCCACCTGAGGACAGTCAAGGTGTTACTTCGAGAAGCCAAGACCCCTGAGCCCTCGGCGGCCCTCTCTTACTGGGCAGTTCAGTGCAAGGGCCAAGACCCCCCACACTCTGAGGAGAAGTCATGATTCAATAAGGCTGAGCTGTTCATCACAGGTTTGTGATACCCATTTTACTGCTAAAGAAGCGAGGCCTCAGGTCACGTCAGCTGCCTGAGGTTACACAAGCAACCTGACATCTTGACTTAGGTCTCAATCCAGTGCTCTCCGCACGGCGCCTCCTGCTCCCGGTTTTGGCTTTTTATCCTCCGCAGAGGCCCGAAGGGCAAGTCGCCCCTAGCTCGGCGCCACCCGCGCCGCCGGAGCTCCGGAGCTAGACTTGCTGATCAGCGTCAGCCCGGACGTTCCAGCCGCGCCTGCGCACAACGCCCCGACGGCGCGGGCCCAGGCGGACGGGGACGCGGGGGCGGGGCAGACCGGGGAGGGCGGGGACCTGAGTAGGGTGAGCGGTAGTCGAGCTTCGCGCGCCGGGAGCGCGGCCCGGCGTCCCCGCGTTCTTGGCGTCTCCCAGGACGACCTCGGGCGCTTCCTTCTCCGAGCGGTTAACTGGGGAGCGGGAGGAGGGGCATGTCAGCCTACCGCAGGGGCCAGTCGAAGGCCTGGAAAGCCCTATATGCAAATAGGAGGGCTGGGCGGACCCCAAGTTAGGAGGGGCGCGGGTTGGGGTTATGGGTTGTCTGGAAGCCAATGGGAGCGTGTCTCCTTAATCCTTCGAGCAGGGGACCTACCAGTGTGGTTGCGAGCGGTACGGGCGGCAGAGCGGGGGCGAGACGGGAGAGTAAAAATCGCGGGTAAGAGCGCCCCAAAGCTCGGTGCTGTCCCCAGGCCGCGGCTTCCTAGTGCCTCCCCACTGAAAACCAGGTTCTACATGTCCCCCTTGTCCCCCACGGTGCCCAGTTCCCCAGGGCTACCCCCTCTGCCCTCCCTGGTGGCGTTCTACCAGGTGGCAAAGCCACCCGCACCGCACCCGCTTCCTCTCGGCTCCATAGCCCACCGCTTCTCAGCAGGTCTAGGTATCGCTCACCCTCTTCCACGCCCCATACTGAGTTCACTGCTAAAATATTCTCACACCCTTTTCTCATCCTCAAGACCCCCCATGCCAGGACCTTTCTCACACCGACCCTTTTCCCAGCTCCTTACTCCCCTCCTGTCCTAGCTTTTCTCCCGAACCCGGGTCGCCCTTTGTGTGCACCCTCACTTCCTGACCTCCCTCGATTTCCCAAACCCGGTGCCCCCAGGGAACTGTCCCTTAGATACAAGAGATCCCTGGGAATCGCACAACTCTCTCCACCTCCCCCTTCCCCATCTTTGGATCCTTCTCTTGATAACCTTTCTTCCTTTGTCTGGAGAATCCTTACAGAAAGACACTGCTGTTTTTCTTGGCAGCACAGCCCTCTGCAAATAACCTACCCCCTTTCCAGCCTCTTTTTCTTTCATTTCCAGATGTTATTTCTCACCCTCCTGAAGGAAAACTCTTCTAGGCTTGAGAAAAGTTCTTTGGGATATGAACCCTAGGGAAAAATGTAACTTCCATTTGGGGATGACGTGGGAAGGGAGCTAACAGTTTACTAAGCACTGGTATGTGCCAGGCACTTAAATAAGTTATTTATTGTATACACCAATGCCACCATTATATTTTCATTTTACAATATAGCCCTTATTTTGAACCAAACACTACTTTAAGAACTTTAGAAATATTAACTCATTTAATCTTTAAAGCAACCCCATGAGATGAATATTATTATCTTCACTTTACTTATGAGGGAACTGAGGTACAAAGAAACTCAGTTAATCACCCACAGTCGCCCTTCTAGTAAGTGGTAGAGGTGGGATTTAGATCCAGAACCATCGGCCTTTGTTAGTTATGCACTGCGTTTTGTGGAGAAAAAGGCTGGGCATGAGCCTGCCCTGAAAACTGCATCTTCCAGTCTTGCAGAATCCCTCAGTTTCTAGCAGAATAAAAGGTGGCATCTGAGTCAGCAAGATTCTTATTGTTCCCAGGGAATGTGGCCAGTCATTCTCAGCACTTACTGGCAAAGCCCTTGAGTACTTGAGTGCCTCCTCCCCTCCCTTGTTAGTCCACGTTTTGCTAAGGATCCCTTCAGGCCCTGTGCTGAAATTCAAAGGGTGGCTAGAATGAAAAGCCAAAGACCATAGAAGGCATCTTATTTTATCCTGCCTGCTTCAAAGCTCAACGCACTTTTCTGGATATGAAGCTTTTATCTTCCTGGTGATTCTGTAATGATGGAGAAGACAGGGAATGAGGGAGGAGATAAGTACTGGCTTCTTATGACATACTATGTCAAAGAGGCAAAGCTGAAAGCAAGATCCAGAGGTCCTACCTCCACATCTTTTTTTTTTCCCTATCTACTTCGACCTTTTCCAAGGGCTAGCCACTGAAAGCCTTCAGAGGATGCTTCTAGGAGGGGAATGAGGACCAAAAGATGAAAAGGGGAGGGGAGTGCAGGAAAGCCTATTATTTGGGAGAAGAGAAGGAAAGTCACAGGCGGACACAGTAGGAAAACTCTTCAGTGCCGTATGAATTCCTACAGACTGAAAGAGAAGTCTAGGCTGTGAAGGTCACGGTAAAAAAACTTGGCTAAAACTTGAAACACAACTACCAAATGATTCTTTCCTCCCATTTACAGGACACCCATATTCATTCAGCCTTGCAAAGGAAAGCACTAAACATTTCCCACCCTTCTGCAATACCTTTAGAGCCAAGAAGAGTAGTCAACATGAATAGTCCTTCAGAAGTGGAGTCCCTCCAAGTAACCTGCAAAGTGTTTGTTTGTGCTCATCACAAACAAAGTGTTTGTTTGTGCTCAAAGTGCTCATCCCCTCCCCCTGGTGGCCAATGAAGGTCATTTTCATGCTGCCTAACCCGGCTTTGGTTGGCAGCCTATGACTTGGAAGATCCCAAGATCAAATACCGTACCAAAATGGAAGGAAAATCAGAGTTTTTTCACTGTCTTAACTCTCCTACTTGGGAAGGTGAATTGAATGTGTCTTGTGTCATGAAGAAAA
Source organism: Balaenoptera musculus (assembly GCF_009873245.2). Lineage (NCBI taxonomy): Eukaryota > Metazoa > Chordata > Mammalia > Artiodactyla > Balaenopteridae > Balaenoptera > Balaenoptera musculus. The sequence continues at coordinate 25,677,338 of NC_045804.1, forward strand.
ATTGAAGATGGTATTTTCTATGTTTGCTACATATACAACATAGTGTTCAACATAGTGTTCTTTTTTTAACTCCCCAAATCCCTTGGTCCACATTGCCTGCCCACCTACCTGGCATAATGGAAAGCTATGTAGAAGGGCAGGAAGCTGGGGCTTTGATCCTGGCTCTGCAGACTTCTCTCCGGCTTTGTGCATGTCCCCTCCAGTAGCTGGGAGGGGAGATTTCAAAACCTCTAAAAAGCAAACAGATTGAACTAGACACTCTCCAAGGTCCCTCCCAGCCATAATATTCAGGACTTCCACTAGAAAATGTTCTAATTACACTCCAAATAAGAGCCCTGGTACAGCATGGACACAGGTGAAAAGAAGGGAAAGAAACAGAGTGAAAATAAATACGAAGTAGAAACAATAGGGCTGGTCCCAGATTATGTCAAACCTGAGGCGACCTAGGCCCCTTGTTGGAAGTGGGGATTTAGAAGCACTTGGCTTTAAGGAAAACAATGTGGGACCAGCTGATTCTTAAGGGACTAAAGTCACCAAAACTGCTTCTGGGAGCTAAGAAGTCAGTTGCTTCTCTTTATGGTCACAATCATTTATAGGTGATCAACAGAGAGGAAAAGGCAGTGCGTGGAGTATAGAGGAGAGACAGGTGGTGGGGTCAGACAGACATGGCTTCTAATCCCAGCTCTGCCTCTTAACCTCTCCATGTTTCAGCCTTCTCATCTGTAATAGAGGGAAGATAGTATCTGTGATATGATATTATGAGGATGAGATGAGACAGTATGTATATAAAGTGCTTTAGTATAGTTAATACCTGTTACTTGGTAAGTAGGTTGTAAATTGTATTTACTATTATAAGTGAATGAAACTAAGTGTTTTAAGTGCCTGCTATATGAAAGGATGCAAGGTCGATGCTTTAAAAAGTGTTTTTAAATTTTTTTTTTTTTTAATGCTCACAGCAACATTTCTATTATATAAATGGGGACAAAGAACCTTAGTCAGGTGAAACTAGTTCATGCATTTATTCATCCTTCCAGCCCATTCATTCAAGAAGCATAGAAACCTCTGCTATGCGCCAGACAATGTGGTAGGAGCTGAGAATTTAGACATAGCCTCTTCTGTCAGGGAGTTCACAGTCCAGGGCCACACAGCTGAGAATGATAGGTAGCAATTAGTGAGCACCTACTATGTGCCAGGCACTGTTCTAAGCACATTGTATTAACTCAAATGAATTACCTCATTTAATTCCCATGGCTGGGGCAGGCCATTTTACAGATGAGGAAACTCAGGCAGAGTGCTGTTATGATAAGTAAATTGCCTGAGGTCACACAACTAGGAAGTGGCAGAGCAGGGATTTAAGTCCAGGCAGATAGATTCCAGAATCTTGAGTTCTTAGCCACTTCACTACAGCTGCCTCTTAGCAAGTGATTTAAAGCCACATCCCTGACTGCAGAGGCCCTTAAACTGGGATATAGATATAGTATCTCAGGATGCCAGCAGCAGCTCCCTTCCCTCTTTTGTATTCTCCTTAGCCTTGTCCTTTGAATCTGTGGCCCCACCTCTTTTGATTCCTCAAGGCTGCAAGACTGCTTTTTTTTTTTTTTTTTTTTTAATTTTTATTTATATATTTATGGCTGTGTTGGATCTTCGTTTCTGTGCGAGGGCTTTCTCTAGTTGTGGCAAGCGGGGGCCACTCTTCATCGCGGTGCGCGGGCCTCTTGCTATCGCAGCCTCTCTTGCTGCGGAGCACAGGCTCCAGACGCGCAGGCTCAGTAATTGTGGCTCACGGGCCTAGTCGCTCCGCGGCATGTGGGATCTTCCCAGACCAGGGCTCGAACCCGTGTCGCCTGCATTGGCAGGCAGATTCTCAACCACTGCGCCACCAGGGAAGCCCTGCAAGACTGCTTTTGAACAAATTTTAAGGCAGGAGAGGAACCCCCCCAGGTTAGCAGGGAGTAGTTGCTGGGACTGGGAAAGAGAAGTAGAGATGCGCAGGTGGAGGATGGGTAAATTCAGATGTCTGGGGTCAGGCGTGTAGCCTAAATGAGAGAGAAGTGATCTGAGACATATGAAAATGTTCCCTCTCTCTTAATGCTACTATATGGAAGATAATAGCACGGGGGCAGCTGTCACTTGGCTCCTGAATCAGGGAGACAATAGGGAAAGATAGGGAATGGGACAGGCTGGAAAATGGCTAAAGAGGGAGCCATTGCTCGGCTCTAGTTGATTGCTGGCGTGAAGGAACGGGGACCTGCTTTTCCAAAAAGGAATGGAGATCTAGATTTTTATGAGAAATATACATTTCCTAGTTATTGGCAGCTGTTTTTATGAGAAATCTACATTTCCTAGTTATTGGCAGCTGTTTTATGAGAAATCTACATTTCCTAGTTATTGGCAGCTGTTTTTATGAGAAATCTACATTTCCTAGTTATTGGCAGCTACTTCTATTTTACAGCTATAACAACTACCACCACCACCACCGTGGCCCAGTAAACATTTCTGTAGGCTAGATTCAGGACGCAAGCCCTGGTAGGCAACTTTTGAGTGAGCCGTTCTCTTTCAGGGGTTGGAGAGAAGCCAGAAGGATTTAGCCTTGGGGATGAAACAGGAAGCAGAGGGCTGGGAGAAGAGAAAGCCCCCAAAGAGAAAGCAAAAATAGTTACACGTGGCACTGACTGTTGTCTGCCGTCTTGCACCTGTCTTGGGTGCCTTCCAAGAGGCTCTCGTATCATAGCTAGCCTAGTTTACAGGGGAAGGTGGGCAAGACTGCCATAATGAACCAGCTCCTGCAGAAGTATCAATACATGGGCTCCATCCCTTCCTTGCTTATGTGCCTGAGGCCCTCTCGTGCGAGAGTAAACAGAATTTGACTGTTTCTTTGTTCTTCTCTTTGAGGCAGACAAATATAAGCAGCCACGACTTGTTTTTACCACCTGGGCAAGGATTCGAAAAAGGGCAAAGACAACTTACAACTCCAGAGGCCGAATTCAGGGTCAGTTTTCTCTCCTCAAGTTAACATTAACCTTTAGGTAAACGGAGCCACTCCTCCTCGAGGGCTTGGTAAACAGGAGCTGTTGTGGAGGCCACCGGAGGGGAGCTGGCCGTTTACCTGGCAGGAAGGGAGCAGCCCAAGGTCAAGATTTCATGTACTGTAGTCCTCTTGAACTTTGCCAAGAATGTGCCTGTTCACTAAGAAAAACTGACTCACAAGGCCCAGGTTTCATCGTTAATTGTGCTGAGCACAACCCTTTCTCCCCCTGTTCCGGTGTCACCATAGAGGGCTTGGGTGTTAAGGGACAGCCCTCTTCAGCAAGAGAGAGAAACAAGTGGCAATCCCTGGCCATTTAATAACTCTGTTCTCCCTCTGAGAAGGGGCTACAAGCATTCAGTGAGATGGTATATGTGACAATTCTTTGGAAAGCCTAAAGAATGATGCCCATGTAAGGGCTTATTATGAAATTATTCATAGGTAGCCTCTGAGTTAGAACCCCCTCCCCCATTTTGGTTTGAGAAAGAAGCAGAGAGAGGTGGCAGGGTGTATTAATGTTAAAAAAAACCTGGCTGTAAGGTATAAAAGTTGTCTGGAATTAGCATGGTTGGGTACAGAGGGGAGGTGATTCCCAAGAGGTCGTGTGACTCTGGTGAGCCTGCTATAATTGCACGTGCTGGTGGTAGTCGAAATTGTTGGAATCCCTCTGGGAAATAACATGGTGATATAAATAAATAAATAAATAAAAATATCAGAGGCTACATAATTTTCATATTCATTAACTTAGTAATTCTAGTTCTGGATAAATATCTTAAGAATATAATGCTAAAGAAATACAAGCTCTTCTGTACATGAAAGTGTGCATTTTAGAGCTATTTATATAATAGCAAGGTTGAAAGCAACTTACATTGCCAATAATAGGGCAATGGTTGGTTAAATTCAGACACATTCCTTCAATGGGATATTATTACACAACCATTAAAAATTAAAACTATGTAAACTTTGCCACAACCAAAAGGATGGTTATGTTATGATAGTAAGTGGGCAAAAAGCAGATACAAAATTGTTTATCTATTATGGTTACAATTATATAAGAATAATTATGCTTAGAAATTTAGAATAAAAAAGAATACACAAAAGGGCCAAAGTTGCTATGTTAGCTATGGGTGATTTCCCACACTGCCCTTTTCTGAGCTTCCTTTAATGTTACAGTATTTCAATGATAATAATACATTAGAATAAATTATAATAAAGATATTATTAATATCTTTTTTAAAAGCCGAAGAGTTTGTGAGGAAAGAACAGTCTAAGTAGCAAGAGGAGAGAGGGACTGAAATAGTGAGGCGGTTTGCGGGCTTTGGGGAGGTGAGGAGAGGAGGGGAAAGCACCAGAAATTTGGCTTTATGGTCATAGAAGCCTCAGATGTGAAGAGGATATGAATCAGTTAATTGGGCCTGGGCAGTTCCGGGTACCCAAAGGCAGACTAAGCACATTCCTAAGGATTAGTGAAGCAGGGGCATTAAAAACCATGTCAAAAAATTTGATATTTGAAATTTCAAGCAAACATCACAGAAGTCATCATGGGGGCGGCAGGGGTGGGGGTGGAATGGGACCTTTGCTGGACTTCCTTGTAGGTATTTTACAATTTGGTCTTGCTTTTATTTTGAATTGGATGGTGAGGGAGACACTGTAGCCTCTTCTGTGGTTGAGGTCTCCGAAGGGCTGCATCTGGCCCCGGGCTTGAATCTTGTTCAACCAGCTACGAGTCAGTCCTGCACTCATGAGCGCCAGTTGTGTTCACTCTCAGGCCAGCGGATGGTGGGAGGGAGGTTTGGTGTGGAGCCCAAATAGTTAACAGACCTCCTCAGAGCACCTCATCTGCACCCACGGGGACTAACTCCCTCAGCTAGGGAGACTTAGGGCTTGGTTCTGAGGCTGTCTCCAGACACTCCCTCACTTTAATAATAAGATTGTTTATGGTGTGGTGCCATGCATAGCATCTCAGCTTACTTCTGAAAACCCCAGGAGGGAAAAACCAAGGCCAGTGTTGGCTGGATGAGTCCCCAAGGTCATAGTCATGGCAAAAGGTGGAATCAGCTCCCTGCTGGAGCACCAACTGTGGAGGTGGGGTGGCATTTTATAAACTGCCACCTGTTGTCTGGTCTCTGAGCGCTGGTCCACCGCCCACAAGAGCAAGGGAGGGGGTCCCCCTGCAGGTGGATCCGAGTAACTGCCACTCCATTTGCCCTCTCTCCAGGGGAGGACCAGTGTTTCCCCAGAGCTTCCTCCAGGCAGGGGAGATGCTCCAGTGCCTGCTTTTGGAAGGAGAGGAAGGGACAGACTCAGAAGAGAGAGAGGACAGTTCCATAGAAGATTCAAAAGAAATCGTCGCCCTGGCTTTTGTGAGAGAGAACACTGGGACTCAAAATGGGCTTCAGAATGCCCAGCAGCAAGGCAAGAAGAAGAGGAAGAAAAAGAGGTTAGGACTGAAAGATGAGGAATGGGGATCCATGTTGGTAAGAGCAGGAGGGACCTGGAGGGGGGCGGGCCTCGGCTGCTAAGGAGTGGGTAAAGGAGAAACTGTGCGGAGTAAAAATCACACCACTTTTGGTTCATATAAAAAGAACCCACTTTTGATAATCTGTTTTATAGAATCAAATAATGGTGTGTAATATAAAACCACTCCTGTCCTAATCTTCATTCTATTTGTGTTTAGAGTCCATTTAAAAAATTGTGTGGGGAGAGACGATTGATTTCCTTGTTTTAAGAAAGTACTTATTGTCCTGGGGATTTAGTACACTTTAAATGTAACAGAATCAAGCTGACTTCTTAGGATCTGACTGCAGCTTCCGCATTCTAGTTCTTATTTAATATTTTGCCATACCTTGCTCCATTCTGGAGGGGAATGAATTACTCCTCAGACTGATTGATGTCTGAAAGCTTGTCTGCTTTCTAACTCACAGCTTCCCTTAATGGGGGGGCAAGAGGAGGGAGACCATGAAGTATTTTGGCCAAAAAGATGTTCACTTCCTGTTCCCGATGGGCCACTGGAGTAAAAGGATTGAGGAAGCGATGATGTTAATATGAAGCTTCAAGCAAAATCAGCTATAATCACAATACAGGATTTCTAGCTCGTGGGCAGAGTAACAGTACTCTGAACCCATGTTTTCTGTCACTCTGCAACCCTCGGGATTTGTGTCCTCAGTAACAGGGATGGTCAAACCGGGCTTAGTGTGGCCACTTAGGTATCAGGCAGCTCCATGTGGGACACGATGTTTCTACGTGCAGTCACTTGTTCTGGCATGTGTGCCTGTCTCTGTCTTGGTGCTTTCCCCTTTCTCTTTTCCAGATGATTGGTGATCAATCTATCCAGCTGCCGATATGAGAGTGGTGAGCATCTGCATTCAAGGCACCCACCACGGGGACCCACTGGATTCCCCCAAAGAGTTGGGAAGGCTCACTCATATATTCTTTTTTTTTTTTTAGAAGTGTGATTTTTTTAAAAAAATTATTTATTTTATTTTTATTGTTTAATTTTTGACTGCGTTGGGTCTTTGTTGCTGCCCAGGCTTTCTCTAGTTGCGGCGAGCGGGGGCTACTCTTTGTTGCAGTGCGCGGGCTTCTCACTGCGGTGGCTTCTCTTTTTGTAGAGCACGGCCTCTACGCTCATGGGTTCTAGAGCGCAGGCTCAGTAGTTGTGGTGCACGGGCTTAGTTGCTCCGCAGCATGTGGGATCTTCCCGGACCAGGGCTTGAACCCATGTCCCCTGCATTGGTAGGCTGATTCTTAACCACTGCACCACCAGGGAAGTCCACTATTTTCATTTCGAATTTGGGTGCTTTAGTTTGGTCCTGACTCTCCTGGTCACTGCAGGCACTTCTTCCTTTCCAGGCTCTTGAAGGCATTTGAGTTTGTGTTGGAGTCAGCTCCCAGTTATTAAGATTAATAGGGACCGGGGAAGAAGGACGTGATAGCATATATATGGTTTTGAAATACACTGCATAGTTTTTTCTGTCAATTTACCTTGCTAATTAAGCTTGGCTCTGGCCGACATTAAGGATTAGTTTATATCCCCTGAACATTCAGTGCTAGTGCTTGGAGGAGAGCCAGAGGCCTACTTCCTGGCAAGGGTGGGTGAAACATTCAACCCAGAAAACCTTCTGTGGAGATCACTGGGCACAAGCTGTGTTCTCCAGGAGCTTTCCACTCTCCGTGTTCCTTTCTCGGCAACGGTGTGTCCAGATGGGGCAAGATGGCTTCCAGTCCCAAGGAGCCCAGTTGTCTGGCTTCAGTGTACGGTCTGGGAGCACCTAGAAACATAACCTCCCCACCACGTGCTCCTCCCCCACTTCCTGGCTGACGGGCCTTTCTTTCTCCACCTGCCATGGCAGTGCGTAGGGCTGCCCAACAGTATGGCCTTCGAGAGGGAGGGGAAAACGACGACTGGACTCTCTACTGGACTGACTACTCGGTGTCACTGGAGCGGGTGATGGAAATCAAAAGTTACCAGGTATCTGGGTCAGAGCTGGTCCTCTGTGTAAGCGTGGCATCTACCCCGTGGTGCCCCAGTCTTATGACTGTCCCCAAGGGGAGCTCATGGGTACTCCCATGGGCCCCCTTGTTCACGACTTCCAGCTTCCTTTGCAGAAAATCAATCACTTCCCAGGGATGACTGAAATCTGCCGCAAGGACTTGCTGGCCAGGAATATGAGCCGCATGTTAAAGATATTCCCAAAAGATTTCCACTTTTTCCCTAGGACCTGGTGTCTTCCTGCTGAGTGAGTGCCCACCTGCGCCCCTTTCTCCACTCCCCACCCCCAGTTTACATTTTCCTCTTGCCCCCGATTCCCTGGTTGCTACTTTCCCTTCCCATAGGGTCTCCCATCTCTCTCTCCTCTTCAGGAAGAGAAGGAATAAAGGGTGTGTCCAAGGTTGAGAAAACACAAGGCTCTGCCTATAAAATTAGATGACATTTAGGGGCTGGGTGCCTTGGAGCCTGTGCCTGCAGTTGGGATGAGAATTTGTTCTGACCTTGAAAGCTGTTGATTTTGAACTTGTTCCAGCCTTTTCACTGTGCAGTTTCTGAATTTTTAAGGCCCTCGAGCATTTCTGGAGGGAGTGAGGTAATGGTTAGCACCCAGGTTAGGAGCAGGGAGGGACGCCTGACCTCTGACCCATGGCAGTGCCGTGGATGGCAGTCAGCCTTTTCCCATCTCTGGTCTCACTATATCCATCTGGAAAATGGACATCCATTCCTGGTACATAAAATACTCTGGACCACACCACGAGAAGCAGGAGGAATGTGAGATGACGTGAGCATGACCTGGGTACAGTCTGGTGTTTGGGATGAGGTGGGGGAGTAGAGAAGCATTACCATCAGAATTATATTTACTCACAAAGGCCCCCCAGGAATCTCACTCTCCCATCTCCGCCCCCCGCCCCGGTGCTTTCCCAAACCAAGAGCCCCAGGGTTCCCAGCCTTTCCTAGCTTGTCTAGAACAATTTGCAGAGCTCAGCAGCAACTTCAAAGAAAATGTGTTTGCCATCGGGTTGACAGGCGCCTCCAGATTTCATGGCCACTAAGGGACATTGCAGTCATGTGACTTCTCCAGTGGTAACAATGCTCCTTTGAGTTACAATGCAAAACAAGAAGTATAGCAAGACGGAGATTTATGATCCTTTAAGTTGGTTTCTTTCTTCTGAATACACTTTCTTCAAACTACGTTCAAGATAGTATTTGCCCTCTCACACTGTAGCTGGAGTGGAGGTGTTACAGAGGAAAAGCTGAAGCCCAGAGCAGGGGAAGAGACTGATGGATCCAAGGTCACATCATTTGTCAGGGCCTGAGTCAGATTCAGAGCTTCACACCTCTTATCTGCAAACTCAGAAAGCCGAACTGCTTGGATCACGGTTACCTTTGTCGGGTGTGCGGCATGGACCAGCCCCTTGCCTGCATCATGTCATGTGTGAGATAGCTGTCATTGTCCTCATTGTGTAGATGACGGAATTGAGGCTTAGAGAGGTCAAGTCCTGGTAAAGGGCTACACCGCTGGTGAGTGCTGTTGCCGGGGTTTAAATCCAGGTCTGAATTCCCTCCAGAGCCCATCCTCTCTCTGCTGTGTGTGCTCGACTGTCTCTCCTGTAACCAGATCTCTGGGCATCTGTCTGTCAACTCCAGGGCTTTTGTCACTTTTTTCTTTTTTTCAAATAAAGAGCTAGCCTTCATTTTCACTGATCCCCCTGCTAAAGGTGTATCTCATTCTCTTCCTGCTCTGGTAGCTGGGGAGATTTGCAGAACTACAGCAGGTCAAGAAAAAATAAGACGTACATCTGTAAGCCGGATTCGGGCTGCCAGGGGAGAGGTATATTCATCACCCGGAGAGTGAAAGACATCAAACCAGGGGAGGATATGATCTGTCAACTCTATATCTCAAAGGTACTTCCTCATCGCGACTATTTATGTATCATCCATGGCAACCTCAGACTGTAGCTCCACTGGACCGGTTGTGAAAAGAGGGAAGGGAGGGTGGGGTGGGGGTGGAGCCAAGTCCTGCCTTGGACTTGGTCGGACCAAGCCTTTTGACCAGAGACGTGACATGTGCCTGGGCCAGAGCGCCCTTGCCCTTGCACTCTTGTCGATTGGTCTGGCGCTGCCAGGCTGGCCCCTTGCCTCTAACAGACGGCAGCTGGGAGAGCCCCTTGGGTCTGTGGAGGCCCCACCTCCTTTGGGAGAGGGGAGTAGCCCTGGAGAGATCATGGTAACCAGCTGTCCATGACTGGAGGTATAGCCCTTTACAGGGAGGGAGCCTTCTAGAAGGTGCATAGGAGACCTAGCTGGCATCGCAGTCAATACTGCAACTGCAGGGAGAACTCTGGCAGAAGTGCGACAGTAGCAAGCCCTGAGTGGTGACAACATGTCCTTCATCACAGGACTTTTTCATGTTATTTTGTCTTGTTGCCAGGAAAGCTCTTGGAGGTGGTTACTCATGCCATTTGACAGATGAGGAAACTGAGGCCTGGTGTGGTTAGTGACTTCCACAAGGTCACATGGCCTAAATCCCCTTGTCCCCCTCCCCAACCCTAGCCCAGCCTGGCCTCTGTAACGCAGGTTACACTGGAGCTGAAGCCACGAAAACAAGACAGGGTGCTAATGGGCTTCAAGTCTGGGTTCCTCCTCTGACGCCGTGTGGCTTCTGTTCTCTCCTCCCAGCCCTTTATCATCGACGGGTTCAAGTTTGACCTGAGGATTTACGTGCTCATGACATCCTGTGACCCTCTCAGGATTTTTGTGTACGACGAAGGACTGGCGCGCTTTGCCACCACCTCCTACTCCCACCCCTGCCCAGACAACCTGGTGAGTTCGGGGACACGCTGCCTCCCCCTCCTCTCTTAGCTGGTAAAAAATCCTAGTTACACCTACCTTCTCAAGGCATGGTGGACGTGGCTGTCACTTGCTGAACTGTGGTTTACTGTGTGCCAGGCTGTATCTCTTCTTTCGTTTAACCCTCCCAAGAGCCCTCAGAGATAGGGATTATCATCTCCAGTTTACAGATAAGGAAATTAAAATCCAGTTATAAGGGACTTGTCCAAGGTCACAGAACTAGGAAGAGGTGAGGTGGGGACTGAGGTGGCCTGACTGCAAAGCCACAGTTCCGTGGTGCTCAAGGAAAGAAGGATGTGGGCAAGCCCCCAGCCCTCCCCCAACATCCCCAGGCCCTCAGGGCTCCTGAAGTCCCCCCTCAGCAGAGCGCCACCCAACCTCAGGAGGAGTGGGAGTTTCTTATGCTCCAGGCTGTAGGATACCCCTTCTTACTTCCTCTGTTTTGCCAGTGTAAGTAAGCCCTAAGACGCCCCCTTTCTCTTCCATCTCTTTAAGCCCCAGGGGCCATGGAAGGGCACAGAGAAGAAGTGGAAGGCTGCCCTTCCTCCTGACCCCCACAGACTTGTGTCTCTTTCCCCAGGACGATATCTGCATGCACCTGACTAATTATTCCATTAATAAGCACAGTTCCAATTTCCTTCGAGATGCTCACTCTGGCAGCAAGAGGTAAGGAAGCGGCTTCCCTTCTCTTTTCTTTCCCTACTGGGCTCCGAGCTGCTCTCTGAGATTCTATCCAAACCCTGTCACCCTGTCAGTCGCCATCAGTGTTTCCATCTTGGGTCACATGGTGTCAGAAGAGACTCCTTAGTCTCTGCCCTCTGGCTGTTAATCATTAAAAGAAGGCCACATCATAAACCCTAGGAGGTTGGGAGGAGGAGAGATAAACACGAACTGTTTCCTCAGCAGGATACACACACACACACCAAAACATACTCTTATTACAGTTGGCCCTTCTGACATTTCTAGACCAACAGATATTTCTCGACTGCTGGTCTGACACCGGAGAAGGACCCGCCAGGCCTGTGGTTCCTGGGGTGTTGCTCCAACAGAGGTTCTCAAGTGATGTGTCACGACGCCCCTGCTCTTTCTCTTGCATCAGACTTAAAGGACTGATAAACAGGCAGTCTGTTTGGCTTCAGAGCATCAGAGAAGCACAGGAAATGTCATGACTCCCTTGGTAGCAGAGTTCCAAAAAGCAAATGGAAAATCACTAGGTTAAGCCTGCTGGAAGGGGACGTGTTGGGCTGGCAGGAGGCGATCTCCCTCTTGTCGGAGGGCGCTGGCCACCCGACTTTGCCCACGGCTCCCCCACTTCCTCTTCGCCCACCTGGTCTGTGGGCACCCTCTGGCCTCCTGCACGGTTGCGTGTTGAACATCGGGGCTCGGTGAGGCCCGGCTTCCAGCCCCGCTCTGACCCTCGCCAGCTGAGTCAGCTGGAGCAAGTCCCTTCACCTCTCTGAGCTTCCATTTCTTGGTCTGTAGGATAGGGCAATGAGACGCCCTGCCCTGCCCACCTCATAGGGTCACTCTGAGACTCAAGTGACCTGTGACAGAGCACGGATATTGCTCGTAGTTACTGTGATTTCGCCTTCGTCTAAAGGCATGTCATCAAAGGGCCCTCAGCAGTCCAAGCTTCCCCCTCTCTCACTTCTAACCCGCAGGACTGGAGAGTTTGGTGTCATCTTAGATGTTTCCTTTTACAACACGTCATTGAATTCTGAAGTTTCCTCCTTCAAAGGTCCCTCCGTCCCTTCCTTCCCACCAGACTTAGCTTCAGCCTCATCCTCGACAGCTGCGTGGCCTCCTCACTCTTCTTAGCTCCAGCCACCTCTGCTTAACCTTTCTGTACCTCCGATTTCTCCTCTCTAAAATGACGCAATGAGGAATTCCCTGGCGGTCCAGTGGTTAGGACTCTGCACTTCCACTGCAGGGGGCCCGGGTTTGATCCCTGGTCGGGGAACTAAGATTCTGCAAGCCGCACGGCGCAGCCCAAAAATAAATAAATAAATAAAATGACGCAATAAACGTGAATCCCGGCTGGCCAGCCTCACAAATACGCCGTAAGGACCTATTGAGATGATGTGTATGAATAGGCCTCAAAAACAATACCCCCTATGCAAGTGGGTGCTGTTATTATTACACATTCCGTATACTCATTACTTCTGCTCTCAGGTAACCAGTGTGGCTCCCAGGTGCCTAGAGCAATCCAATTCAAACTCCTCTGCTTGCTGTATGCTTTGACCAGACCCCATTTCCCACTATTATTATTACTACATTAATAGTTGCCATTTTATTTGTTGAGCGCTTCCTGTCTGCCAGGCACTGCTCTAAGAAATTTACATTCCTCAACCTATTTAATCCTCACAACAACACTATAAAGTTGGCGTGATTATTATCACCCCGATTTTGCATATTGGGGAACAGGTGTAAAAAGGTTAAGAAACTTGCCCAAGTTCGCACAGCTGGGAGGTGGCAGAGCTGGAATTAACTCTGGAGTCTGTGCCCTTAACCACTAGCAGTACTGCCTGTGCCATCCTCTCCACGGTGTTCTCCCAGGATACTCTTTTGCTCATTTTTGATACACAGACCTTGCTCATTCCCACCTCTCTGCCTTTGCTCAGCTCCAACTGAAAACATGGGAGAACATCCTTGAAGGCCCTTTGGTCAAACTAAGCTTCCATGTTGCCTTCTCTGACCTGGTTCTAGGTGCTGGTTCAGCCATATAACCACTGCAGTGTGGGTGAAACCCATCTTCTCTGTGGGCCTCTGATTCCTCACCTGTCAGATGAGAGGACTGGCTTCCATCTCTAAGGACAAGCCTATGGAATCCGCATCTAACCACCCCCAGTAACCTCTCTATCTCTGGACTCCCACCACCCTCACGGTCAGCATCAGCTGTAGCCCGTAACTTCTCTGTGCTTGGGGCACATGTTTTCCTTGTGTCCCCAATGGTACTTAAGTTCCTTGATGGTTAGAATGGTGCCCTGGCCTTCTAGGTGCCTCCCATGTTGCGGGGCAGAGTCCTTTCCTTTTCTCCCTCCTGTTTGCTTTCACCTTTCCTCATCTTCCTCTTCCCCACCTTTTGAGACAATCTGCTTCTCCTACAAGTCCCTCCCCTACCCCAAATTCCCCCCTCCCTAGCCTGAGGCCAGTTGTACCGGCAGTAAATCCCCGCCAGGCTGCAGACTCAGTAGGAGCAATGAAGAAGAAGAAAAACTGGAAACCTGGCAGGCCTCTGGGGCAGAGACCGGGTCCTCTTCATCTTTCAGGGTGCCTGGCACATAGCTGGTGTGTTAAATTGAATGGACTAGCCACTGGACGTTATGAAATTGCACAATTATGTGTATTCATTGTGATGTGCCTGAGTCATCAAGAAGGGGTTATGTTATGATTCATAACATCTGTTATAAGAAGGTAGAGGAGTGTATAATCTACTCTGGGAAAATTTATTTCCCAGTTAGGCAAATTAAACAGTTTTGGTTTTTTTTTTGCACTTGAAAGGGCTGGTTTCAAGCGATCTGGAAAAATCATGTACGTGCAACACTCCATCCTTCACAATGGCAGGTAGAAAATGTGTGCCTCTATATTGAGTGGCCTCTGTTTATCTGTCGTGATATAAATGCATCTTTGGTTGTCTCGTGTGTGCTGACTCCTCAAGTGGTCCTTAGGCTTCCCACAAGAGAGGTGCTGGTTTCTTGGGATCCCCTCATTGCATGAGTTTTGCACACACAGCAGGCCCTTAGCAAATGTGCATTGGCTCCATTGACGGGAGTCCATCTAGCTCTTTGGATGGCCTGGGTGAGCCGTGTTTCCTGTCCTCTCATTCTTCTCTTTGTTCTTCATTCCCCTGCATCGCCCGTATTTCCTCCTCCAATATTTCCACTTCCCACTTTGGCTCTCTGTGCACACATGTGTGCATGTGAGGGGGTGAGTGTCTGTCCCCGCCATTGCCTTTTGGACCTGTCAGATTCGCCCTGTCTCTGTACTGCCCAGCTCAGAGCTGACTGGAGCATTTCCTCAGATGTTTCCTCACAAACCTCTCCGCATGGGGTAGATATCCTCTGATTTCTGTGATAGGGTGACCAGCCGTCTAGGTTTGCCTGTGACTGAGGGGTTTCCTGGGATGTGGGACTTTCAGCTCTAAAATCAGACTGTCTGGTTTGCCCTGGGACAGTTGGTAACCCTATCTGTGGAGATGCCCTGGGGTTTCCTTTTCCCTCTGGTCAGCCCTTTAGGGGGTTAACAATGAACAAAATTAACAAAATTTCTGTGTCTTTAGTGTCCCCAGAATATCCCCTCAGATAGCTGAGGTGGAACCCAGGTATCGGTGGCCTTTAAAGGCTCCTTAAGTGCTTCTAATGAACACCACAGGCTGAGAAACCATTACCACCAAAGCAAAGCCATGATGTAGGGTGTTTTTTAAAAAAATTTTTTATTCATCCATTCCGCTTTCCACCTGGGATACTGAATCCCTGCCCCAGCCCACAGGTGCTTTCTATGTTACAGTGAAAGTGCCCAGGCCAGGGCTTACATGTCAGTATACCTTTGCCCACTCCAGGACTGTGGAGGCTTGAGGAGTATGGCCCTGTGGCTCCTGCAAGGTCCTCCTGAGCCGACACAGCCCTGGTATCACCCTGGCTCCTGGGTGTCCCTCCCCACTGGCTTTGGGGCCTTATCTTCTCCAGACGTTTCTGGTCTCCAGCGTGCCATGGCCTTAGGTGACCAGAGGTGGGCTGCCCTGCCTCATGGCCCGTGGTTCCCTTCCAGGAAGCTCTCCACCTTCAACGTGTACATGGAGAGCCACGGCTACAACGTGGGGCAGATCTGGAGAGATATCGAGGACATCATCATCAAGACGCTCATCTCGGCTCACCCCATCATCAAGCATAACTACCACACCTGCTTCCCCAATCACACACTCAACAGCGCCTGCTTTGAAATCCTGGGCTTCGACATTTTGCTGGATCACAAACTCAAGCCCTGGCTGCTGGAGGTGCGGGCTTGGGGCGAGGGGTGAAACTGGCGCCTGTTACCAGGGTCAGCCAGCCGGACCCATCCTTCCGCCCTCCTGCTCAGCCAGGAGGTTGTAATCCACTTCCCAAGCCACTGTCCCCTGAGGCGCTTGCTGCCTGGGGCTTCTCCCTTTGCTGAAAAGTGGCCACCAGAGGGAGGTAGACGGCCGGGAATTAGAGAATTCCTTGTGCCTTCTTGAGGTCCACCCAGACTTAGAAGCTCTGATCTCAGGCCCAGAGTGATTCTAAAGACAGCTCTACCTTTCATAACAGAGTCATCTCCCAGAAAGGGGTGGTTCTTCGCCAAAGCTGGGTGGAGGATGTTGAAGATCAGATGGGAGCTGCCAGGCTTGGTTCTCAGGGGCCTGGACCACTCAGTTCCAAGCACCAACGGAGAGCGGCCCGGTGTCTCTGTGGGCACGGGAATGGGTGGGGAGCCACTCAGTGAGTTTCTTGCCTCCCCCAGACCCATGGGGTGGTGGGAAGAGGAGGAAGAGAAGCTCCTGGGTGGCCTCCTCTCTTCCCGATTGGACCTGTGCAAGTAGCCCTCTCCCGTGGCCATTCAGGGCGCACGCCGGGAGTGGGGGTGGGAGTGGGGCTGCGGTACAAGTCAGAGGTGATGGTGACAGCCTCCAGTGACACAGAGTCAGCCCTCAGAGCGCAAGACCCAGATTTACAGATCAGATTCCTGGGGCCTTGCCTTTCCTCCATTCCCAGCCCTTATTCCCAAGTGTGGATGGGAAGGAGAATATGGCTGTTTGGAGCTCTCACCCGAAGAGCAGAATAAGCCACCAGGAGCAGGCCTTCAGAAACTGCTGGAAACCTTCAAATGTCACACAGTGCCTCTGAACAACATAGACTCTTCTGTGGGCAGAAATGAGTCCTCTCCGTCCTCCCACCAGTCTCCCCGTCAACCCCGGTCAGGATCCCGAATGCATCACTCCTTTCCCCTCCTCACCTCCCAGCCTGGCCCTTTGGACTGTCCCCTTCCATCGGCTCTCTGGGATGCACAGTGCACGGGACAGGGCACACGCACACCCGGTGGAGGGGAAACCAAAGGCAGCCCCCCCGCCCCCTGCCGTGCTTCTCAGGAAGACAGGACTAAAATGAAAGCTAGTTAAACTGGAGGGGGTTCTGCTTCCTCCTTTCTTCACTGTGGCTCCAGTCTAGACCCTCTCTCCCTCTCCTTTCCACTCATCTTGGTAGCCAGGGCCCCGACCCAGGTGGGCTCGGGTGGTTCCCTGGAGGGGCCGTTTCGCCTCATGCCCTGCTTGCACCCTGCCCAGCCTCCCCAGCTGCTGTCTTGCCCTCACAGGTCAACCACTCTCCGAGCTTCTCCACTGACTCCTGGTTGGATAAAGAGGTAAAGGACAGTCTGCTGTATGACACTTTGGTCCTGATCAACCTGAGAAGCTGTGACAAAAAGAAAGTCTTGGAGGAGGAGAGACAACGGGCGCGGTTCCTGCAGCAGTGTCGTTCTCGGGAGACCAGGTACAGTAATGGGTCAATTCTAACAAATGATAATCCTATTTGGAAAATTAATATATATTGGCAGGATGTGGCAGTTTGAACAGTTTTACTGTGGCTATTCCTTTGTTCCTAAAAATAGGAGATTAAGTTATAGACATAAATACATGTGATGGATATGAGTTTATTAATATCATATGAACATCCAGGGATTACCAATTCAAAAGTAAAACCATTTATCTATACAAAAAGGAAGATTTGTCCATCCTCCCCTTGCCACTGTGTTGGCGGGAGCCTGTGTCGCCCTGCTCCCTGCTGGGTAACATTTGCCTTTTAACAGAGGCCTTCCTCTGTAGAGCGAGAAGGAAGACCCGGAGCCTGGTCAAGGAGACGGCTTTGTTGCTTTTCAGATCCCACGGTGGCCCGCTGTCCTCCTCATGAGCAGAGCCAGCCTGATCCTTCGGGACTGAGCTTCTGGAACCGGGGCATGGCATCTCTGTTTGGATGGCACTGTGTTTCTCAGAGCGTGTTCATGTGCACTGTCTTCCCTGGAAGGGGGATGGGTAGGTGGTAGCGTGGGGTGTTGTATGGTCCTGTTTTTGGAGCTAAGAAGACCAAGACTCTGGAAGGGGAACTGCCTTGTACAGGTCACCTCGCTGGTAAGTGGCAGGTCTGGACACAGAGCCTGGTGGGTGGGCTGCCTGGCATTCCAGGCTGCCTTCCATTAAACTCCTGGAGAAGGAGGCAGCGTCAGCTAAGGGGCGGCCAGGGACCTCCTCTGGATCAGTCTCCTCGTCATGACTTGGCCCTGGGTGGCTCAGGGGCTCCTGGTTTCCCTGCTGTAAAAGGGGCTTATCGTTCCTCACTCCCTGACCTCCACCTCCCCGGGGGGCTGTGAGGAAGAATGAGATCATCACAGCTCATAAAATCTCATCAAGCTCATCCACGAAGCCCTCAAATTTAGCAAAACACAAGCTGCCAGTTCGCCAGAGTAGGGTAGCAGGGGCTGTGATTGGGAAGATGGCGACAGTCTGCCTCGTCAGAACAAAGCCAAGAGGGAAATAGGCTCTACTTGTAATGGGAGAGAATTTGGTGAGCTGTCAGGAAGACCATTCCAACCAGCTCTCAGTGCATTATGACACTTGCTGTCCCGGGAGGGCTAGAATCTCCTTTCAGGGAAACGTTCATGCGTTCATTTATTTAGGAAATGCTGACTGACCACTGTTGGCGTGCGAGGCCTCCGTCTGGCCCTAGATGACATCCATGTCCTTGGAAAGGCCATGTCCTCTCCAAGCTTGGTCCCAGGAAACCCCAACTGCAGCCCTGTGTTCTGCTTCCCAACAGGAAGGAGGAAGTCAAGGGCTTTCAGGCCATGCTTCTAGAGAAAACGGAGAAGTATGAAAAGGAAAACTGTGGAGGCTTCCGCCTGATTTATCCCAGTGTGAATTCAGAGAAGTATGAGAAGTTTTTCCAGGACAACAATTCCCTCTTCCAGAATACAGTTGCCTCCAGGGCTCGGGAGGTGTATGCCCGGTAGGAAGGCTCCTGGGCCTAGGGGAGCAGGGTGTTGGGGGAAGAGGGGTTTGCTTGACCTGCGGGGTAACCTTGGAGCAGCCTTGAAGTTGCTTTGGTCTCGAAAGGACCAGGAATCGTAAGATTCTTTGGTGTGGGATGTTGTTAAGTGGATATGAGGCTGTTTCTAGAAACTCACCCATGAGACAGGCACCCCCACCCCACTCCAGAATGCCCAGCCCCTCAGGGCTGCCTCCTGGATTCATGCAGGTGTCAAATCTAAGGACCGGAAGGGGCTCATCCCATCCGGTCCATTCCCCGCCCTCCACCTCATTTCATGGAGCAGAAAAAGGATCGTACAGCAGATAACCACAGAAGAGGCTCTAGAACCCCTGTCTCCTGAGTCATGTGACTGAGTTATTTCCGTCACATCATTGGCCAGAGAGGCCCAGCATATGAAGGGGTCCAAAGTTAGGAGCCCCTAACTTTAGCCTCCTACCCACACCTTCTTCCCAGCACCTGCCAGTTGTGGGATCTGGCCTACTGGGAATTGAGGAGAGAGGTGGGGTGTGGTGAGTGGGGTGCAGCCCGCCACTCCACCCTATGAGGTGGGCAGGGCAGGGCGTCGCATTGCCCTCAAGGAGAGTGTCCACATTCCCAGCCCATCCCTAACCTACATGACTGTTCCTCACTGGGCAGGCAGCTGATCCAGGAGCTGAGACTGAAACAGGAGAAAATATCCTTCCAAACGAAAGATAAGAGGGTAGAAATGCAGGGGGAATCAGCAGGCGAGCGAGCGAGAGGCAAGAGCATGCAGAGCTGGCGACAGAAACAAAGGCAGAAGTGCAAGACCGCCACCAACCCGGCCTCCAAACAAGTAAACCTGGACGGGAGGGGAGCGCGCATGCCCAGCACCCTTCCCTGGCTGGGGCCAGTCCAGGGGGGGATGCTGAGGAGACCACTCCTGAGAGCTCAGGCACACTGAAGGAATGGGGCCGCATGGAGGGCTGGGCCCCGGGAGGGGAGCCCGGAAGTCACAAGGAGCCCGGAGGCCTTCAGAGGATCCCTCCATCCAGGCAGAGAGGACTGTCGCTGGTCTGCCCTTCTTCCTTCAGTTGGAGTAAAAGCAGCTGGGAGGTGACCACCATCCCCATGTAGGGAGTAGGCTCTAAGACTACCTGTGGCCATGGTCCCCAACTCTAGTCTGGGTTGGAATGCTCCCCTCCAGCAGGCCAGGGGCACAGCTGAGAGAGGAGGCCCCAGGGCAGAGCTTCTGGGAGGCAGGACCTCAGAACACTACACGGGGTAACTGAACACAGCTGGTGCTTCCAGCCTGCTCTCTGCTCAAAGCGTGGACCAGCCTCTAGGCTGCGGCCAGCTATCCAGTTGTCCTATCATCTGAATCTCTGGATCCCCCCCCCTTCTCTGCCTAGCTGTCTCTTCTGGCTCACTGGAAAGATGCAGTTGACTTTTCAGTCTATCTCCTTCTCAAAGACTTACCTGAAGGGACAGGTTTAGAGCAGGTTTTTATTTTTATTTTTTATTTAAAAAAAAAATAACTTTGTTAGGGTCATAGACCCTTCGAGAATCTGATAAAAGCTATGGAATCTCTTGCCATAACGTATACAAAGATATAATTTTAAAACCGCAGTTTTAAGTGGCTCAAAGGCCCCGTGAAACCATCCATGAGCCCTTTAGGGGTCCTTGAACCCCAGGTTAAGAGCCCCCGATTAGAGAGACTTTGATTCTGATTGCTTTCCTCTCCTCCTCATCTCCTTTGCACCTACCCTTGGGTGAAGATGATCCGGAAGTGGACAGAGCTGGGTTCCCATGGGCTGTATGTTTGGTTTCCTCCTTCCCAGTACCTCCAGCCATTGACATTAGTGTCCTGCACACCCGACTTGCTGTCGAGCATCAGAGACACAAAGAAAAATGAGACAGACAGCAGCCTCGAGCAGGAGGCCCCCAGGGAGGAGGCTGGCCCTGCTCCCCATAAGCCTACATCTGTGAGGCCTTACAGCTCTATTACTGACTTGAGGAATTCAAGCCTTCTCAGCTGCTCCAGGCCAGAGCTCAGTAAACCCATCTCCAGAATCAGGGAAGCCAAGTCCACCTCTGCAGTGAACACAGTCACCAGCACTGTGGTAAGTAGAGCAGTCTGCCTTCCCTGAGGGCTGAACTGGTGGGGGGGTGGGTTGGGGGGTGAGATAGGAGTCTGGCTTTCTGGTCCCTTCTCTGCACCTGACTTACTATGGCCCTTTGAGTAAGCCACTTACCCTCTCTGGGCCTCGATTTCCCCACTTGTGAAGCCCAAGTTGTGGAATGGCATACTGTTAGGAGTCTAGACCTATACCTTTAGGGCTTTTAGAAAGGCCGTCTTATGCATCCCCTCTTTTGGGCAGGTTATCACCTGTTGTGTTAGTTTCTGTAGGGCTGCTGTAACAAATTACCATAAACTTGGTGGCTTGAAACACGAATCTATCCTCTCACAGTTCTGGAGGCTAGAGATCTGAAAACAAGGTGTTGCCATGCTCCATGTGAGGGCTCTCTAGGGAGGATCCTTCCTTGCTTCTTGCTAGATTCTAGTGGTTGCTGGCAATCCTTGGCATTCCTTGGCTTGTGGCAGCATAACTCCAATCTCTGCCCCTGTCATCACATGGACTTCTTCCGGTGCTTCTCCTCTGTGTTTCTTCACATGGCTTTACAAGGACACCAGTCATTGGATTTAGGGCTCACCCTAATCCAATATGAGCTTATTTTAACTTGAGATCTGCAAAGATCCTATTTCCAAATAAGGTCACGTTCTGAGGCTGTGGGTGTACATGAATTTTGGGGAGGATATTGTTTTTTTTTTTTTTTTTAAAGAGCATATTCTTTTTATTTTATTTTATTTTATTTTATTAATTTATTTATTTATGGCTGTGTTGGGTCTTCGTTTCTATGCGACGGCTTTCTCTAGTTGCGGCAAGCGGGGGCCACTCTTCATTGCAATGCGCGGGCATTTCACTATCGCGGCCTCTCTTGTTGCGGAGCACAGGCTCCAGATGCGCAGGCTCAGCAACTGTGGCTCACGGGCCTAGTCGCTCCGCGGCATGTGGGGTCTTCCCAGACCAGGGCTCGAACCCGTGTCCCCTGCATTGGCAGGCAGATTCTCAACCACTGCGCCACCAGGGAAGCCCTGGGGGGGATATTGTTGAACCCAGTCCACGACCTAAACAGTGTTTTTCAAACTCCATTGTTGTACGGACACCTTTTGAAAGAAAGAAAGCTCTTTTAGATTCCAATTGTAAACTTAAATTATTTGTATAAATATATACAAGCATAAAACCAGATATAAAGTCTTTACACCGATATAGCTCTTATGCAACTGCAAAACAAAACAAGTAGCACCAATAAAATTTGCATAAAATATTAATTTAATATGACAGTTGATTTTCTATTTTTCTAGAAACTAAGTTGCCACATGAATGTAGTACCAGCAATGCTAACACAGGTTCTTTTGTGTTCATCATACTTAGGCCCACCAAGAGCTATGTGATGACTCTACTATAACTACTGGAAAATCTTCCGCGTTGTTGGGTCTTTGCTTGGTCCGAGTGCAGTGTAGAGTAGTGCAATGTTTTTCAAATTTCTAACCATAGCCCATAGTAGAAATTCATTTTATTTCATAGTCCGTCACATACACACACATACAACTGGAGAAAAGTTTCTAAAACAGTGCTTAGCCACACTGCATATAGTGACTCATTCTATTCCTTTAAAAATACCCGTTACAGTCCACTAAATTAATTTCCTGACCTACTGGTAGGTTTGCAACCGCGGTTTGATAAACACCTTTACGAGAGTATGCTTTGGAGCTTCATCACGTTGGATTTGGCAATGATTTCTTGGATATGACACCAACCCCACAGGCAAGAGAAGCAAAAGTAGATAAGTGGGACTACATCAGACTTAAACAGTCAACAAAATGAAAAAGCAACCTGTGGAATGGGAGAAAACATTTGCCAACCATATATCTGATAAGGGGTTAATATCCAGAATATATAAAGAACTCTTACAACTCACAATGACAACAGCAACAAAACAACCCGATTAAAAAATGGGTAGAGGCTTAAATAGACATTTCTCCAAAGTGAAATCAGCCAGTCACGAAAAGACAAATACTGCATGATTCCACCTATATGAGGTATCTAGAGTAGTCAAACTCTTAGAAACAAAAGGTAGAAGGGTGGTTGCCAGGGGCTGTGGAGAGGCAGAAACAAAAGGATGTTTAATGGGTATAAGTTTCAGTTTTGCAAGTTAAAAAAGTTCTAGAGATGTGTTGCACAACAGTGTGCACATAGTTAACACTACTATACTGTACGCTTAAAAATGGTTATGATGGTAAGTTTTACATTATGTGGGTTTATGTGAGCCACAAGTACTGAAGCCTGCATGCCTAGAGCCTGTGCTCCGCAGCAAGAGAAGCCACTGCAAGGAGAAGCCCACACACCTCAACAAAGAGTAGCCCCCGCTTGCCACAACTAGGGAAAGCCCGCGTGCAGCACCGAAGACCCAACGCAGCCAAAAATAAATAAAATTTTAAAGTAATAATAATGAGTAAAGAGTATACTTTGGGGAATCTGGCTGCCAATGTTTAGATCCTGGGGTCTCCTTTTATTATATATTATGACTCCCATCTAGTCACTCTAATCTCCCTAAGCCTCAATTTCCCCATCTAAAAAATGGTGTTTTCATAATAGTACCTACCAGCGGATCATTGTGAGGATTAAATGAAAGGATCCACGAAAGTGGATCCACGAGTGGTGTTTATCACACAGGAGTCAGTACGCATTAGCTATTATTTTAATATAACAACTTCTTAAGACTGCCCTTGTTCTTTTTGCATTAACCTAAGGCTTAAAGCAGTACTACTTAACACTAAAGAGATTAAAAAAATAGGGCAGCTAACAACAATTCATTATTTTTTTTTCTTTTTTGGATTTCATGTTGATTTAATCAAAATCATTGGTTCGGGATGTTGTATCATACTTGGTTCATTCAAAGCCTTTGACTGTTTTGTTTATTTACTTGTCCCTTTATCCCTGTGCTCACCTCTCATTCATCTATCCACCATCTTTTGTTAGTTTGTTTCCTTGTAAAGAAGGGATTTCTAAATTTTTTTGTAATTTTTATTTAAAAAAAATTTTTGGTCACGCTGTGTGGCATGCAGGATCTTAGTTCCCCGAGCAGGGATCTAACCCGCGCCCCCTGCAGTGGAAACACGGGAGTCTTAACCACTGGACTGCCAGGGAAGTCCCAAGAAGGGATTTTTTTAAATACATGCATTTAAAATCTGTTTGAATGTGATTGGGTTATTTATCTCATTCTATGTCCTATTTTTTTTCTTATTGAACCCCACTTTTTCTTTTTTTAAGATTAAAGTTACATGCATTCAAATGCTAAAATCTTAACTGTACAATTCTGACAAATAAATACACCTGTGTAATCCATATCCCTATCACAATATAGAGCTTTCTGATATTTCCCCAAAGTTCCCTCCTGCCCATTCCTAGGCAATTACCCTCCTGCTCCCTGCATCCCTCCCCAAGGGATCCACTATCCTGACTCTGACTTTTTCCATCTTAGAGTAGTCTTGCCTATTCTAGAATTTTGTGCAAATGGAATATTATAGTATATACTCTTTTGAGTTTGACTTCTTTAGTTCAGTATTGTATCTGTGAGATTCATTCATGTTGTTGGGTATATCAGTTGTTTGTTCTTCTTTATTGCTGAATTGTGTTCCATTGTACAAATACACTGCAAGGTTTTTTTATCATTCTCCTGTTGATGGATATTTGGGTTGTTCCCAGTTTTTATTTTTTATTGCTATTGTGATTAAAGCTCTTATGAACATTCCTGTACAAGTCTTTTTGCAGACATAGTTTTCATTTCTCTTGGATAATTACCTAGAAGGAGTACTAGGTCAAAGGGTAGATCTATGTATAACTTTATAAGAAACTCCAAAGTCTTTATTTAAAGTGATTGTATCTTTTGTACATTTCAGCCAACAATGAATGAAAGTACCAATTGCTCCACGTTTGTCAACATTTGGTGCTATCTGTCTTTTAAATTTTAGCCACTCTAATGACTATGTTGTGATTTCTTATTGCGGTTTAAATTTGCATTTCTCTGATGATTAAGCATGTCAAGCACTTTGTCAAATGCTTATTGGTCATTCTTGTATGTTTCTTTATGGAGAGTCTGTTCAAGTTTTTGCCTTCCTCCCTTTTAAGAAATGGGATTATTTATGTTTTTACTATTGTGTTGTAGGAATGCTTTATATAGTCTGGAAACTTGCCTATTCTTTTTCTTGATAGTGTTTTTTGATTAGTGAAAAAACTTAATTTTGATGAAGCTTATCAATTTTTCTTTTATGGTTTTTGCTTTCTGTGTTCTATATAAGAAATTTTCATGCACTCTCAGGTCACAAAGATATTCTCCTAGGTTTTTTCTAAAAGCTTTATAGCTTTAGCTTTGTGTATAGTTCCATGATCCGTTTCAAATTAACTTTTGACTGTGCTAGGTGATGGGCACTAGGTTTTTTTCCCCATATGCACATCTAGTTACTACACTATTTATTGAAAGACTTTCCTTTCTCATTGAATTACTTGGGTGACTTATAAATTCTAGTAAGGATTTTTGTTGTTGATTCTGTAGGATTTTCATCAAACAAGTATGTCATCTTCAAATAAAGATAGTTTTTACTTCCTTCTTTCCAATCTTTATGCCTTTTATTTCTTTTTCTTACCTTATGGCCTGGCTAGGATTTCTAGTACAGTGTTGAACAGGAGTGGAGAGAATAGATATCCTTGCCCTGTTTCCAGTCTTAAAGGGGAAACATTCCAGTCTTTTATCATTAAGTATGATGTTAGCTGCAGGGTTTTTGTAGATATTCTTTACTAGGTTGAAGATGTTCACTTCTATTCCTAGTTTGCTGAGAGTTGTTTTTAATCATGAATGGATGTTGAACTTTGTCAAGTGCTTTTTTGGTATCAGTTGATAGTATCATATAGTTTTTCCACTTTAGACTGTTAATATGGTGGATTACATTGATTCTTTTTCTTTTTCTTTTTCTTTTTTGGCCACACCTCATGACGTGCAGGATCTTAGTTCCTGGACCGGGGATCAAACCCATGCCCCCTGCAGTGAAAGTGCAGAGGACTGCCAGGGAAGTCCCAACATTGATTAATTTTTTATCTTGAGCCAGTCTTACATTCCTGGAATAAACCCCACTTAGCCATGATGCATTGTTCTTTTTATGTATTGCTGGATTCAACTTGCTAATGTTT
Source organism: Balaenoptera musculus (assembly GCF_009873245.2). Taxonomy (NCBI): domain Eukaryota; kingdom Metazoa; phylum Chordata; class Mammalia; order Artiodactyla; family Balaenopteridae; genus Balaenoptera; species Balaenoptera musculus. Next base: position 25,703,027 of record NC_045804.1, read on the forward strand.
TGTTGAGGATTTTTATGTCTGTGTTCATAAGAGATGTTAGTTTATAGGGTTTTTTTTTCTTCTTTTTCTTTTTTTTTTTTTTTTGGTCTGTTAGCTCCATAAAATAAATTGGGAAGTGTTCCCTCCTCTTCTGTTTTCTGGAAGAGATTGTGTAGAATTGTCATTATTTCTTAATTAAATATTCAGTTAGAGTTCTCCAGTAAAATTATCTTGGCCTGGAGATTTCTTTTCTGGAATATTTTAAACTACATTTCAATTTCTTTAATGTTATGTATTTTATTTTGAGTGCGTTTTGGTGGTTTGTGGTTTTTGAGGTATCGGTCCATTTTATCTAAGTTGTTGGATTTATATGTGAAGAGTCATTTATAGTAGCTCCCTATTATCCTTGTAATGTCTGCAGAGTTTGTAGTGATACCCTCTCTTTCATTCCTGATATGGGTAATTTGTTTGTTCTTTCACTCTCTTTTTTTTCTTGGTAAGTGTTGCTAGGAGTTTATCAGTTAATTCTTTTTGAAGAACTGGGTTTTTGTTTCATTTTTTTTCTATTATTTTCCAATTTTTTATTTCACTGATTTCTGCCCTTATTAATACTTATGTTCTGCTTGCTTTGGATTATTTTTCTTTTCTTTTTTCTAATTTCTTATGGTGGAAGCTTAGAATGTTGATTAAGACCTTCTTCCCTAATATAAACATTTAATGCTATAAATTTCTAAGAACAACTTTAGCTAGATACCACAAATTTTGATATGTTTTCATTTTCATTTAGTCCAAAATATTTTATAATTTCACTTGAGATTTTCTTTATGACCCATGGGTTATTTAGAAATATAGGGGTTTTTTTTTAATTTAAAAAATTTTATTTTTATTGAAGTATAGTTGCTGCACAATATTATATAAATTACAGGTATGCAATATAGTGATTCACAGTTTTTAAAGGTTATACTCCATTTATTGTTATTGTAAAATATTGGCTATATTCCCCATGTTGTGCAATACATCCTTGTAGCTTATTTTGTAACGAATAGTTTGTACTTCTTAATCCCCTACCCCTATATTGCCCCTCACCCCTTCCCTCTCCCCACTGGTAACCACTAGTTTATTCTCTATATCTGTGAATCTGCTTCTTTTTTTTTTTTTATATCCACTAGTTTGTTGTATTTTTTAGAGTCTACATATAAGTGATATCGTACAGTATTTGTCTTTCCCTGTCTGACTTATTTCACTTAGCCGAATGTCCTCTAAGTCCATCCATGTTACTGCAAATGGCAAAATTTCATTTTTTTTATAGCTAAGTAATATTCCATTGTAAATATAGACCACATCTTCTTTATTCATTCGTCTGTTGATGGATACTTAGGTTGCTTCCATATCTTGGCAATTGAGAAATGTGTTGTTTAATTTTCAGTTGTTGGGAGATTTTCCTGGTGTTTTTCTGTTACTGATTTCTACTTTAATTCCATATCGTCAGAGAACATACTTTATATGATTTCAGTTCTTTTAAATTCGTTAAAGTTTATGTTATGACTCAGAATATGTTCTCTTTTGGAGAATGTTTCACGTGCACTTCAAAAGAATGTCTATTTTGCTGCTGTTGGGTAGTGAGTCAATTAGATCTATTTGGTTGCTGATGTTGTTCAGTTCTTCTATATTCTTATTAATTTTCTGTGCACTAGTTCTGTTAATCACTGAGTTCTATTAATTACCGAAATCCACCTCAGGATTTCATCATGGACATGGGGGTACAGAGAGCGGAGAAAAGAAAAGAAGAAAAAAAGGTCTTTGAGCCACAGCTATAGGGCTTCTCGTAGAGCTTTCCCTGTCTACTCCCCAGTAGCCACTTTTGAGTTTTGAATTGCCTTGAGTTCAGGTCAGGGGATACTGGAGGGAAAACAGTAGACTCACTGCTCACTTGCTGGTACTTTGAATTCTCATCTTCCTCAATCTGCCTGCTACTGTTTATTTTTCAGAATTGTCGGATAGCTACTCTATGCATGCATTCTGTGCAGGTTTTATAGGAACAGTCAGTGAGAGAGACAGATGCAGTATGCTTAATCCATCTCAGCTAGAGCCAAGACTACTGTCCCTTCTCATTGTTTTAAATTTCCTTATCCCTTTGATGTCTGCATGATCCGTAGTGATATCCCCTCTTTCATGGATGATAAAAGCAATTTCTATTTCCTCTTTTTTTTATCTTGATCTTACTATGGGCTTATCCATTTTATTAAGTAAAGAACCAACTTTAGGCTTTGTTAATTTTCTCTATGGTTTATTTTCTATTTCATTGCTTTCCAGTATTATCTTTATTATTTCCTTTTTTTTCTACTAGCTTTTAGTTTAATTCGATCACCATTTTCCAGCCTTTTAAAGTAGAAAGTTGGATTATTTATTGTAAGCCTTTCTTCCTTTCTATGTGTTTAGCACTATAAATTTCCCTGTAAACACTAGTTTATCTGCATACCACAAATTTTGATATGCTGCATTTTTATTATCATTGTTTGAAATATTTCCTAATTTCCTTGTGATTTCATTTTTGTTCCATGGGTGATCTAGAAGTATATTGTTTAATTTTTTAATATTTAGGAATTTTCTAAATATCTTATGGTTATTAATTTCTAATTTAATTCCTTTGCGATTAGTAGAAATGCTTTGTTAAAATTTATCAAGACTTCTTTTACGGCCCAGCAAATGATTTATCTTGATGAATGTTTCATGTGCACTTGAAAAGAATGTGTGTTCTACAGTTGCTGAGTATAGTGTTCTGTGAATCAATTAGATCACTTTGGTTGACAACGTCACTCCGATTTTCCATATCTAGACTGATTTGGTTTCTACTTTTTATATCAGTTGCTGAGAGATGGATGTTAAAATCTCAACCCCAATTGTGGATTTGTTTATTTCTACCTTTTGTTCTGTCAGTTTTTGTTTCATGTGTTTTGAAGCTCTTTTATTAGGTACACATTTTAATTATTTTGTCTTTTTGATGTAGTGACCCTTTTATCATCATGAAATGATAAAATCTTCTTTATCCCAGGTAATACTCCTTGTCCTAGAATTTATTTTGTTTGATATTAATATAACCACTCCAGCTGGTTATGGTTAGTGTTTGCATGGTATATCTTTTTTAAAAAATTCTTTTAATTTCAACTCACTTTTCTCATTATATTTAAAGGATTTCTCAAAAAAAAAAAAAAAAAAGGATTTCTCTTATACACAGACATAAGTGGGTCTTGCTTTCTTATCCAGTGTGACAACATCTGCCTTATAATTGGAGTGTTTACTCCATTTTCATTTAATGTAGTTATTAATACGATTTAGGGCTGAAATTCTGTTTGTTTTCTATACATCTTTTCTATTTCTGCTTTTTCCCCGTGTTCCTCCTTTTCTGCCTTCTTTTGGATTAATCAAAAAGTGAGTATTTGTTAGTTTTAATTTCTCCGTCATCTTTTTACTTATAACTTTTTGCCTTTTTTGGGGAGTGTTACTCTATGGATTGCAATATTCATCTTCAGCTTGTCAGAATCTACTTAGAGGTAACGTTGTACTTAATTTTAAATATGGGAAACTTATTCTCTCTTTTGTACTAACATACATTACTAGTATTTATTGTAGTGCACATCTGTATATTGGTGATGAATTTTCTGTTTTTGTTTATCTGAAAATGTCTCTATTTAAAAGCCTTAATTTTGAAGGAGATTTTTGTTGGACCTAGAATTCTGGGTTAACATTATTCTTGAAGCACTTTAAAAATGCTGTTCCAGTTCTTCTGATATTCTTCTTCTTTTTCTTTTTTAATGAGAAATTAACTGTATTCATATCATTGTCCCATGTATGTAATGTGTCATGTTTCTCCGGCTGCTCTCTTTATCTCTGAATTTCAGCAATTTGAAATGCAATATGATGTAGTTTTATTTGTATTTATCCTATTTAGAATTCTTGAGCTTATTGGTTTTGTAAATTGATGTCTTCCACCATATTTGAGAAGTTTCTCTCCATTATTTCTTCAGATATCTTTCCTGCCTTATTTTGTTCCTCTCTGTTGTACTTTCTGTATCAGGACTCTAGGTAGCTCATATAAATAGAATCATACAATATTTGTACTTCTGTGTCTGGTTTATTTCAGTTAGCATAATGTGTTCAAAGTTCATTTATGTTGTAGCGTGTATCAGAATTTCCTTCCTTTTTAAGGCTAAATAATATTCCATTGTGTGTATATACCACATTTTTTTTATCCATTCATTTGTTGGTGGACATTTGGGTTGTGTCCACTTTTGGCTATTGTGAATAATGTTGCTGGGAACCTTGGTGTACTTGATTAAAAGGAGCAATCTAATAACTTATTTAGCATATATAGCTAGGAGCAGAATTGCTGGGTCACAGGGTATTTGCAGTCTTATCTAACCAAGTATTTCTAGATGGTTCACCAGAATGGCTGGACCAGCCTACATTCTCATCAGCAGTGCATGAGACACCCATCCCACCCGCCTTCCCACCAACACTGATATCCAGCTTTCTAATTTTTGCCAGTCTAATAGCTGTGAAATAATACCTATTTCTCTGATTACCAGTCTCCACGGTTTAAAATCTATCTCATGTTTAAAGACCTCCAGAGGAAACTCTGTGGACACTCCCCACCATCTTCTGCCCTAGTGTTTAACCAGTTCATGGTTAAGAAACTGTTCTAACCAAAATCTTTCTTGCTGCTCATGAACTCAGCTCTTCATCTGTTTGTTTTAATTAAAAATGGCATAGGAGGGAGCCCTTTGCTTTCCACAATCTCATTTTGGACCATTTTCTTTTTCAGCCTCTAACCTCAGTAGAAACCTTCCCAGAATCCACCACCCAGGTCTCAGACACCCCCCAGTCTCTGCTAGGGGTGACCATGGGAACCAGCTCTGAGTGCAGTAGCTCAGAGATGGACAGGATGGCCTCCTTTAAATGCAAGCAGCAGCAGATGCCTCGGCACCTCATCCAGGAAAAATTATCAAACAATTCTCTGCCTACAAAATCCCAGAGCTTCTCAAGGAGTCTGAACCCAAGCTGGACTTTGCTAAAGAATGGCATGAAGAAGCAGCATCCCGTGTCAGAGCTGTTCGCCAAGGTTCCACTGAGGGAGAAGCTGTCCTTGTTCCCAGCTCACTACAACCCAGAGCTGGTGCTGAGTGACAAGTCACGTGAGTGCCAGTGTACAGGGATGTGCGAAGAGCTTAGGGGATGGAGAAACCAACAGAACCTGTCCTAATCTTGGGGAGTGCCCTGTCTGAGGGGGACTGTAGCCCCTGCCTTCAGGGAGACCCCAGTCTGATGGAGGAGACATAGTTTTTGTTCTTAGGGGGTTTCTAGTCTTATTGGGAAAGCAAAAAAATGATAAAAGTAGAGCTGTGTCTAAGTACCCTCTTCAATCTTTCCTGTTCTCATTCAGATGAGGCCCATTCAGCTGAGCCTGTACAAGTTGGGGGCGGTAAGTTTGAAAAAAAAAAAAACAGGGAAGAGAAACTGTTTGGAGGAAAGGCACAGTGGCTGATTCTGATTCAGCAGCTTCCGCCAGTTTTCAGTGGGAGACCCTAGTGGGAGGTGGCCTTCGCCAGGAATTTGTGCTGAGTCCAGCAGCACAGACTGATGATGCCAATGCCTTTGCCTTTCCAGAAAACCCCTCCCTGCCCCAGGAGTGCTACTTCTGCAGCCGAAGCTCTGGCGAGAAGAGGCAGCTGGATGTGCCCTCCCTCCTCCTCTTGCAGAATTCTCACAGCCATGCTGTTTCCCTGAATGACCTGCTGGTGGTTGCCACTGCAGCCCGACTGGATCCGAGGCCTGGTAGAAGCCATACAGGTGCTGTGCGAGACCGGTGTATACAGGATCAGGAAGCATACAGCCACTGCCTGACCTCTGGCCAAAGAGGATGTGAGAGGAACTAGGTAGGCCCATCCATATTCCCTTCATGTGTCTGATGCATTGGCAGGCACTATACATCTACTTCTAGAATGTTGGGTAGGTAGGTGGACTGATGGATTCATAAATACATACAGGTAAGTAGACAATTAAGACTTAACCTCAGTCAAAATGTGACCCCCTTGCAATGTATATTTCTGCTATGACTGATCCGGCCCCACTGCTTTAGGTACACTTAGCCTTGTCTTCCACTCATGGCTGAAATTGAGACAGTCGCTAATGCCGGTCCCATAAGTAGAACCATGCCAACCGTGAGGGGTTGATTTCCACACCTTTCGTGCTCTGCCAGCCTGGCCTAGGTCCAGGTCACTTGCCCTGAGAGCTGGCCCTGTGATGGAGTGTACTGAGGGCACGGAACAACAGGATAGTGGCGCCTGAGAAGATCTGGAAACAAAGACCCTTAAGCTTTGATTCCACTGTGTAAAAGGACCAAAGAGATAGCAAGGGAGCCCTTTGTCAGAAAGTTAGTGCTTCTAAAAGAAGGTGATATGTAAAAACTTAGGAGAACTCTACAACGTAGTATTGCCTGCGGTGGAGGGATCTGTGCTGCTTGGCTGCTTATGGAAGGAGATACATTTTAATCATCTCCCTCACTCCTGCCACCTAAAGCAGACTGTGACCAGACAGTCTGACCTGGCCCCCTCGTGACCTGTAGCTCACACTGCAGAAGGGCTGGCGAGTGAACATCAGCCCATAGGGATCACTTTGGGTGCTCATAAAAATGCATATTCCAAGGCCTGCTCCTGGAAATTCTGATTCAGTAGGTCCTACTGGGGGCCCAGGAATCTGCATTTTAAGGAACTCCTCTAGGTGATTCTGTTGGTCCTCTTACCACCATCAGAGAAAAACTGGGCCTGGTGTTTCCCAAACTTCCCAGATGATATGAATCATATGGGGCTCCTTATTAAGCCTGTAGTTTCCAAGGCCACACCTCTGGAAATCCTGACACAAGAGATTTGGGACAGGCCACTGAGAATTTGCCTTTCAAGGAAGTATCTCAGGTGTGGTAGTGAAGACTGTCCTGTGTTTAGACCCAGGCCTGGGCAGAGGAACCTGTGACGGCCAGGCCTGACCTGTGGGCCTGTTATAGGAACAAAACTCCCCAATCCTGATGGGGCTCAAACGTACCCCCACTATCTTCGGTTCATAATTTTCCAGAATTTTAAGTTATTTATGTTCCTACTTTTAAAAAGAGGGATCATGTAGCAGATTACAATAAAAACTTGTATTTAATATGACTGTTAAAATGAAGTTTTAATGATCAGAAGCCACACAGGGAAAGGGAAGAGATAATTATATTGAAAGGATGTGATAAAGTGCTTCCTGTAATGACCATTGAATTTGGCTCTGGACAGAAAAAGCCAAACATAGCATTCTGTTTTGGACTTTGTTGTCTCCCCAGTCAGAATAGAGACTCCTTAAGGACATGGACTATGCCTCCACCATCACACTGGGGTCTCTCTAAAGGCAGGGGCTCATCCTCCCACCCCCACCCCACACTGAGCTCTTGGACATCCCTGTACACACTGGCACTCACATGACCGGTCACTCAGCACCAGCTTTGGGTTGTAGTGAGCTGGGAACAAGGACAGCTTCCCCCTCAGTGGAACCTTGGCGAACAGCTCTGACACGGGATGCTGCTTCTTCATGCCATTCTTTAGCAAAGTCAGCTTGGGTTCAGATTCCATGCAAAGCTCTGGGATTTTGTAGGCAGAGAAGGTTTCGATATTTTCTCCTAAATGAGTAAAGATAAGTTTACTCATCTAGTAAATAGGTGATTCTTTAGGGGAGACTTCTTTCCCTGCCTCTAATTTCTAAGAGCAGTTTGTCATGTGGTCACTTGCTATCATAGACTTACTACCATCCATGGTGGTTAATGGCTGAAGGTATTGACATGTTTTCTAATGAATATTAATGATGGTAAAATTTACCCTTTTTTTGGTAGCTTACTCTCTAGGTGCCAGCACGCCTCTAAATATATATATTTTTTATCTAATTTAATTCTAATCATAACTGTGCACTTTAGAAAAGAAAAAACTGGGGCTCAAAGAGCATAAGGCTTAACATTCAGAAGGTTCCACAGCTTTAAGTGGTGGAGAAAGGATTTGAGTCAGATGTTGCTGATTCCCAGCCCTCAAGCTCTTAAAGCTACACTATTGTTCTTTCAAATGGCATTTTTAATATTAGGCTTCAGTTAGAGCTGAGGGAATAATAAATGGCTCTTTAGTGAAGGTATTTCTGTAGGAAGCAGTGATGGCCAAGGCCAAGCAGGGCTTCCTAGAATACCATGTGGAGTCACCAGATCTCAGAGCTGGTCCTCTGCTTTTAGATCAAATAATGGCTTCTAAAAATTCCCAACTAGCCAGACCGCAAAGGACTGACACATACAAGTCTGATTATGTACAGCAGAATGCCTATCAACACATTGATTTACAAATGGAGCAGGATGTGGTGTGAGAATAGGGCTTCTGCATAATAAATAATGGTTGAATGAAAGAGGGAAAGAGCAGAGCAGAAGTCCAAATTATGGATCATGGGCTTTCTTGGTAGGTGTAATAATCAAACCTTCCACACATCAAGTTTATGTACCGTATCTCATATAATCCTCAGGTCAGTGCTGTGAGTTTGGCAAGGCAGACATTATTACTTTATCCTCAAATTGCAGATGAAGAGAATCAAGCTTCGGGGACATTCAATGGTTTGCCCAAACTCACACGAGTGGTGGGCTCTGGACAACATAGCCTGATATTTCTTCCTCTTTACCACTCTGCCATGAACTTAGATCCCATCCTGACCCATGTGAGGAATGGAGCCCTGACAATTTCCTCCATTTTTCTGCTTAAATCTCTATAATCTCATCATCCTTCCTTGGGATCCACTTTCATAGTGAGTGGGCCACTTATTTAGGGGATAAATAGGCCATTTTGTAGGATTTTAAGGATGAGTTAAAGCTTGCTAAAGCAGGGTGCCTGGCACCCTACTGAATAACTGGTAGCTGCAATGATGATGACGATGATGTTGATGGTGATGATGATACTGTGCTGATGGTATTAAGTCCAGCACTCTGGACACTTGCTTTTGGTGCACTAAAAGCTTTGCATACAGTATCTCAATCCTCAAAGCAACACTTTGTGGTAAGTACTGTTGTTATTCTCTTTTTTCAAATGAGGAAACCAAGGTTTAGAGAAGTTAAGTAACGTGCCCAAGGGCACATAGATACCAAGAGCTAAGTTTGTACTCTTAACTGCTACCACTTGTTATCTGTGGCCAGCTTTTAAATGATCCATAGCAAATGTTTGGGGCTGTAAGGATGCAGGAAGATGAATGTTGTATAGGAGATCAGCTCGGTGCTTTGTGACCACCTAGAGGGGTGGGATAGGGAGGGTGGGAGGGAGGCTCAAGAGGGAGGGGATATGGGGATATATGTATACATACAGCTGATTCACTTTGTTATACATCAGAAACTAACACAACATTGTAAAACAATTATACTCCAATAAAGATGTTAAAAAAAAATAAAGTTTCTGGTTACTGTGGATGTGAATCACCTGAGTGCCTCCTGACCCATTAGATAGGAAAGGTGATGATGAGTTAATTGGCTTGAATATTCTAGAAGCCATTTTAAAGGAAAATCTAAGAAAAATCTTTTTTTTTTTTCTTTCCAGAATCAGACTGGATCTCTGCCATTGTGTCCCTTTCTTCCTCTTACTCCCAGGAAATGATTTGTTTCTTCCTACAGTGTCTACAATGCCCATAGAAGCAACTGAGTTTTATTTCCTCGTCTAGACATCCTGGTCTTATGACTACCTCCCATTAGCACCCTGAGGCTAATAGCCTTGCCTTTTGTGCCCGCCCCCCCCCTCCCCAGTTAGCTTACAGTGCTGGAGGACCATGACTTCTGGGAGTTACTGGTGCTGCCCAGGACACACCCCAGTTGCCCCACTAGTGACATTCCTATGGGTCCCTCACATAGCACTGTCATCCAGAACACTCCCAAGGATAGAGCAACACGAAGGGAGGAGTGCTGCAGAGAAGGACTCACAATTTCCAGGAGTCCAAAGCCCTCAGGGCACCAACAGGCCAGTGTCAGTTTGTCTTCAGCTCCAGAGAGAAAAGACAAAGGGCTAAGCTTGATGGAGAACTCTGACCCCTGAGTAAGGGAGTTGAGGCGGTTGTAGCTTCATCAGGTAAAGACCAGATCTCCTCCCATGCCAGGACCTCAGTGCGCAAACATCTTCTGGCTATCTCCCTTACCAGCCTAACTCAAATTGCTGATGAAGACAGAGGTGAGGTGAGAGTACCCTGTCTGCAGGTGTTTCTTCCATTGACCTGCAGAAATGATGCCTCTTCCCCTCAAGTGTGCGTTAATCAAATAAACTGCCATGCTCCATGCCAGGATGAGGAGCCTGATCCGGAGTGAGAATGGGAAGGGGCGGGTGGGAGAGAGAGTTCTGAGCACCTCTCATTAAGAGAGCTCCAAATGTGTCAGGAGGCTTTGAAGAATTTTTTTGGATGAGTGGTCTTCCATAAGCCTTGTCCGCCTTGCTGGGAGCCTGCAGCCTGAGGTGGCCCTTTTGGGGGCACCATGGCTGCCATGTCTCTGGCCAGCATAGGGCCTGGCTAGACTCCAGGTGTAACATCTCAGTTTGTCTGCCAGTTCATTCTCTACCCTCTCCAGGAATGTGAGCCAAGATTTTTGCCTCACTTGCTCTTCCTGAGTTAGATCTCTGGGATGAGCTTTAGAGGAGGAGTATGGAGCAGGAGAGGAGGAAGAAGGGTGAGGTCTGAAGTCAAGCATCTGCTTTGCAGTGTTGACTCACTTTGCTTGATGTATTCCCAATGGGATGAATTTCTGGCCTCAAGGATGTCAGGGGATTCTGAGATACTTGAAGCCTACAGTACCCTTCAGGCAAAAGACTTTAATTATCCAAGATACTGAATGGAGAAGTTAGGCTCTAGCCATTTGTGCCCAGCTGTGAAACACACACAAAGACACACCACCTTTATCCCGACCTAAGCCTGATTATCAAGGACTCCTGGTAGAGGGTTCTTTTTAGTAGTAATTCAAGGCCCACCTGAATACCAGAAGAAGGAAGCCCTGGTTACCACTGGGCAGGCTAGTAAAAGCTTAATTGTCACCTCACCCCCTTTCACCAGCCCTTTCCTGATGCCATTGTCACTATTAGATTGCCATAGGTCATAGTCTGGCCCAGACAAAAGATGTAAGACTTGCTGAAATGGGGCTTCCTGGAAGCTCTGTATCTTTCCCCTTTTCTCCCTAGTCACCAGCCAGTCAAGGTTCCTGAGCTGATAAAAAGGAAGTCTCTTAATAAGGTGAAGTCAGAATTATTTGCCTTTCTAAGGGACAATTTTGATCCTAGAGACAGGGTCAGCTTCCTGGGCACGCAGTCTGTGCAGTCACACAGGGCTCCACACTAGGAAGGGCCTTGCGTTTGGTTTAATGCTCTGCTGTTACCATCTTGAAATTCTGAATAAGTTTTCAATGAGGAGTCCTGTATTTTCATTTTGCACTGGGCCCACCAAATTAGGTAGCTGGTCCTGCCTATAGAGACTGTAACGGCTCTGGGTTGTCCAATGAGAAGGCAAAATAGTAGGCTGCCTTTCTAGCCCCACCCACCTCCTGCCTACTCAGCCATGGGGCTACGCAGAGCAGCTGTCTGCTGAATGCTCATGGGGGACAAAAAATGCTTGTGGTGGTCCTTGCCTCCATGGAGTGTGCGGTGGGGTAAGACAGGTCCACGGACAACTAGCCTGAGTTAAGTGCCACTGAAAAAGAGCATCGGTGGATGAGAAGGAAACGCTCTCACACCCAGCTGCGAGGATCAAGTCTGCTTCAATAGAAGAGGTGATATTTGAGGTGACAGAAAAAGATAAATGGACTTTTTTTATTAAAAAGATTTTTAATGTAAAAAAGTTTCCCATTTCAGTGATGATTTATTTGCCATTGCAAGAAATTTTGTATAAAAATTCAGGTTCAAAAAAATTTAGGTTCAAATCCCTTTCTTCTACAAAAATTTTTTTTAGGACTTAGGGGGCATGGGTTCAACCCCTGGTTGGGGAAGTTCTGCATGCCGTGCATGTGTGGCAAAAAACAAAGCAAAACATTTTTTAAAAATTGATGTATATAGTTGACATACAATATTATATCAGTTTCAGGTGTACAACATAGTGGTTCAATGTTTACACACATTATGAATTGATCACCACCATAAATGTAGTAACCATCTGTCACCAGACAAAGTTATTACAATATTATTAACTACATACTCTATGCTGTACATTACATCCCTGTGATTTATTTATTTTATAACTGGAAGTTTGTGTCTCTTAATCCCCTTCACCTATTTAGCCCAACTTCCTCCCCTCTGGTGAACACCAGTATGAGTCTGTTTCTGTTTTATTTTGTTTGTTCATTTGTTTTGTTTTTTAGTCTACATATAAGCAAAAAAATTTGGTATTTGTCTTTGTCTGACTTATTTCGCCTAGCATAATACTCTCTAGAACTATCCATGTTGCCACAAATGGCAAAATTTCATTCCTTTTTATGGCTAGGTAATATTCCATTGTGTATGTATACCACATCTTCTTCATCCATTGTCTATCGATGGACACTTGGGTTGCTTCCATAACTGTTCTATTCTAAATAATGCTGCAATGAACATAGGGGTGCATATATCTTTTCTAATTAGTGTTTTCATTTTCTTTGTATAAATACCCAGAAGTGGAATTTCTGGATCATATGGTAGTTCTACTTTTAATTTTTTGAGTGACCTCTGCACTGTTCTCCATAGTTGCTGCACCAGTTTATGTTCCCATCAACAGTGCACAAGGATTCCCTTTTCTCCACATCCTCACCAACACTTGTTATTTGTTATCTTTTTTGATAGTAGGGATTCCGACAGGTGTGAGGTGATCTCTCATTGTGGTTTTTATTTGCATTTCCCTGATGATTAGTGATGTTGAGCATCTTTTCATTTGTCGGCCATCTGTATGTCTTTTTTGGAAAAATGGCTATTCAGGTCCTCTGCTCATTTTTTAAATTGGATTGTTTGGCTTTTAAAAAAATATTTCCTATTGAGTTGTGTGCTATTTCTTTATATATTTTGGATATTAACCACTTACTGTATATATCATCTACATATATCTTCTCCCTATAAATAGGATTTTTAAAAGTGTATATGAGGTGTGGGACTGAGGTATAAAGCCCTGGAAGAAAATAAAAACAACCCTGAACATGATTAAGAAGTAAGGTCTAGTCCAATTTGGCTGGATCAGAAAGGAAAATTGGGAGATGACGATAGAAAGATAGTTTAAAAGAAGACATTGGAGACCCAGGTGCTCTTTGTTTATGTTGTCATTATTGTACCCTTCATGATGGTGAACTTGTTTGTGTGGCTATCTCTCCACTGCACTGTACCATGTCTTTACTTCTTTGTATCCCCTGCTTTCAGCCTGGTGCTTAGGACATAATTGGATTCGGTAAATACTTGCGGAATGAACTGATATCGTGAAGAGTCTAAAATGTTATCCTGGGAGGTGTTGACCTAATTCAGTGGGCAGTGGGAAATCACTGAAGGTTTTTGAATGGAAGAGAGACTTTATTAAGTGTTAGAAAGGTGAATCTCGTAGTAGATGGTAGAATGGTTGATTGGCAAGGGAAGAGAACGAAGGTGGGAGAGAGATTAGGAGGCTCATACGATGACCCAGATTTCAAGCCCTTGCAGCCCCTATCAGGATGGCTGACTGTGGGAAAGAAAGGGAGACAGGTGAGAAAAACACTGTGGAGCTTGGACATAGCAGCTGAATGAATGGAGGGGAAAAGGAAAAGAGAACAAGAAAGATGGCTTCAAAAGAACTGAGTCCCTTGAAAGAAAATAGGAATTTTGGGAGAAGGAGCTTTGGGGGATGGAGATCAGGATAATTGTTTCATAAAGCAGGTGGATGAGTTTCTGTCTCCAGATGGATTTAAAAGAGCAGCACTGAAGGAAACATTTCCAAATACAAAAGTGATTTCCTAAAGACAAAGTTGTTAAATGTAGCCATGTTGGACTGGGTAGGTTCTCCAGGCTCAGAACTGGGTAGGTTCTCCAGGCTCAGAACTGGGTAGGTTCTCCAGGCAGCTTAAAAGATCTTTGTGCCCCCACCCATCACACGAAATTAGTGAGTCTGGCTGGGGTGAGGGGGGTTGTTGACCTGGATTTAGAAAGCTCCCTCAGAGGGTCCAGAGGCACAGCCAAGTTTGGGAACCACTTACCTGGCTCATCCCACTGGACAGCCCCAGCCCACCTCAGACAGGCTGGGTAGCTCTCCCTAGCCTTAAAAGAACCACTTCAGATTCCAGTTTTCCCCTCCACCCTGGCAGGGAGTGTGAGGCAGGCAGATTGGCAGCTGTTCCAGCGTCCTCCCCCACCCATACTGACTGATTACATGAGCCGAATGTAATCATTCACAACCCTTGTATTTACAGCTGGCATATCACTTAGCTTAATTACAGCACACAGTGGCATTTCAACTCAAGGAATCTAAAAAAGCAATAAAACGGGTTTTGCAAATTGTTAGGAAGGCAATGAAGACCTTGAAACTGCAATTTACTAAGCATTGCTTTCAATTATTTTGCATTCTCCAGCCATGACTCTTGTTATTAACCAGCAGCCTGGGAAAGCCGATCAGGCCATGTGTCCTGTGGAGGGTATTTCACGTCTCCTGAGAACATGCTGTGTGCTGGAGAGGTGGTGAGAAGCTCCAGGAGCTGCCTTGAGGTGGGAGGGGATTGTTCTGAGCATGTGTTTTTCCCGCCAGGCACCTACTAATCATGCTTCCGCCATGACTCTCCCGAACCACGGGCCCGGACTGGTCTGGGCTGGCCTTCATCAAGCCCCCTCTTCTTCTTTACTCCTGAACATCTACTGTCCCCAAAAAGCATGAGGAAAGAAAGCAAAATCTAGGATTTAATTTTAAAAATCTAGATTTGGTGCTTGGTGTCTTCAGCTCTCTGTCTGGTTTCTTTTGCTGGCTTATCCTGGCTCCTCTTAATTCTTGAGTGTGTACTACTTGGGCAGCCATTTCATTTTATTTTTTGAATTTTTGAATTTTATTTTTTTATACAGTAGGTTCTCATTAGTTATCCGTTTTATACATATCAGTGTATACATGTCAATCCTAATCTCCCAGTTCATCCCACCACCACCACCCCCCCTCCACTTTCCCCCCTTGGTGTCCATACGTTTGTTCTCTACATCTGTGTCTCTATTTCTGCCCTGCAAACCGGTTCATCTGTACCATTTTTCTAGGTTCCACATATATGCGTTAATATACAATATTTGTTTTTCTCTTTCTGACTTACTTCACTCCGTATGACAGTCTCTAGATCCATCCACGTCTCTACAAATGACCCAATTTCATTCCTTGTTATGGCTGAGTAATATTCCATTGTATATATGTACCACATCTTCTTTATCCAGTCATCAGCCATTTTAAAGGGAAAGACTATGGTGTCTCTCTAACACCCTGCTTCCCCAAGCCTAGAAGTCTTAGGAATGATAATAAAAAGGGACCCTGCCCATCTGAGAAAGGGGCGGAAGCAGCAGGAAGTCCAAGCAGGCACTGAGGTTCCCTTGCTGTGAGCGACATTGGTCAGCATGATAATTGGGAGCAGAATGCCCGCTGCCTCCTCAGTCATGCCAGGCGGGAGAGCAAACACCCAAATCCTGCTGGCAAACCAAGCAGGGCCATCACAACGTGGCCAAAGCAAACAGGAGTTGAGGCAGCCCGCTGTGACGGACTCTCACTTCCCCTTGGATCTGGTAGAGGGTGAGACTGAGCCAGCCAAACCCAGGTGTCAGGGCATCAAGTAGCCATGGGGACACTCATATCCATCCCCAGGCTGGGGCACAAGCTGGACCCTTGCTCTCCTTGCTATGATCCCCTTTGAATTTGGCACAGGCCAAGGAAAGTCTGATAATGATCAAGCATGTTCACATGTATTACTTTGTTTATTCTTCACAGCAATCTTGTAGATCAGTATTATCCCCATCTTGCAGATGAGAAAACTGAGGCTAGGAGACATCAAAGACAAAGAGCCTGGACTTTGTCTCAGGGCCTCTGACTCAGTGTCTGCTGCACTTCTCATCCCCTCTGCCTTTCCACCCCAAACTCTCCCATGTCAGTTCCCAGTTCCATCACTGGCAGAGCTCCCACACTCTAAACGGAACTTGAGTTCTTTCTTTCCATTTCTGAGAAAATGAGCAGCCGCTCAAAGGAGGGAGAGGGGATTCTTTTTGTTTTTATACCAGGAAACAGCTAGCTGACCTCCCTGATTCTGTCTGCCACACCCACCAACACAAACGGAGGCCCAGTGAGATGAAAAATATTGTTTACAGATATTTCAGTTATTTGGTTATTTCAATAGTGTTTCTGACCCCCACCCCTTATTTAAACAGGAAAGATCTGAATCAAGATCTCTGGTTTTCATGTTAAAATTTGGTTGTGTTTGGACATCGTCTGAATAGACCCTCTTCTGACTTGCAGCCTCTTGGTGTCTCTAGGGCCCAATGAAAATTCATATCCCTTGCCACCTGGTTGGGAAATTTATATTTCACGGAGGGTTGCACAGTAGCTATATTCATATCTAATGCAGGGACTGGGCTCCTATTGAGAAAAGAAAAGCCAGCTGTTGGGTTGGCTGTTCCCTTCTGGGTCCCCATTCCTCAGCAGATTTCCTGGTTATTTGAAATTTCCTGATTATTTTTCCAACATGACTGTTTGAGGGGAAGGAGGGACAGGAGGAAGAAAGAGAAATCGTTCATTGGACTCGGACCCTATAACCAGTCCTTTCCCCCCTAACATTTTCATTTGCTCTTCTTCTGGGGACCCTGCAGGGAAAAGCCATTGTCAGAAGGGGCCCGGGAAAGTGGAGGTGGAGGGCGTGCTTGGAGCAAGTCCTCCATCCCCTTCTCTGGAGAGAAGACTTAGAAGGCAGAGTGGGGCTGGCCGTCCCCAGGAGAGAGCGAGGTCTGTGCGGAGCTGGTTTGGAGCTTCTGTTGGAGAAGGTGCGGCCCCGGAAAGGCGCATCAGGGCGAATTTGCCGGTAACTGGAGATTAGGACACGCGGAGTAAAAACCTCGCTCCCCACCACCCAGACCCGAAGCGCGGTTCCAAGCAACCCAAGCAGTACGGCTGACTCGGGGCGCTGAGCCCCGCACTCCCCAGCGGGGAAAAATCGCGGGTGGACCATTACTCCCAGCCTGCTTCCGCGACACCGCGCCTCACGCGCGCTGTCCGGCCGAGCGCATCCCGTCCCCGGCGCCGGACCGGGCGGGCAAAAGCGCTCCCCGCAGAGAAGCCAGGCCTTCGCCCCAGCGGGGTCGGAGGAGGATCTGTCGGCGCTGGAAGTAGGACAGAGGTTGGGGGAGCTGTGCCTGAGCTCCCGCTGAAAAAGCTCATGGCAGGGCCGGAAAGCCGGTTACCAAGCGCTGCCCTCTCGCTCCTCTCCCGGCTTCGCCCCACAAAGCCGGAGAAGTAAAGTCGACGCCCCAGGGGCGTGAAATTGGCTTCCTCCGGTATGGACTTGAGAATCCGAATCAGTACGCATCGCTGCTGTTTATTTAACAAATATTATGTTCCAGACCGTGGGGCAAAGCACATAACGAGCTTTATTATCCCCCAAACCACCTGATAAGGGGGCTACTATCCTCATTTACAGATGAGAAAACTGAGCCTGAGAAGCGGAGTAAACCAATATGTGTCAGATTCAAGATTGAACAGTCCATGTCTCCAAAGCCAGGGGAGACCTTGGACTCCTGGACCACCATTGCTTGAACTTACACTTCATGCTTGGAATTAGTTTCTAGTGTTTAGATCTAGTGTTCCCACGCAGGGAACAGAGCTCGGCATTCCAGCGTGGTCACCTCCGTTCCGTTGCTGCTCCCATAAGGACTCCCATGACGACAGGGTGGGAATGGGCAACCTCAGCCTTACAGAACTGGGCTTAGTTACATCCAAGTTATAGATACTCTAGAGAAGTTTCAAGGAAGGTCTTCTGATGTCCTAAACCCAAGAAGAGCTTTCAGCCTGGCTGTTCTCCTGACTTATTTTCATCCTCGGAGTAAAACACAGGCTCTTAGGGGTGTCTCTGCCCATGGTAGCTGTGATTTACTAGCATCTGTCTCTTCCCAGAGCCATTGGTTCTCTTGGTGTGGTGGGCTACAGCCTGGGCGCCAGAAGAAAGGGAACTGAGCTCTCTCCCTTTCCCTCCCTCCCTCCTTTCCTTCCTTCCTTGCTTTCTTCCTTCCTCCCTCCCTCCTCCCTTTTTCTTTCCTTCCTTCCTTCCTTCCTTCCTTCCTTCCTCTCTGGGGGCTGTGGGGAAGAGTGGAGTTGGATGTTACTTTTCCTTTAATTCACTTCTCAGTCATTCTAGTCCCTCGGCTGGGACTGGACGGAGGGCAAGTGGCTGAGGGTTTTTCTGGGACTCATGTAATTGGGGCCTTAGCAAGGCCTGAGAGGAAGCTGAGGCTGGTGGCACATTTTTGCCGACACAAAGTCCTGGGCTACACCGAGTTGATATGATTCCAGCATCAACACTGTAGCTGTTAGTATCATCCCTCTTTTACAGCCGAGAAGGCTATGCTCAGGGGGATGAAGACTCTTGCTGAAGCTGGTGGGGAGAGGGATCCCCGGGTCTACGCCGGATCTGTTTGACCTCACAGCTTCTCTCTACTCCGCCCATGGCCCAAGAATGACTTTGAATTGAAAGTCAAAACAGGCTCCCTCCACATCATCTTCAACATTAAAAATGATAGTCATAGTAACTATGTTCTTAAAGTTTAGTGACTAAGTCCCTCCCCAAAGAGTGAGGATTTCCTCTTGTTGTGTATGTGCCCTTAACCTTTCACAGACGCCCAGTGTCCCTTCAGAAGGATGTCCTTTGAGGGATGGGAATCCAGCTGGTACCTGCCAGCCCTTTCCTGCTCCCCCCATCCCCCAAGGCTGGAACCATTTTCAAAGTCCCGTTGCTGAGGCCCTAGAGAACCAATTCTTCATCTAGCTGGAGAGAAACAATGCCCCATGGGATGCTCCTTCTTCAGCCTCGAGCAGGCAGCAAGGCTACCCTCCAGAAAGGCCGCCACTGGATTCTTGGCAGGAGAAAGAGAGAGAGGATTTCAGAACCTTCCCTCCTCTCAGTCTCTCTCCTTTCCTCCCTCCCTCTCCCAGCCACCCCTTCGCTTTCTTGTCCCACCAGTTTTCAAAGTGGAGAGGATGTTTACCCTCTGGAGTGTGGCCGGGATGGCGCTGAGGTCAGAAGCCTGATTCACCGCAGGGAGGCACACGAGCCCGGCCCCCAGCCAACGGCCCCGAGCACGGCAGAGGGTGAGGAAATCCAGCCTTGGAAACCCCACACAGCCCTGCCAATAACTTGCCTCTGTGACTCCCCAGCCTCCCAGGAATCCCTCTAGCGACCCGGCCCTTCCTCCCAAGCCCGCCCGCTAGGCCCGGATGCTCGCTCAAGCGTGGGAGGACTCCGAGGGGCGCTCCCCAGCCCCAGTCGCTGTCAGAATTGAGGGCTCTGGAGAGGGGGTTCTCATAATCCGCCCCACCTCACCCCCAGTTTACTTTAAGACTTTCCTGGCTTGTCTGGTGCATCCCTGTCCAATGGCTAGAGATTTCTGCTCACCTCCCCCCACCCACCCACCCACCCCCAACCTAGCTGAGCGACTCTTCTGTACCCTTGGGGAGAAGGAGCCAGGAGGCGGAGTAAACTCACAGACTTGCACAGTCCCAAAGGCCAGGGGTTGGGGATTCAAAGGGTTTGGAAGTGAACCTCAGGATGCGGGGAGGAAGGGGTAGCGGCCTCCCAGCTCTTCTAGGCCATGACCTCCGAGGAATGGCTTCCCCCCTTCAGAACCCAGAAGGGGTTGATATTTCACCAGCTACCCCGTTCCTCCCACCTGGAGGCTCCGGGGTGGACTGTCCCCTAGCCCAGCCAGCCGCCACGTCCCGGGTGGGGTCAGCCTCCTCACCTGTGCAGCTCCAACCCGGGCCCTGTCTGCCCAAGCATGTCGCCTCGGCCCCCCCCCTGACCCCGACCCACTGATAAGTCCCCAGACGGCCAAACATCGTTAACTTCTTTGCCTTTCTAAACTTCTCTGCCTGTCCTTTCCACGAGCCCGGCTGAGGGGTCAGCCGGTGAGTCTGCACTTCCCCCAGGGGCTGGACTCCGGTGTACCACGCTTTTGGCCTTTCCCCCCACATCCCCTCCCCCATCCTCATGCTTCAGGACCTGGAGCCAGCTTTCTGTGAAACACGGTTGGTCTAAAATAGGGTTCCTTCACCCTCTGTCTCGCCACAACTCCCCTTGCCTGTGTAGATTCTGTCTCAGAAGAGCTCCAGGAGACAGTAAAAATTAAGACAAAGAAAGGAGAAATTGATGTCAGAGAGTGTCAATAATGATTTCAGAAACTGAAGCTTAAAACCCCTCTCAGCTCCACCTTGAATTTGGGGGTGGGGAGTGAAAAGGGTTGGACTGTCCACTGGGACTACATAACCACCAAATAATGTTCTTGCTTTCTCAGTTTCCTTTGCTTTTTGAAATTTTGCTCACACACACACAAAAAGGGAATTACGCTAATAGGATACCGTCTGCATTAAAACAACCAGTTGCTGGGAAACATCAGGATGCTGGTGGTCTCCCCCTGGTATCACAGGAGCATGGACAAAGCCCGTGTGGGTCATGGCCCCAGGTTCGCAGACCCTCTGTCCAGGGTGGAGGGAGCCACCGTTAGAAAGCTGGTTCTTCTCGCCGCAGCTGCGTGCTTCAAGCACCCCGACTGCCACCAGCGACACCGGTTCTGCCCTCAAATCCTTCCCTAGATCTCTTCTCTTCACTCCTCCAGAGGAAGAGACGGCTACTGGAAAAAGACCCCAGGAAGACAGGCTCTGGCCAAAGAGGAAGTGTGGGGTTGTGGGGAAGTGGCATCCACAGGGAGGGGCAGAAGGGTCCCGTGGGTGGGGATGGGGAGCTCTTCTTCCTGGAGCTGAGCACTTAAACCCAATTATGTGGCTTACACTAATTCAAGCAAATATTTGGATAATTGGAACATTTCCTCACCTGAAATAATGCAATAAGGGGACCAAGAAGTTAAACGTCCTTTGATCAGAAATCAGGTAAGAAAGCCCCTCAGGCCTCTCCTGGGAAAGAGGTCTTTTGACTGAAAAAGAAATAGATAATGTCATTATCTAATTTAAAAAAAAAAACCTTTAAAATTCGATTTACCAAATCCATACCTCAATTCTGACGGGATAAAACTTTATAACAAAATCTTGGGGAAGGCATATCTTGTTTTTAAATCTGAAGCACTGCCCCGAGACATTTGACTACCTTGAAATTCCCCCAAATTCCAAGTTGTTAGTCTGGGTCACAAAGTGCTCAGTAAGTGTCAGCGCGCGTCCTCTCCTCCTTGGGTAGATCCGGCTCCTGACGATGGAACTCTGCAGGGCCCGAATTCTCTCTTGACCTTTTCTCTAAAGATCTGCCTAACGCTTTTTGCCCAGTTTATTTACATTGCCCAGGTAGGATAAAGACGCAAACCATTCTGCCTTCCAAAGAGTTCCTGAAAGTGGTGGGAATGCGCTGCTGAAGGTCCCCCCACCCCGCCCAGCAAAGCGCTGGCAAAGGCTCGTTGGTCCACCAGCGGAATATCCGGTGCGGTTGAAAGAGGCTCTGTTTGCGACCTGGGATCGCGGAGCCCCGCCTGGAGTTTTGGGAGGCAGGATGCGGGGAGGTCGGCTCGTTGCCGGGATCCCGCGGTTGATGGGCGCCTCTGCGGAGAGCGAGACGCGGCCTCTGCAGCCCCTCCGATGCCTCCGACTCCTCTCTTGCCTCCCTCGTTCCCCAACTTCATCCCCGCCGACCCTCCCGACCCCAGGCAGTCCTGGCCGTCCCAGATGTCCTCTGGGGATAACTAAGCGCGTGGTGATCACTAAGTTCCGAGAGGGAGCAGCTTTCTCTCAGTTTCCCGAGAACTAGAGGCCAAGTCGACAGACAGTCCCCCCCACCCCGTCCAGAGTGGAAGGGCCAAATCTCCAAAGGCCCATCTGCCAGGTGTCTGGAGGAGCCGTATCTTAGAGCCTACCCCAATTTTCTAGTGCTTTGTAAGTTCTTGGGTGAGAGTCTGTGACCTGTCGAGGGGGTTGACCTGGGCTGAGGCTTCGAGGGAAGGAGACGGAGGGGGAGCCAGGCCTGAGGTCTTAGTTCTGTAGCGCTGAAGCCGTTTCCATCAGAGTCCAACCTGGGACTTTTCTGTGTCTTCTAATCTTAAGGAGAGTCAGAGAAGGTGAGGAAATGATTAAGAAAAAACAAATCTATCCCCACTTTCCAATAAAAATGGAATTCTGCAAGAGAAAATCCAAATGGGCAATAGTCTGAAATCTACACTCTATTCTCCCCAGGGGGGAAAAAAAAATTGTCAGGAAAACTCTAATACATATAAACTCCAAATCCTCAGTCACGAGTATAATCATAGGGACAAAAACCACAACCTCACATTTTAGTAAAATATCATAAAAAACAAATTAGTAAGAAACTAGATTAACAAAAAACAATAGAAAAATGGGAGGACAAGAAAAGACAGTTCTCTGAAAAAGGACATACAAATTGCTTTAACACTGTGAAGCAAGGTTCAACCTCTATGAATATTAAAAATTCACAAAGCCTCAAAGGTATCAAATACCTCCCATTTCTAAGAATATATCATACCGATACACTTGCATATATACACAGAGGAGTGTCTTTTGGCGCAATAGCAGAAAAAAGAGAAAAGGAAGAGAAAATTGGGAACAATCTAAATATTTATCAATAGTAGCCTGGTTAAATAAATAGTGGCACATTCATACAATAAAATGGAACCATTAAAAAGACATTAGTAAAGACATAAAGCCATCATTAACGCTTAAAAAAAAAAAGACAAAATGCAAAGCTATGTGTATGGTATGCTGCCTTTTGTGTTGAAGGTATTTGTAAGGATACAGAGGACTCTGAGAACAGTGGTTGCTTCTGGGAGGAACGGAGGTCAGAAGAGACAGAGAACTACTTTTCAATCTATGTCCTTTTGTAACCTTGGAATTCTACTTTTAGCATACATTACCTAATTTTTAAAAAGATAGATTAAAATCTGGTATTTATTATGTTAATAGTATTCATTTTTAATTTTATAGATAATAAAAATTATTATGGAAAAATTGAAAACAGAAAAATTAAAAACGAATTACATTTCTGCTTATGAGGTCTGATCTACACAATCTTTGTAACAACTAAAATGTAGACTTCTCTCAGAATTAGAATAAAAATCAGGCCGTTGACTTATTCGTTTTAAAAAATAAAAACAAAGGGTTTTTTTTGGTTGTTTTTGTCTTTTTTTTTTTTCTGAAGCAAGTTTTCAGAGTTTAACTCGACGAGAACGATGCTAAAGCAGGCACTTAGCTGGTAGTCCGAGTAAAAAAATTTATTCGGCGGAGTGGGGGCGGGGGGAGTAGGAGTTAACTTTTAGCTCCCAGACCAGGTCTATACATCTGAGATCTCCGACCGAAGAGTGAAAATGGGACATTATTTGCACCACTCAGAGCAAAAATTAAGCCAAACTCTAGCCGTTCATTTTCAAGTTGAAACATATGTACTGTTGCGGGACTTCCCGCCTTCTCCCTGTCGGCTCGGCTCTGTAGATCTTCCGACCATTTCGCCCAGGGACCGGCCGAGGCGCTCTTGGAGATGCTGTTTCGGCGGCCACTTGGCGGGGAGTCGGCGGGCGACTTGAGCTGGGGCTGCCCTGGGGCATCTGGGGATGGAGACCGAGCAGAGGTAGAGGCACCCTCCCCTGATGGGAGTAAATGCTCCTGGAGGGAAATGCCTCCCTCTGCGCCCCTCGCGGCCTCCCCAGCCCCTGGCTTCCCAACCCACCTTGACCGCCGGACAGCTTCGGGCAATCTCACCGGGTTGGGCCGGCTACCGCGCGTCGTTCAAAAGAAAGTCGGCCCTTTAGGCCAGGTATCCTAGGATACGGTGAGGAAGCCAGCGGGCCTGAAGTTCTCCCGATCCCTGCATTGAGCTGGGGGCGGGGCGTGAGGTGGGGGACATGGGGCGAGAGCCAGGCGGCTTCTGGGGCGCCTATGGGTCCGCTGCTCCCACCCACTTCGGTTGGGGTGGCTCTGGGCACTTGCTCTCCGTGTCACTGGAACGACCAGCGACCGACTCCAATCCGTGCAGGAGAAACATGAGTCTGTGGCCCAAATCCTCCCCTGCCTAGACCAGTGCCTCAGCTCTCTTCCCTGCCTCCCTCACTAAAAACATAGGGAAACTGAGGCACAGAAAGATTCAAGACATTTGCTGGAATTGGGTCAAGAAGGAGATCTTGGGGACGGTTTCTTGGCCAGCAGGATATCTGGCAAACCCAGAGGATGAATTGTGTGAGGCGGAACAGACAAGTAAGAGAGGTCCGAGTTGGGGGTCAGGAGAGGGGTTGCTGGAGGACATTGAGATCCCACGCTCCTGGAGCCGCTCACTAAGAGCCCTGGGGAGGGACATTTTGATTTAAAAGACAGCAAGGCAACTCTGCAACCCACCCCCCCCCACCCCGTGTCTCCTCAAAGAGCAGCTGCTTAGAGGCTGAAATGGTCCAAACATCATGGGAATTATAAACTGACTGGATTTACCCCCAAACCATTAATTTCCTCCATTTCCTCCCTGCCTGGGGATTCTGCTACCCATTTTCAGCCCTCTCCAAAGAAACTTCTAAATGAAGGAAAGATCAGCGTCAGCCCAGCAGGGCCCTTGGAATCTTGTTCCTCTGT
The DNA here is from genome assembly GCF_009873245.2 of Balaenoptera musculus. NCBI lineage: Eukaryota > Metazoa > Chordata > Mammalia > Artiodactyla > Balaenopteridae > Balaenoptera > Balaenoptera musculus. The sequence continues at coordinate 25,727,831 of NC_045804.1, forward strand.
CACATCCTCCCCCATCTGACTGGCATGGCTAAAATGGGGAGGGGGGGGTGGCTTGGAATCTGAGTATTTGCCTAAATGCTCCAGCCTTCTTTATGTAAATATGGCTGTGGCTCTGTCACACCAGGCAAGAGGAGATGATCAAGAATAAGAATAATAATAAAAATAAAATAAAAACTCATTGGCTTTTTGGGACTTGAAAATTATGGTTGGGCCTCTGGTTCTGCTTCTGGCCTATAACCTGATCAAGGAAATAAAATTGAAGTTGATAAAACTTCAAGATCATTCAAGGTGGTTTTGTTTATATGCAACAAACCAAAGCACTTCCTCTCCAATATTGAATCAGTAAAGGTGAGAGATTTTCCCGCATGGGAGTTGTGGGGGAGAGTCCAGTCCTAGATTGGAGCAGAAGGGGCCTGACCACCTCCCTTCAGGAGTTAACAGCTCAGGGAAAGCTGTTTGGTTGAAGAAAAGACAAACAATGGCTCTGGCTGATTTCTCCTGGAATTGGCTGAGCTGCCTGGGCATTTTGGCATCTTAGAAGGCCAACCTAGCGGGTGCTGAACTCGGATATCTGTATCTGTGTCAACACAGGTTATGGAAGATCCCAGCCGCCACTGCTTTCCTGTCCAGCTCACTAGGATTTCCCCTCTGTTCTGCATGCACTGAAATTTCCTAATTTTTTTGCTCCAATTTCGATCCCTATTCTTTTTTCTATATATGCTCCCATCCAGCTCTCTATCCGTCTCTCTGCCATAGACTGCATCCATTTTTCTAGGGGGCTTCCACTGAATTCATTCACTCCTGGTGAAAAAATTAACAGGTCACTGGTTAATCGGCTCACATGTTCGGTCAGAGCATCTGTGTGATGGTGCAACTGCTGTCTGTGGTTCTGTCAGTCTGTCTTTTTGCAGGTGGAGCTTGTGGGTACTGTTTTGGATGTATTATGGACTGGACAAGTTGTCTTCGTGGGGAGGGTGACCCACCTACCTATGTTTATTAAATTCCCACACACTTTGAAATGATATCAAAATTTCTTTCCTCCTGAAACTGAAAATATGAGTAAGCCAGAGAGAGAAGGCAATTTTATTTTGTTTCAGTTTGGAGGCTCCTTGTCTTGGCTATGTCTGGAAAAAAAATTCCAGGCTGAGATTCCAGCTGAGACAGACTTTCCTCTCCATTTGGAAAGACCCCACTTCAGGGATCAGCCAGGACAGATTTCTGGGGTCCGGAGGGAGCTGAGGGGTGTTTGAAATCCAGCCTCCCTTTTCCTAAAAAAAAATAAATTCTGGCGTCCAAATCAAGGAAGGAAATTAAAGGAGGCAAAAGGGAAAAGAAAACAAGCTGGGGGAGGCCTCTCTTGGCTCCGATCTGGCTCAGTACAGGTCCCCTGGCAGAGCCTCCAAGCTCAACTCAGGGGCCAGACCAAGACTAAGAGAAAACACATCACCCTGCTCTTCTTTTTAAATCTCCCCCTCCTTTCTTCCCCCCCTAAAGACCCCCACTCTTCCCTAGGGCAGGAACCCAGACACAGTGCCAGAATCTCCCACCTCTTCTTGGTTGAATTCTGGGTGGGGGGGCTTTAAATCGACCTTGGACCCCTGTCCCTCTACTCCCCTCCCTGCCTCCCACTAGCACTGCCTTGATCTGGGGAAGGAGCCTAGCAAACACGTATCACTGCTCAGAGTAGCCAGACTGCTCCCCACACCCACTATACCTCCAGACTCTCTTTAAATGAACACGTTCAGCTCCCCAACCCCACTCAAAAAAGTCTAAAAAATGTAGCCTCCCTGATGCTATGGACCAGCCCTGCAGTGCTAATGGCTCTATGGGGATCCCACACTCGTTCTGGGAAGGAGCCTGTTTTGTAGGTGTGGGGCCTGGGGTAAAGGGCTTTTAAGTTAAACAGAAAGGAGTGTAAATCCTAGACAAGAGCAATTCCGTGCTTGCACAGCAGAGACCTCATGATAGGCGGCAAACATGAATCTTGGATGATAAACACTGAATTTCAGAGGCCCCGGCAGTAGGAGGACCAGCAGATGCCAGGTTAGTTGAAGCAAAATTCAGCATACATTTCTATTCTGCAATGAGATGGCTTCCCGTGTCCTTTGCAGACATTGCAAAACAAGTGGCTAATATACATAAATGTGCATGTGTGCACGTGTACACAAAACACCAGATTTTCTAAGAAAGAAACCCTGTCAAATCAGCAGTTGGAAAAACAAGACTCAATCTCTTAGTACCGCTGTCCGGCTGAGGAAGCTCTCTTTAAGCTAAAGTCACACTTTTATTTCACCCCAAGACCTTCGAAGGATAAATATGAGTTTTGTGTAAGTCTCTGGAGAGGATCACAAGCAGCCTGTTACTCTGAATGGATTATGTGAGATTCAGTTTACGAGGGCAAATTGCATTTCACACATGAGTCACCTTGAATAACCCAATAATTAATTAAAACCATGTTCTGCAGGGGATAATTTATTACATTCACCAGCTTTTTATGAGCTAAGTGTAGTTTGGAAATGAAAAATGTGAGGGCTCTTCAATGATGTTTGCACTGCATTCTGCACTGGCTCATGGAGATTCCCTCTCACCAGGTCCCAGAGAGCAAAGTCGGGGGGTGGGGGACTTCAGCTTGGAAGCGTAGAGCCCATTTATTGCAGCTGAGTTGGGCCCTCTTCAGCTCCTGTAACCAGGGCCCGGCCAGTGTTTCCTGGACTTCCTCTTGGAGATGAGTTGGGGCTTTGGGGTGGTTGAGGTACCAAAGCTGGGAGCCCTGGAAAGAGGGAAGTGGTGTGGGCAGTGGGAAGGGGTTCAGGGATGAAACAAAATCCTAGCTCCAGGCTCCTTGGCAGTTCCTGGGAAAGAGAAGTCGGCATCATGGTACTCTTCTCCATGCCAGGAGGTCACAGCTTCTCCGGCTGGGCACCACCAAGCCCAGATCTCTTCTTAGTTTGGAGGTGGGGGGGCATTGCTGTATGTGTATGGAGGTGCTTCTCCATAGACGTGGGACCAGAACAAGCTTGTAGGTTGGTTCCTCTTCCCCTAGTAGAAATCCTCACATTCTCCTCGGACACCACCAAATATGAGAGAAACAACCTGTTGATTATATGTATGTTGTAATCTTTATACAGAATCTCCACTTCCCTCATCTTTATTGTCTCCAAGAAGCCCTGTGTGGAAGGCTGGGCAGAGACACTCCCACTTTACAGATGAGGAGACTGAGGGTTGGAGAGAGATGGCCAGCCCAAGGACACACAGCTGGCAACATGTGCCAGAGCAGGGAGTGAAGTTCAAGCTCCCCATGTCAATAATGCCCTAGGGGCAGGAAAGAGTAAGATATGGCAAAGCAAGTCTGGCCACTGCACCTTGGAAACAGACCATGCTCTTTGGTTCCCTTGGGAAGCATGGAGGCTTCTGGGGGCACCCCCAAGGAAGGGACTGGACAGTCCTGCCACAGTGACAGTAATCTTGCCTCTAGATCTGAAGCTGTGTATCAGTCTTTGACACTCCTCAAAACCTGGATAATCCAAAGACTCATCAGAGGATCCCATTCTTGGCTGCCTGGGAATGGGAGAGGGAGGGAGGTCCCCCATTCCAAGGACAATAAGGGAACCAAAGGGGTGCAGAATATGGCCTGTGGGGGAGGGGCATTGCCTGGCCCAGCTCCATTTTCTTTGGGAGGGGGTACAGGAAACTGTGCAGCTCTCCTGTCTGCAGCCAGTTGCCCTAGACAGTGGAGCAGAAACCTGTAAGAATAAGTTGTTTGGTCTAACATAGAACAGTAATGTTTTTTGAAGATGACCAATACCTTTGGGAATATGGTTGACCCGGGTTTTTTTTTTTAATTTATTTATTTTAATTTATTTATTTTTGGCTGCGTTGCGTCTTCGTTGCTGAGCTCTGGCTTTCTCTAGTTGCGGCGAACAAGGGCTACTCTTCATTGCGGTGCGCGGGCTTCTCATTGTGGTGGCTTCTCTTGTTGCAGAGCACGGGCTCTAGGCGCTTGGGCTTCAGTAGTTGTGGTACTCGGGCACAGTAGTTGTGGCGCACGGGCTTAGTTGCTCTGCGGCATGTGGGATCTTCCCGGACCAGGGCTTGAACCCGTGTCCCCTGCATTGGCAGGCGGATTCTTAACCACTGCACCGCCAGGGAAGTCCCTGACCTAGGTTTTTAAATAAACAAATGGCATGAAAAAAAGGAGACCAGGAGACTGCCATAAGAAAGTTGAGACATATCAACCAAATGTAATGTGTGACTTTATTTAGATTATGATTTGAGTAAACTAATTGTAAATAGACAAATTTTGAGACAACTGAGGAAACTGAAACATGGATTGTATTAAGAGATTATTGTTAATTTTGTTATGTGTGATAATCGCATGAAGGTTCTGTTAAAAAAAGAAAGAAAAGAAAAAGAAAGAAAGAAGTCCTTGTCTGTTAAGGATTCAAACCAAAGTATTTTTGGACGAAATGATGTCTGGGACATACTTTAAAATACTCCAGAAAAAAACTGAAATAAGATTCGTTTTGAGTTGTTAATTGTTGACACTGAATGATGAGTTTAAGCGGTTATTATACTCTTCTGTATGTGTGAAATTTACTTTTTATTTTTACTGTTTACTTTTCTGTATATGTGAAATTTGCCACTAGAAAACAAATCAATAAGGCTGTGGATCCACATCCCAGAAAAACCACACACACACAAACACACACACCAACTTTTACCCTCAGTATCAAGGGGTGAGCCTTTGAGAACCCTCATGGAATCAAGTTCAGAATCTTCAGGCTCACCAAACACCCATTTTTCCCCAGGGAGAGAGCAGGATTGGAACGCGTTTTAGCACCAGACTGGTCCCATCGTTTTTCTTCTCTGCAGTGTTATGGGTGTGGGCAATGGGGCCAACAGACCCTGAGGAGTTTGAGTCTCAGGGGATTTAGCTATAGGTGAATACTCCAGGCATAGCTCCCTCCTTGGTCTTATGGACTGAGCTCCGAAGTGAAACAGGGTGGTAGGAGAGGGGTAGGCATAAGCAGGCTGAGCTTAGTCCCTAACTTTGTAGTTTTAGAAGTCACGGGGAATACATAGAAAAATTACTGCGTGTTCCTGAAATTTGTATAATATTGTACATCAACTATGCCTCAATTTAAAAAAATGCGTGTGTGTTAAAGGATTCCTTTATTTTGGAGTCAGTATTTTATTTTTCCGCAATCCATTTATTTCCTCCTTTTTCCTTTAATAACTTCTCAAATATCTCAAGTCTACTTGTATCAGTTTGTACTTTTAAATGGGATTTATTTCCATTTTAAAAATTGGAAACGACTTGGTGCTTGAATAGGGAAGAGAAAGTGAAATGGTCAAAGCCTGGATTTGGTGCCATAAAGACCCATGTTGGAGTCCAGGCTTCATTATTTATTAGCCTCTTGAAGTTGGACAAACTAATCTCCTAAACCTCAGTTCTCTTATCTACAAAACGAGAGTAACAATTGCCCTCTACCCAGTTCTATTGCTGTGAGGATTAAATGAAAGGTACATACAGAGCGCTTACACTCCCTGGCACACCCGCACATGAGTGACGACGATGATGAGGATTCTGAAGGAGACGCCCCAAGAAGCCCGAGGGGCAACGCGCAGGGAGGTAGGGGCGCGAGGTGCCGGCCAAAGCGGCGTCCAGGGAGGCTGCGTCGCAAACCCGGGTCGGGCAGGCGGCCGCGCTTTTCTCTCCGACGCTCTAAGCGGGTTTTGGTCCAGCGAGAACTTCCATCTTGAGGTAGAACCTCTGCCTGAGGGTGAGGGATCCCTGGAGGGCAAGGTGCACCTAAGTCTCTGGGTGGAAGGGCGGTCTGGCTCCCATGCTCTCCAGCTGTGCCTTTGAGGTTAGAGACCTCAGCCGCCAACGGGGCCGCTTTGCCAGGCGCGGGCGGCGGACAAACCTCAGCTGGGTCCGCCGTATTACTGAAAAATCTGCCCGACCAAGTGTTTACACACAGGCACGGAAGGGAATTAAGGCTCTTGGGCAAAAGCGGGAAAGTCCTTAGGCTGCCCCTCGTCTTGGTGGAGAGTTGTTGGGTTCCCTTGGGAGCCGCCTAGCCCGCCTAACACGCACGGGTCTCAGGCCATGAAGGGCCCCCCAGGGACGAGGTCCACGGTCCATCTGCACCTCCCCTGGTCCAAGGCTTGGCCTGCATCCCTGGGACTGGTGATTCCTGAGCTAGAAGAACCATGCAGATGGGGCGGGCGAGCAGGGGATAAATGCGGCAGAACCCAAAGGTAGGCTAGTGGGGGGGATTCCAATCCAAGGACGGAGAGCACCCCCAATCCCTGTCTGCATCACCTCCATACACACAATACACACAGGCAGCTGCAGATCTGGGTTGGGCCTGTGCTAGATCCTGGGGGATACTGAGGGACTGGAGGGGATGGAAAGATATGGTCTGCTTCCCATGGCTCTTCCTCAGGCCCCCATCTGGGCCTCTGGGGCTGAGCCTTGTTGCTCTGGAAAGTTTCCAGACTGACCTCAGGAATAAGAAACTGGAGCCCTGGCCTTGCCTAGAGGAGATGGAACAGCCAGGCCAGCAGTCCCTCAGCCTGGGACAGGCTGCCCTTGTGACCAAGCTTTGGCCCTGTAGGACCTGCTAGACAGGGAGCTGAGACTTGAAAACCACCCTGAACTTGTGAAGCTTTTACATACTCAAAAGTCCCCTGTCTGCCTGGGGGAGGCATGAGAGGGATAGTCAGGGCATCACTGGAAGTTCCAACATCACATCCAGCTGCCATAACCATCTAATTTCAGTGTTCATCCCTCCTCCTGCTCCCACTGTGGCAGCACAGAGCTGCCTGGACCCACAGAACTGGCTATCAGTTTCCTGAGGTCAAGTCATTCTGACTTAGGCAAGACAGCTTCTTTTCCTCAGCATCTGTCACCCTGCTACTTGAGCACATAGCTGGCTAGAACTGAATGATCTCTAAGGATCCTCCAATTCCAAATGCCAACTGACTAGTTTGGGTAACTAGGGGATTTGAGGCTTCCTATTCTAAACTTCTAGATTCTTAGCTCCTGATTTGCCTTCTACACCTGGAGCTTCTATGATTGGAATCTCCTCTCAAGCCCTACCGTGGCCATATAAGCAATGTGAGGGGAGAGCAAAGATTTTCATGTCTCTGGGGAAAAATTTCTGGCATCTGGGGACAATAGCAGCCACAATCCCTTCCAATCATGGATAAAGCTATGGACTCTATGGAGGCCAAATATTTAAAAAAAACTTTTAGTGGGTGATTTTCCCATTTAAAGTGAAAGACACTTTGTCTACCCTCTCAGAACTCTTAGAAAACCTCTGAAGGAGGCTAGAGGGGAAGAAGCACTAGTTTAAGCCCAAGTGACCTAGAGCTGAGCAGATTATGAGCCCAGAGCTCTGCACCAATCCCAAATCTCACTTTGATGGAGTTCCCTATGTGTGGCCCAATATCAGCTCTGGACGTTTAGGGTAACACTGTAGACAATTGGACGGATTCCTCCGGCCTCATAAGGAGTCAGGGTCTGGGATAAATGGCCAGTCCAGAACCTTGGGAGCGTGAATGAGATGGGCTTTCCTCCAGGTCAGAGTCCTCAGGTGGTAACAAGGAACTACCCAATGTTCATCTCAGGCTGAGGCTGGGATTCAGAAGGGCAGATGGCATGTGTGTGTGTGTGTACAGCCAGACGCTCTTGGATGCAGAAGGGTTATTTTCAAGGCTTTCTTGAATTCTAAGAAGGTAGTTTTTTGTGGCATCTTTCCCTCCCATCTTGGTTATGGTAACCCATGAGCACCATGGACAGGACATGCCTTAGAAGGCATGGATTATGGGCCATTTTCCTCTGCTCCATTGTGTGTGCGTGTGTGTGAAATGCTTGCCTTTCTCTTCTCCCAACTTTGTTTCTTGGAACAGATAACTCAGTGAGAGGAAAAGGGAAAAGCTTTTGCTATGGTGGTGGTGGAGGGAAGAGGGCCACAGGATGGTCTAGTCCTGGGCCATTGGAAGGGTCTCAGATCTCTCAGCAAGGGGAATGAGGGAATCAGAGCAAGAAATCAAATCTCTCAAACTGTACTTTCCCCTAAACCTCAAAACTACAGCTCCAGTTCAGGCCAAATAGGCAGGTTTGGGACTGGAGGGGCCAGGGCCTCGTTGCTGACATTCCTCTTGATTTCAGGAGTGAAAACTTAGCAGAGTCTATACATGAGTAGCCAGAATTTATCCTGATAATTATCACCTACATCCACATTCCCTGAGGGAAAAAACAAGGTGGAGATGGGGGGTGGGGGCGGGTTGTGACTCAGATTGCTTTCTTGAATTTGCAGGTAGGTTTGTTGATATATTCCCCATTCCTGAGCCCCATGCAGGATCCCAGGGGCTGGAACAAAGGAAGCTGAGTCTCCCAGGACCCTGGAAGCTGCTGCAAACCCCAAAGACGTTGGCCGTGGGCTCTCACTTGAGGATCCCAACTTTATGAGTGGGATTTGAGGATCCGCTCCCAAGTGTGTGTAGGGGGTGAGGAGGCTGGAGGGCTCTGGGGAACTACAGTGTGAGGGTGGAGGAGGTGATCTCCTGCACCAATTTTGTCCCATTTAATGGGCTACTGCGGAGTTTACACCCTAGGGCTGATCGTCCCATAACGGTTGCCTCTCAGAGGCCGAGTCGAGGGGCTGGGTTCGTTCCCTCAAGGACCTAAAAACTGCGCCCCGCCCTCTAGACCTGCGCGGAATACTCAGCAGCAAGCCTAGAGGCCTCTTCCTGGCTCTCTCCACGGTTTTCCTCCACACTGAGGCCTTCAACCTCCAGGAGCGCTCCCTTCCCTGCTCCCGCGTGCCCTGCGCCACTCTTGTGCCCAAAGTGAACACTGATGCGGACTTAAAGAGCAGCTGGTCCAACGCTTCCCTTCTTACACACGGCAGATAGGAAAACGGAGGCGCAGAGAGGGGAGATGACTTTTGCCCACCACTCCGAGCTAGATCAAAACCTTGCCTGAACCTTGCAGCCCCTCAGTGCGGCCCTCTAGGCCCAACATTCCTAACGGCTGGGGCCGGATGCGCCTGGTCTTCTCTGGACTGGGGCTGCAGGCGCGTGATCGAGGTCGCCCTCCCAGTAAAGTGCACGGTCTGAAGGGGGGCTGGGGTCTCTGGGCCAGCGGACCTTCCAACCCGGCATGCACACACGTGGCAGGCCAGGAGCAGCCGGCTGTTCAGCGCCCACAGATTTACTCCCATCCCTTCGCACTCCCCGCCTCCCTCCCTCGGCTCTGGACCCCGCTCACGTTCCCCGGCTCACCACTTCTCCGGTTTCTCGGCGCCATCAGGACGGTGGCGGCGGCCATGTGGCTGGCACTAGCTTCTCCCCTTAGCAGACCCTCTTCCATTGCTCCTCAGATCCACTTGCTGGGTGGTGGAGGCCACGATCGGCTCTAATTTATGGACTAATAGCTGGATCCCTCAGCCTCCGCCTCCGAAGCACTTAGGTTCGTCCTGAGAGGGTCCTAAGCCCAAGGATGTCGCAGGGCTGCCCGGGCAAGAGGGACGCGGAGGTGAGAGTGGTCTCCTCCTGACCAGTCAGGCCTCCACTCTCTGGTTCTCGTAGCTCCCAGACTCCGCCGGTCATTTTGTCCAAAAGGTTTTCCTCTGAGGCCCGTCCAGGCCCCACCTGACTTCTTTTCAGGGAGAAGGGCCCGGGTCGCCTGTCATCCCCAGTCGGGCCTGGTCGTTCTCGCCACTGGCGGGCTCGGGCTGGCGATGCTGCTCTAGGAGCGCGCTGCAAGGCCGCCCCGCCAAGGGCAGGCTCCGGCCGCGGGGAGCTGTGGGCAGGCCCCGTGCAGACTTTGGAGAAGAACAATGGAAAATTGAGAGGGCCGCGAAAGGGGGTAGAGAAAAGTAAGAAGGGAAATAAGAGAGAAAAAACAGGAAAAAAATAAAGAACTAGATAAGAGGGAAAGACAGAAAAGGAGGAGGGAAGGAAAAAGGAGAAAACGAAAGAAAAGTGAGAGGATGAAGAAGCAAACAAAAGGAAAACAGTGTAAGTGACAGAGAGGGAGAAAGTAACCAAGGGGAAAATAAAGGTAAACGGGGGTGGGGGGGTGGGGAGAAAGTAAGCAGTAAAGACGAGAAGAAAGAAAGAAAACAAAACGGCCCCAAAGGCAAGATAATCAAAATTAAAGGAAAGAAAGGCAGAAAGAAAAACACAAATATAAAAAGAAAAGAAAGATTCCAAAAGACAAAAGACAGATGAGAGAACATACAGCCAGAAAGAAAAGGAACGGAAGAAAAGCCCAAAGAAAGGAGCGCACCGCATTAGGCCATTTTCCTGAAACCGAGAGAAGTATGCGACCTCCTCAAGCAGTTCGGCCAGGCCCGCGCACTCTGGCAGGCCAGCGGAGCCCCAACCTTTCCAGAAAAAGAAGCGTTGCCGCTGCAAATAAATTCTCATTTTTCATCACGACCTCCCTGAAGGCCGCGGTCGTCGCGACCACGTACATTCTTCCAGGTGGGAGGACGAAGGCACCGGGCGCTCGCTTTGCTTTACAAAAAATAAACCATAATTTAACAAATGCCCCAAGTGGGGCTGGTGGGCTTCTCTCGCCCCCTCCCCCTCGTCGGCGGTCCCGAGCCCGGGAGGGGCGGGAGCTGACAAGGAGGTGCCAAGTCCCCGTGGCCGGAACCCCCGGGGGCGAGGCGGCCGCGCTCAAAGGCCTGGCTGTAAAGGTCACAGGCGGTCTGTGGGGCCGCGCTGAATGGGCTCCCGGAGGTAAACAGACTCTTAACTTTCAACTTGGCCTTGACCTTCCTGGAGGTGTCTGGCCGGTATGTAAAGGAGCAGCTGAGGCTTTCAACGCGTTTGGCTGGATCAGTAAAGGGGGTTGGGATTCGAGGGAGGCTCAGGGGTCCTGAGGGTCTGCCTGGAGGCTCCCAGCAGGACACAAAGGAGTCTGTGGGGCTGGGGGAAGGGCTGGCTCAGCCCAGGCCGGCGGGGAGGTCAGGACGCCTGGGTTGTCCTAAACTTCAGCACTGAACTCTTGTAGAGCCCAGGGAGGATATGGAGGCACTGAGCCCCAGGTTCTCTATGTGGGAACCGCAGGCTTACTCGAGGCTGAAAGAGGCAAGTGAGAAGTGACCAATACTCTTTAGAGAAACTGCCCTTTTCTTTTCAAATAAAAACAGGTGCCTTGTAGTTCATTAGAAACAGATACACATACAGAAACAGAAATAGAACTCATTTATTCAGTTTAGAAAATGTTTTCATGTGCAAAATCTCATTTAATCTTCACAGCATTCCCGTGAGGTAGATATTATTGTGCCTTTGAGGAGACAGATAATTTTTACAGATAAGGAGGCAACCTTACCTTAGCTGACTCCAGTTGAGGTCTATGATAGGTCATAGATTGTTGCAAATACATAAACATGTACAGAAAATGGTAGCACATGCTCATATGTTAATAATATGATATCCAGAACTGTTCCCTGGTATCTACTAGATGCTAAATAAATTGGGGAGGAGGGCTCCCCCAGTGGCACAGTGGTTAAGTATCCGCCTGCCAATGCAGGGGTCACGGGTTCAAGCCCTGGTCCGGGAAGATCCCACATGCTGCAGAACAACTAAGCCCGAGCGCCACAACTACTGAGCCTGTGCTCTAGAGCCCGCGCCACAACTACTGAGCCCACGTGCCTAGAGCCGGTGCTCTGCAACAAGAGAAGCCACCTCGATAAGACCGCGCACCACAACGAAGAGTAGCCCCCAGCTCACTGCAACTAGAGGAAAGCCCGTGCGCAGCAACGAAGACCCAACGCAGCCAAAAATAAATAAATAAATAAATTTATTTTAAAAAGTGCCTTAAAGATATTTTAAAAATAAATAAATTGTAGAGTAAAACATAAACAACACCCCCATAGTATTTGCTTGTATTGAAATATATCTGTTTACATAGGGGTCTCCAGCACAGCTGGTGAGCTTCTCCAGGGCAAAGCTTGAGTTGGTCATCTCTGCATTCCACAATGATGCAGAGTTACATGCATTTAGCTGCTTATTTCCATGGACACAGATAAGAACACTAATATCCAAAAAGAACAGTTGCAGACAGTGTTGCTATGAATCTTTAATTTTTTTAAAAAATAAATTTATTTATTTATTTATTTTTGGCTGTGCTGGGTCTTTGTTGCTGCGCGCAGGCTTTCTTCATTGCAGTGCACAGGCTTCTCACTGCGGTGGCTTCTCACTGCGGTGGCTTCTCTTGTTGTGGAGCATGGGCTCTAGGCACGTGGGCTTCAGTAGTTGTGGCTAGTGGGCTCCAGAGCACAGGCTCAATAGCTGTGGCGCACGGGCTTAGTTGCTCCGTGGCATGTGGGATCTTCCCGGACCAGGGATCGAACCCGTGTCCCCTGCATTGGCAAGCAGATTCTTAACCACTGCGCCACCAGGGAAGCCCTCTTTAAATTTTTGTATTCAATTATTTTTCCTTCTAAAAAATAGATAGGCTGATGCAAAGTGAAGAAATAGCCAGTGTACATCTTGAATTTTTTCACAGTGAACACACCCATGTAAGTGGCATATAGATTGAGATTGAGAACATTTCCAGCCCCCAAGAAGGCTTCCTTACATCACCTCCCTGTCAGGAGCTCCCCTCCGCAGGGTAATCTCTTCTGACCTCTATCACCATAGATTGATTTTGGCTATTCTTGAACTGCATAGAAATAGAATCATACAAAAGTTACTCTTTTGTGTCTGGCTTCTTTCACCCACCTATCTGTGCAATTTATGTTGTGTGTAGCAGTCTTTTTTTTAAAAATTGATGTTTAGTACTCCATTCTTTAATTATAGTACAAGTTATTTGCCCATTCTACTATTGACGGACATTTGGGTTGTTTCTATTTTTGAGCTATAATAAATAAAGCTGTTTTGGACACTTTAGTACATGCCTATTGATGAACATAAACATTCATTTCTGTTGGGTATATTCCCAGAAATGGAATTGATTGGTCTATTTTTTAAATTTAGGGATCTATTCATGCCTGTGCTGTCATCTACCAAGCAAAAACCAGTAAAAAAAATTCTTAGTCTTTAGGTAAAAATCCTGGTATTTCTGCCTTTCATAATCAGACAAACAAGAGGCTGTAATAAGAAACCGGAAAGCATCAAAGAGACATCTCCCTTTTCTCTCACGTTGTTTTCAAATACAACAAAATCCATTGAGGATTTCATGCTTGGCGTCTTCATTTATTAGCAGTGTTCATTGAGGGTGATCTATCATCTTCACTACAGCCCTACAACGTGGGGCAACTCCAGTTTGCATGGGCCCTTTCCCAAAAAATGGCTCAAGTTCAGACTCAGGTTGGTGAGGGGGCACGGCTGAGCCCACCTAGAGTGCAGGGTGGTCTGTTCTATATAATTGCCTTGACCCTGGTGTAGAATGCAAAAGTTCCTGTCTTCTCCAGAAAAACTGTGAGTTCTAGAAAAAGTGAACCCAGAAGGATTTGATTTGGGAGGGGTAGTGGTGGAAACAGAAAACCTCTGAAGACAGATCTGTGAAACAAATTGGTTTGGGTCTTCTGCCTTGCACTGCACAATAGGCCCCAACAGAGAGGCCTCAGGCAATTCCTCCAGTGGTTGGGGCTCCCTCTCCCATCTCCTTTTCCTTCTAAGAAAATGTAAAGCCTGGAGGAAGCAGATAGGGGAAATGGAAATCCAGACCCCCGTTTACAGCCAGGTCCAGAAGCTCCATTTCCACTTTAGGTCTGAACGTTTAGCGTCTCCAGTTCTCAAGTCTCCTTCTTTGGAGCACGTGTCCCGCTCCCTCTCCCTCCCACCCCTCTCCGAATCCGGAGCTTTCTGGGCAGAAACTGGAGTCCCTGGGGAAGAGAAGTCCCAGGCACTTCCCCGGGCCCAGGAGCAGCTTATTACTGCGCATCCAGGATGGAAGGGGCACCTGGAGTGAACTGGGATGCTAGTACCTAGGACTCAAAGCAAAGGGCTTCCAGAAATACCCCTTAATCCCCATTTTCCAGCCTCCTCTGACTCAGGCACATTCCCGGGTTCCCCTTTCAGGCCCAGAGCGGCCTCCCGGCCCCACCCCCGACTCCCCTTCCCCCCACGAGATGGACACTTTATAGGGAGAGCTTTTTATTCTCTCGTTAAACCTGCCAAAGCACAGGAGACAGAGAGCCAGGGAGGGAGAGGAGGCGACCGAGGTGGGGCGGGCTCCGCGTCCCCTCTCCCGCCTTCCACTACTCCCGCCCCCCCGGCCCCCGCCCCCGACGTAGCTGGGTTTCTCCAAACTGGAAAGCAGCGAAAGGACACCTCCTCTCTTTTCTCCCGTTTTCAAATGCAATAAAAAACCGAGAGAGGGAGGGAGGGAGGGAGAGAAGGAGAAAGGGGGGGAGGGAGGAAGAGAGAGAGAGGGAGAGGAAGAGAGAGAGGGAGAGAGGGAGGGAGAGAGGGAGAGGGAGAGGAAAGAGAGGGAGGGAGAGAGGAAGAGACAGATGGAGAGAGAGAGGGAGAGAGAGAGAGGGAGAGGGAGAGAGGGAGAGGGAGAGAGGGAGAGGGAGAGAGAGAGGAAGAGAAAGCGGGGGTAAAGTATTTTCGCAATTTCTGCCATGAAGATTTTATTAGCTTCTCTCCGCCAGGCCGCAGCCAATCAGCGCGCGTGCCCGGGCACCTGCGTCTCCTGCGTCAAGACGGCCGGGCTGAGCGAATGCAGGCGCCGAGCGAGCTGGGAGCGATTTAAAACGCTTTGGATTCCCGGGGCCTGGGTGGGGAGAGCGAGCTGGGTGCCCCCTGTATCCCCCACCCCCAGCACCCCATGAGCCGACCCTCGGCCCCATGGAGCCCGGCAATTATGCCACCTTGGACGGGGCCAAGGAAATCGAAGGCTTGCTGGGAGCCGGAGGGAGTCGGAATCTGGTCGCCCACTCCCCACTGACCAGCCACCCAGCGGCGGCGCCTACGCTTATGCCCGCTGTCAACTACGCCCCCCTGGATCTGCCAGGCTCTGCGGAACCACCAAAGCAGTGCCACCCATGCCCCGGGGTGCCCCAGGGGGCGTCCCCAGCTCCGGTGCCTTACGGCTACTTTGGAGGCGGGTACTACTCCTGCCGAGTGTCCCGGAGCTCGCTGAAACCCTGTGCCCAGGCGGCCACCCTGGCCGCCTACCCTGCGGAGACTCCCGCGGCTGGAGAGGAGTACCCCAGCCGCCCCACCGAGTTTGCCTTCTACCCGGGGTACCCGGGACCCTACCAGCCTATGGCCAGTTACCTGGATGTGTCGGTGGTGCAGACCTTGGGCGCCCCTGGGGAGCCTCGCCATGACTCCCTGCTGCCTGTGGACAGTTACCAGCCCTGGGCCCTCACCGGTGGCTGGAACAGCCAGATGTGTTGCCAGGGAGAACAAAACCCACCGGGTCCCTTCTGGAAGGCGGCATTTGCAGGTAAACTGCCCACTACTCTGGATCCCCTTGGCGCTGAGTGTGGGGTTGTAGGCCCTGCTGGCACTTGCCTGGGAGGAGGTGGAGGGAGACTTGGGGCTGGTGAGGAGGAGCTTGGTTCTCCTTGGTTGGCTATTAGGACTCTGAAGGAGGGTCCAGGCAGTTAGAGAGCCTGGGTAGAGGCCCCAGAGGGTCTGTGTGAGGGCCTGAGCTGCGGGCTATCTGAAGCCTGAGGACCACCAAGCCCCTGACCTCCCCAGGAGGCCTTGGGACCAGCCTTTCAATATGTTGGTGTGTTTGGCTCTCTTTGCTGTTGTTTGGGGCTCAGGGTATCCCTGCCCAGCAGGATCCCAGTTTAATTCTTCAAAAGGGCCAAATAACTCTCAATTCATTGAGTATCGGGGTACAGTGGGGTGAGTGGGAACAGAGAAATTGGATGTTCTGTAAAGAATACAACCCCTCACTTTCTCTCAGATGAGTTTTTCAGTTACCAAAGGGAAGTTTAGATTTCCTGCAGCCATGGCTTAGGTGTGTGCATTAGTGCGTGTGTGTGTGTTGGGAGTGGGGGTAGAAATGTGTTCCCCCCGTACAGAAGTTGCTTGTAGTATCTATAAGGATGGCCAAGAGTTGGAAAATGCATGTGAAGGTGGACATATGTAGACGGTGGGCAAAGGTCTGGCCGTGTGTGATGGGTGTGTTTGCAGACTTGCAGGTGTGAGGGCAGTGAAGAGTGAGGGTGGCCTGCAGAAACCGCTTTCCAAGGCTGGGCGGTGATCAGAGCTGGAAGCCGAGGTGTCCTCTTGTGCTTTGGGGGAACAGGAGTGCACGAATGCCTGTAGGGTTACCTGAGTGCTCCTGCAGGATGACTTAGCTTGTGGGGCCTGGGTCTGCGCCTGAGCTTGCGCCAGGCGGTGGTGTGAGCATGTCTTTCTCTCCCTCCCTCTCCTGCCGCGCAGACTCGAGCGCGCAGCACCCTCCAGACGGCTGCGCCTTCCGCCGTGGCCGCAAGAAACGCATTCCCTACAGCAAGGGGCAGCTGCGGGAGCTGGAGCGCGAGTATTCGGCAAACAAGTTCATCACAAAAGACAAGAGGCGCAAGATCTCGGCGGCCACCAGCCTCTCAGAGCGCCAGATCACCATCTGGTTTCAGAATCGCCGGGTCAAGGAGAAGAAGGTCCTCGCCAAGGTCAAAACCAGCGCTATTCCTTGAGGGAGCTCCCTGGCTGTGCTTGGGGAGGGGGGGAGGAGGAAGTCGGAGTATCCTGGGGAGACCAGGAGCCTGCCACAGCCAGGCTGGGGCCCAGGACTCTGCTGAGAGGCCCCCAGAGGTGACACTCTTCCCAGACCAATGCTCCTGGGCTGTTCCTCAGGGACAGCTTGGGTACCCCATTGGTCCCAGAGAGCCAGCGAGGCCCAGAGTTACAGCCCAGTCCACCAGGTAACACCACCCAAAGGACCTTGTCCCAGTCATAATCATTCATCCTGGCAGTGGCAATAATCACCATAACCAGTACTAGTTGCCATGATAATTAGTATCATATTTTCTATCTAGAGCTCTGTAGAGCACTTTAGAAACTGCTTTCATGGATTGAGCTGATTACAAATAAACTTGGAAGGAGACCGGTGGCAGGAGAGCTTCCTCTGGAACCCCTTCCATTTCCAAAGCCCATCCCCATCCCAGTGAAGGCAGAGGAGACAAAAAATGGCAGATTCACCCCTGTGACTATGTTGCCCCTTTAGCATTTTTCTAAGATGACAGCTAGGCAGGATGGACAACACTGGAGGGTGCATCTCCCTCCCTCCGTGCCCATCCCCTAGGTTGTACCCACTGGTCTCAGAAGTCCGCATCCCCAACTCTTCAATTTTGTCCGTGTGTGAAAAACAAGCCAGCGAGCTGCCCTCCCGGGTCTGTTCTCCTTCCTTCCAGAGAAATGGGGTTTGAGAAAGTGCCTGGATAATTCCTCTCCAAAACTTTCCAAACCCTCCCTTAATGTTCCTGGTGGTTCTGACCCAAGGAGGTCATGGTTCATTGGGCATTTGGGAGCCGCATGAAATAGATATTTGTGGCCTTGTAGACGGAGCCCCTCCCAGGCACAAACGGTTACGGAATGAGGGAATAGTAGCCTATCCATGGTAGGCACGTCCCAAACACACTGGTATAGCCCAGCAGGAGAAAAACAAAACAACAAAAAACAGAAAATGGCTCCTTCGCTACCCATTCCTCCTCTGCTTGCCTGCCGGTGACACCGAGGAGCTTGCGGGGCTCAGGCCTGGGAGTCGCGGAAGGCTCTTTTTCGAGTGAAAGAACCACGGGCGGCGGAAGCCCAAAGACCCAGTCTCAGAGTGGGGAACGGCAGGCAGCCGGGACAACAATGGGCACAGACTCATTTCCTTTTCACTTTGCGCTGGTTCAGTCCACATACCCTGAATTCTGGGTGGGTGGAGGGCAGGTTGGCGCCAACTCTGTTTTCCGCAGCCACGTAGACAGTATGAGAACAGTGCGGAGTTCCAAAAACCTGGGGCAGACCGGCTGTTAGCAGAGCCGGGGACCCTGATGTCCTGTACCTGGGCCCTGTGCCCGGTGGGACTCGCTACCTTGGCCGCGCAGCAAATCAGCGGGTTTGAGCTGGATCTTCCGGCAGCCCAGGCTGGAGGATTCCAGCAGACACTCTCCCGGCGATCGAGCGCACAGGCGTGAAGTGGAGAGGACCCAGCGCCGGACCCACGATCCGAGCCACCGAGCAGCGAGTAGGCGGGAGGCGAGCAGCCCGAGGGAGGCCCCCGGCCATGGTCTCGACGGCCGCTCCATCTCGGAGCAAGCTCCTCCTTCTCCAGGAAACCCTGGGTTGGCCGCCGCAGCCGAAGAATTCGAGTCGGGTGGGATCCCGGTCCTGGCTCTTCTTCCGGGAAAGAGTTGGGAAGACTGTTCTAAATCTTTTTACCAAAGAGGATCCCGAGGCTGAGGGGAAAGGCCCCGACGGGCAGTCACCCTCCTTCCCTGGGTCTTCTTAGAATGCGTGTGCTTGGGGAAGGGGAGGGTGTCAATTTCGTGATTTAAACAATTCTTCCAAGCCCCGTGGTCCAGTTTAAGCTCCCTGGTATCGCGTCCCGCCCAGGGGAAGTTACTTTCTGCCTTCCACGTTCTCCTTCAAGCTTAGTCTCAAGCGTTCTCCTTCAAGCTTAGTCTCAAGCGAGGAGCTTTTAATATCGCAGGTTCTCAAGCTTAGTGGGTGCAACCCCCTCCCCTCGCCGCTTCAGAAAGAGAGAGACTTCAGCGCAGATAGGTCCATGGGTAGAGAGAGCGCCCTGGTGCCGGCTCCGTACATGGGGAGGAGAAAGGCCACAAGAGGGGTTGCCACTTGGACTTCCTGAGATGGCGTAGGTAGAGGCCTAAGGAGTCAGGGGCCTCGAGACTCTGGACTCCCAGAGCGCTAACTCCTCCACTCCACTATCAAGCCCTTAAAGTTTCGGAGCTCTTCTATTATTCTCTCTCAATAATTTTAGAACAAACAAAAGATTTGGGATTTTAGAGATTTATTTCGCTACCAGTGTGTTTGGCCTATTAAAAAGACAAGGGCGCCCCCTTCCGGTAGAAGCTCGCCATTTCAGGGAAACCCGCCGGTCTGCTCGGCTTTAACCCCTCAGCCGAGCCTCTGGCTTCCAGATGCCTGGGGCGTCGGGCCTTCGGGGTTGGGGAGTTCGGGGCTGCGTGTGAGAGCGCCGGGACCCGGAGTCGCCTGGAATTGGGCCAGGGTATAGGCAAATGTATCGGTCCAGCGGCTGAGAGACTCAGGAGGAAGGCTAGGAGAGCAGCGAGCGATCTCGAATAGTGAAAAAACAGGGCGGCCAGGACTCCCGGGAGCAAGGCTGCGGCGCCATCAGCCCTCGGTCCAGATCTTCGTTCCACGGGAGTATTATATTTATCTTCCTCGCCAGGCCAATTTGCGGCGAACCCCTCTCCTCCCCTTTTATCCCCCCGACTCATTTACTTGTATGGAACCTGTGCAAAAAAAATTTTTTTTAAATTTCGCTTTGTATTAAACCCTTTTATGGAAGCTCTTTCCAAACACCAATTTTACTCCCGAGGCAAATTATACCCCCTCCCACCGAGGCCGACCATTTAAAAATCTTTCAGTAATTTGTGTCAAAATTACAACAAAATATATCTACATGTATTTGCCTGTAGCTATTTGCTTTTTAAATAGGGCCATTTTAAGCTACAGGAGAGAGGGTTTTGCTAAATTTAGACTGAAATGTGTTGACTATAACGTTCACAAATAGGTAAATTCAAACAACATTCTCATGAACAAATAAACGCAGAGGCGCACAAATAGACTCCGGAAAATACACCGGGCGTCTTTTCACCAGCGAGGTGTAATTTTACTCGGAGCTGCCCTCCGTGCCCTCTCCCTTACTCGGAGCAGAACATCCCCGGTTGAGTCTCAGCAAACGTCGAAACAGGATCCGAGGGTCGCGTCTACGCTGCTCCAGGACCGAAATCACTTACTTCCAACTCCAAACCAGGTGGATTTTATTAGGCCTCCAGAGGCCGACTTAGGGGGTAGTGGTGGAGAAGTGCATAGACGTGACCTCCGGAAGCTCTTTTCGAATCTAGGTTCTCGAAGCAGCCCAGCGGAGAGCGAACCCGAGGCTCTGGCTCCGGGGTCCTTTACTCGTGCTGGCAAACGCTTCCCACCGCCCTGGAAGTCGCGGGGCAGAAGCCGGCGACTCTGCACCGCCATGCCCCCCTCCGCAGCCACCCCTAGCTAGCCGCCCCTACTCTGAGTGGTTCGAGGACCAGAAGATGTCCTGCGGCAGGAAAAAGGCCCAGATCAAGACCCCCCAGTTCTATGAGAGGCGCGGCTCCCCTCCTCCAACACGGGGCCAACTGTCCTCCCCTCCTCCAGTCCCCCTCCTCCCCTTAATTAAAGTTTTATTCAAGGTCCTAAGTGCTGCACTTTAATTAGGTTTCCTTCGGGGGAAACCCTCTGTGCCCGTGCCCCCGCCCCCGTCCGGTCTAATAGAAACCCCAGAGCTTCAAACGTGAATTAAATAAATGAACCCGTTACCGTAAACTGGCAATAAAGCGCGGAGGCAACTGCTGCGGAGGGGGCGAAAGGAGAGGTTCCGTTGTTTTGGAAACAAATGTATACCACATTCTCACCCACCTGAATAGTCCCTCTCCGGGAAAGCGGGGAGAAAGCACTGGATCGGCCCTCGGCCTCTCACCCGAGTGGGACACCCCGCCCCTCCCCCCAGGCGCTGGCCTGGGCCCGGGGAGAGATTTTAAAACATCCAATGGGGAACTGATGCCAGCCTTTCTTCCTCTCCAGGCTACCAGTTACTTTTGTGTAGAAAGCGGGTGGGGGTGGTCGGAGCAGACGGAGAAGAAAGAGATCCACCACTGGTCCCCCTCCCCTAAATTGCCTCTAAAATGACAGGGAACAGCAAGAGTTCAATCACCCTCGGAAAGTTAGGGAGGGAAAGGCAGTCTGCCGGCGCCCAGAGGTGAGGGTCGGGTCGGGGACTTTGCCATTGAACTTGAAGTGTCAGGCCTTTGGTCTCCGCTGCCCCTACCACCACTCTCAGCAACTCTTTATGGGAAGAGGGAGGAAGGTGAGGGAAGGGGTCCCATCTCTGGCCTCGGGAAGGAGGGAGGAGGCCAAGCGGCGTTGGAGGGGCCAGAGCGACTGGAAGACCATCCAGAGACGCCGAGGTTGGCGGGGAGACGAGGCGGCCCCGGGCTGCAGTGGGGAGGGGGTACTCCAGCCTTCTCTGGGCTCGCAGCCGCGAGGTGGGGACCCTGGGGCTGTGCGCCGTCTCCCTGAGCCTCGCCCCAGACTCAGCTGGGAGGGCGGCACCCAGTGCTGCGCTCCGGTCCTTCCTCCTCTAGCCTAAGGTGCGCGAGCAGAGCCCTGCGCCACTCGGAGGCTGGAACCTTCAGGTCGGCGCCGCCCCAGCTCAGGGCCTTGGGGCCCAGCTGAATTCCAGCCCTGGCCTTTGCAGAGAGAGCAAGAGTGTTATGCCCCTATTTCTCAGATCAAGACCCGCTCATTTTGCTACCTCCAAGAGTGCGTTTCTCTCTAAAAAGGTAAACTAGCTGATTCGTGGGGCCAAGGGCGTTACCGCTCTCTCAGTCTGAGGACCCGCTCAGGGAGCCCTGGGGGGGGGTCCTCCCAGGAATTTGGGGGACTCCGCGGTCACGGCGGGCAGGAAAGGGCGGGCGTCAGGCTCTTGCAGAGACCACTCGGCGGAGCGCCTCCTCGTTGGTTCCTGGAGAGACCGGCAGCCACCTGGGCAGAAAGGGACAAAGAAAGCGCTTCGCAGCACGCGGGACCTGCTGCGCCCTCGGCAGGGGAGAGTCTGGCGGGTGA
The DNA here is from genome assembly GCF_009873245.2 of Balaenoptera musculus. Lineage (NCBI taxonomy): Eukaryota > Metazoa > Chordata > Mammalia > Artiodactyla > Balaenopteridae > Balaenoptera > Balaenoptera musculus. The sequence continues at coordinate 25,749,635 of NC_045804.1, forward strand.
GAGCAAGGCCCCCCCATACGACCTTATGTTTGTCTCCGACTGGATGGAATCCTGGTACAGACAAAATTAATGTTATTGTTATGTTGCTGTTCTTATTTAAACTGTAATACTTTACAAAACATCTACTTTGAAAGCTGGGTGAAAATTAACCGTAATGATAACGGTAATGATGATTTATTAACACACTCTTAAGGGAAAGGCTCTGGCCCTTTAAAAAATAAATCAGTGCAGCTTAGTCTCAGATGGCTGCCTTCCTTCTGCCATTCCTATGCCCTCTTCGGAAGCTTGGTTAGTGCTGGGATCTGAGGAGCGACTAGAGGTGTTGCCCATGGCTGGCACATCTGCACAGGGACTCAGAACCTGCACAGAAGCAGCAGGGGGCCACACGCCTATGTCCTCAGCCACTGACACTGCTAACTTGTTGTTCTTGGGGTGGGGGCAAGGTAATCTACAGACACACTCTGGACTCACCTAACCCTCCCAGCCCCAGCTGGTTCCTGCCCATGCCTTCTCAGAGCTACTGTCCCCACACTGACAGAACCCACTTTATAAAATGAGGACACTGAGACTAAGCGTAAGTTACTTGATCAGTGTCGCAGCCAGCAGTGGCTAAGCTGGGCCCCCAAAGCAGGAGCTCCTGAGGACTAAGCTCTGTGGTCTACGCCAGTGCAAGAGAATAGGAAGGGGACTTCCCTGATGGTGCAGTGGTTAAGAATCCACCTGCCAGTGCAGGGGACACGGGTTCGAGCCCTGGTCCGGGAAGATCCCACAAGCCGCGGAGCAACTAAGCCCCCGTGTGCCACAACTACTGAGCCTGTGCTCCAGAGCCCGCGAGCCACAGCTACTGAGCCCTGTGCTCTCAGCAAGAGAAGCCACTGCAATGAGAAGCCCGCACACTGCAAGGAAGACCCAACACAGCCAAAAATAAATAAATAAATAAAATTAAAAAAAAAAAAAGAGAGAGAGAATAGGAATCCAAGGCTCTCCTTCACTCCCAACATACCTCTCCTCACCTGTTTCCATCTGGAGCCATCCCTTGAGGTCACAGAGCTGCACTCAGACTCCCTAGACCCAACCCTTCCTGGGTGCACCCGGCAGATTTGCATAAGTGCAACCACAGGGGAATAAACACAAGTTCCATCACTCATTTATCGAGTACCTACTGCATGCAAAACCTTCCACTGAAGTGGAAGGCTGGAGGAGATACAGGGGAAATACTATCTCTCTTCCTACTGATTCCTGCCTCTCGTTCTGCCTCCCACTTGCTGCCAGATCTTAGGTCTGCTGTTTCCTCAGATGTGACCTGAAACCGGGGGACTATATTCTGTGATCTCTGACATTGTAAGGTGGGCCAAATGCCTACACATGGGGAACTGAGACCGAGAAAGATTCACCCTTCCCCCCACGGCATATGGAGAGGCTTTCCGGAAAAGGCTGTGTTGGAGAAGGACCTCGAAAGATGCTTAAATACCAAATCCGGGTGGAAGATGTGAGCAAAACTCGGGAGAGGGGACAAAAGAGGCAGGTCTCTGAGGGAGAGAGGTCTGGACCTCCGCTCTGGTTGGGGCAGAGCTGGTAGGGAAGAGGGCAAGGGCGTTCTCACGGGGTCCTGAACGCTGGGCGAAGCCTGTGCTGTGATCAGACAGCCTCCTGCCCATTCAGGCTGTGACCGCCCCACTACCACCCAGGCGCGCACGCACCGAATGTTGGTGCAGGCGCTACTGGCGGCACACCGCAGGCCCCAGGAGGAGATAAGGAGACAGCTCTCGGAGAGAGGAATCGGTACCCCCCTGGACTCTCAGCTTCCCATCTTAGGTGTGTCCAGTCTGTCGCCCCCGTCTGAGACCTGAGCTTGGTCTTTGGCTGACGGTTGAAGTTCGCCGCCCTTCCCCCTCCAGGCAGGGTTTTGGCGTTGAACTTGAGCCAGGCCATAAACATTCCTTCACCCCTCGGGGAGCTGGACCGGGACGGGGAGGGGGTGGAGGGAAAGGTGGCGGAAGAGTGTTGTGGAAGGATCCGGAACGCCAGAGACCGGGCCTCTCCCACCCAAGACTGCATTGCTTTATCAACGAGCTTCGGATCTTTGCATTCTGCGGAAAATTCGCCAGATCTGCATTTTTAAAATCCGATTCTTGAGGCCTTATTGCAAGTTAGACCAATAATTTAGTCAGGATCAACGTAATGTAACTTTCATTTTCACTCATTCGTAATTCATGTTTTCTTATCTTATTTTAGGTAGTAAAATCCCCTATTTTTTTAATGAGCAGGAAAAGCAAATGCATAAAGACCAAACGAATAATAGCTACAGCAGAGGAATTATTAGAGAAGATTGGAGTAGGTCATCCCTAGGGCATCGCCTCTGCATTTTAAAAGCCCCCCTCTCTGGGCGGAACAATCCCAGCCTGCGGCCGACGAGCCCCGCGGAGCCCTCGATCTCCCCAGGATCCGGAAGCTTAGACTTGGTAAATGTCCCCCCTCCCGCCCCCATCCTTGGCCTGGGGAACCGCCCGCGGGACCCGGGAGCCTGGCGCGTGCTTCCCAGTGACCTGCCGCCGGCGGAGGCTGCTCAGAGCGGCCTGCTGAGACCTTATTAGAGTTTTTCCTCCCTCCCTCCCTTCCTTCTTTCCTACCTTCCTTCCTCCAGGATCCCGGAGCAAGGGAGGATCAAAGACTCTATCCCGGGGTCTTTTCCTGGCTCAAAACCCAGTGTAAGGGTAACTGGGCGCGCTGCGCGGGAGACGCGGGGCTCTTCTGTATCTCGTGCGGGGCAGCTCCGCGCGCAGGGCTTCCTTCCCCGCGAGGAGCCCAGGCGGCTCCGCGAGCGGCCGAGAAGGCACCAAACCCTGGCGAACCTACGGCAAGCTCCCGGCCTCCTAAACGCCCGGAGGCAGGTCCTCACTAGCAAACCGGAAAAAGGGCTTGACTGAGCGGTCAGGATACTGCTCTCCGCACGCAACCCACCCCCTCGTCCCCATTTGGCTTTAACCTGCCCGAGGACGTGGACCGAAGAGGTTTATTTGTCTCATTCTCCTCCCCAGCCTTCGATTCCCCAGGCCCTCGGGGCCCCGGAAAGAACTCAGCCAACCCCTCTCCCTCTGTCTGACCTTTGGGGAAAAGAGGCGTGGGCGCCTGGGTCAAGTTCACGGACCCGACCAGCATCTTTTAGGGCAAGTGGGACCACCTTTGTCATTTGGACCAGAAGGGTCCTAAGCAATCGGGATTGGGGGGAGGGGCGTGGGGGCAAAGCTTCCAGAAAGGCGTTTTGATTTTAGTCTGCTGTTCCTTTCTCACATCCCCGCCCGCCCCTCCACTCAGCTCTGTAGAGGAGAAATGACTCGATCTCAAAGGAAGCCGTTTATTTGGAAAAATAAATGCGAAGGCCTCGTGGAGTGAGCTTCTCAGAAATGGTCTTAAGTCTTTGGCACTTGGGTAGTTTTTCGTTAGTTCTGTCCCGGTGTTTATGAAAGTTAAGGATTTACAGTGTTTATTTGGTACAACCGTTTCTGCGGAATCTGACTTAGAGTAAAAGAAGCCACATCTACACTGCTCCTCAAAAGCTTCAGACTAAACACATTGAAATTATTACCCGCAACATTCCAGCCCTTACAAAAAAAACAAAACCAAAAACAAAACAAAACAAAAAACCCTATTCAGATAGCAGAAAATAGAATATGGGGCTTTAAACACACACATACTCTAAAAACTTTTAATAAATAACGCTCTTTAAAATTTTTTCCCATTCTTTATTCCAATGCTCATGTTTTATAATTTGCAACCACTGTTATTCGTTACTTTTGTCTTTCCCCTCTCAACTTAGTTATATGCATCCTATCTTGAATCTAAAAACACACTATACATTTACAATGTCATAAGCAATTTCCCAAGTTATTGCAGTCTTCTAAATGCCATTTAAAAATGCATAATATGAAATGAAATGGGTTATCATTTAGAAAACCATTTCCCTAATGTTGGTCATTTAGGTTGTCCCCACATTGAAAAAGAAAACTAATTTTTCCTGATTAGAAAAGTAACACATTTTCATTGTCAAGAATTTTTTTAAAATCTAAAAAATATTATAAAGAAAAGAAAACTACCCCATATCCTATCACCCAAAGTTTACCAAAATGAATCTTTTGTTGTATTTTCTTTAGTTGTTTTTTATACAAATACGTATAATTTCAAAATTGAGATTCTGCATGAACATTTTTGAATCTTGCCTTTTAACTTAATATTAGATGAACATTCCTCAGTGTCATTAACCATTCTTCAAAAACATGATTTTAATGATTGCATAGTATTCAGTCCTCCAGGGGTGCCATCATTTGGGAAAGCAGTTCTCTAATTATTGATCATTTCCGTGTTTACTTTTTTAAATAATTCATAAGAGAGTAAGAGAACATTGTTATGACCCTACATGTGTTTGGTAGGAAGATAAGAGTTGAATCTCCCTCGAATAGAATGCTTCAAAATTTTTAGGTTAAAAAGTCCCCCTCCTAGGTCTCTATTGGGAGGGGATGAAAGTGGGCCTTCTAGAGTGCTGGAAATATTCTATGTTTTGATCAGGATGGTGGTTCCATGGGTGTGTATACATGTGAAAAAATCATTAGGCTGAACATTTAAGATTTGTGCACTTTACTTTTTTATATTTTACTTATTTTTTAAAATTTTATTTTATTTTTGGCTGTGTTGTGTCTTCATTGCTGCACGCGGGCTTTCTCTAGTTGCGGCAAGCAGGGGCTACTCTTCGTTGCGGTGCGCGGGCTTCTCATTGTGGTGGCTTCTCTTGTTGCGGAGCACAGGCTCTAGGCGCTCAGGCTTCAGTAGTTGCGGCACACGGGCTCAGTAGCTGTGTCCCATGGGCTCTAGAACGCAGGCTCAGTAGTTGTGGCGCACAGGCTTAGTTGCTCCGTTGCATGTGGGATCTTCCCAGGTTAGGGCTCGAACCCGTGTCCCCTGCATTGGCAGGCGGATTCTTAACCACTGAGCCACCAGGGAAGTCCCCACTTTTTAATTTTAATACTTCTTTCCCACTCCTGAAAGCCTATATCTGTTTACACAGAAAAGGACCAATGCAGAAAATAGGTAGGTGGAGGAAGTGAGAAAGGAGTGGGGACCAACCCAAACTGGAGCAGTTCACCCCTTGCTAGCATATTATCTTTGGTTCATAGAGACCAGAAGTAAATATTGAACAGCTAGTGATGAGGAAAAAACAGACAGAAAAAGAGCCTGGCCCTTCTTCCCCACCCCATGTTAATAAAGAAGATTTTTCTATCACACTTATACTCATGTGGCTTTGAATTTTCCAAGCGAGTAGAAGATAAAAATAGGCTAGATGAGGTTTATAAAGAGAGTTAAAATTAACATATAAATAGCTGACTCAGCTAACATGGTCACGTGAAACAGAAGTGGGGTGCTTTATATAAAATGAAAAATTTTTTTAATTTCAGAAAGATTCATTTTGGATCTATTTTGTAATCTACATTTTCACTTTAAAAGATAGCAGGCAGGACTTGGAGTCTGCAGGGGCAACTGCTCCCCCAGATGACGAGGAGGACCCGTGAGGGAGTGGAGTGGTGTCTGGTGTCTGGTGTCTGGTTTTATTGGCACTATCTCGTGTGATGCTGTGTGCCGGCCAGAACATACGCTTCCTCCCTGGGATGCTGGAGGAGCGGGGAAAACCCTCCAGACTATTTGGTCCCATGCTTACTTCCGGATGTACTTCAGTTAGAAGACTGTTATAACCACTGCACACTATTCATCGATGATTTTTAATTTTTTTTAATTAGTTCACTTTTTCAGTTAGGATAAAGTTGGATTTTTAATATCTGATGAAGAAAGACATCACAGGCATCTTTCCATGTCAGGAAAATATACCGTGAGTGTTTTATAAAAGTTAAAAAAAAAAAAAAGCTTTTCCTGATCTTTTGAGGTACAGCATAATTCAGTAAAGTACATTAATCTTAAGTGTGTGGCTCGGGAAATATTTACCCATGTAACCACCATTCAGAACAAGGTATAGGACATTTACAGCACCTCTGTAGGTTCCCTCTAGCCCGTTTCCAGTATAATAGTCCAGAGATAATTGCCATTCTGGTTTCTGTTGCTATGGATTAGTTTTGCCTCTTCTTGAACTTCCTATAAACAGGTCATACAGTACAGAGTACAGACCTCTTTTCGGTCTGGTTTATGCCACTCAGCAAAATGTCTGTGCTATGTTGTAATGTGTATCAGTATTCTTTTAAATTGCTCTATGCTATTCCATTGTGTGGACAAACCATGAGTAGTTCATCCATTCACCTCTTGATGGACATTTGAGTTGTTTCTATTTTTGGCTATTATGAATAAGGCTATTATGAATATTCTTGAACAGATCTTTTGGTGGATCAATTGATTCATTTCCTATAGAATTTCTGGATCATAGGGTAGGTATATGTTTAAATTTACTAGCTATGTGGCGTTTTTAAAAATCAAGTTATCCATGGACCAGTCCCAATTCCCCACAACTAGCACAAGTAGTCAGATTTAAGAGCAAGAAAAATCTAATATTAATGGTTATGATTATGTTTGCTTGAATTTCTAGAACGAGCTCATTTTGAGGTCTTAATGACCTGGATCCTTGGGACAGCAGAGATTTGAGTTTGCTGATAGCAGAGCATCAAAACTCATGGCTCTGGTTCTTCCTGTAACCTCCCTCCACTGATCCAGTCATGGGGCAGAGTAACATCTGCAGGTTATGTCTACGTGGCTCTCACCAAACTCCCCCAAATGCAAGTGCAATGAGTCAGGGCAAAGAAGAACTATGACTGAGGTCAACGGTAGAATCAGCAGGGCGCTCAGGGGCCCAGGGGTTAGTGCTAGAAGATGGAAGTGATTCTCCCGAGTCCTGATTTGGATGCTGAGTTATGACTCAGGAAATTTATGGCCCCATGGTCTTTTAACAAGAAACAATCTATCTTCCTGGGCAGAACTTCCATTACGAGTGACAGGTGCCTGGAGCCAGCTTATTAAAAACCATCATTTCAACCCCAAAGCGAAGGTGCCACAGTGTGTTGGAACAGAATGCTAATTTCCAGCTCCATATCTTAATCTGGGGCATGGAGAGAACATTATGAAACATATTAATATTGAAGAGAAAGGAAACCCAGTGCTATTTCTGCAGCTACACCCTGAGCCCAGGGAGTGTTAGGATCTGCCTGTATTTTCCAGATCACACTGCCCCATCCCAGCAGGTTACACAGCTCACAGACTCTCACCTGCTGCCTTGGGCTGGCTCTGCCCGGGCCTGAGACAGAGCTTACCTTGTTGCTCAGCGGCCGTGGTGGAGTGGAGTGAGCCCTGGACTTCCAGTCGGTGGGCTGGATTCAAGTCCTAGCTGTGGCAGAGGAAAAAGCCCTCTTATGTTTGTATGGTGCTTTTTAATTTTTCCAAGTACCTATGTGCATTCACATCTTTTATCTTGTGTGGTTCAGTGACGTACAAGGAGAGGGAGAGAATCTGCCCATTTTACAGAGAAGGTAAATGAATACCCTGGAGGCAGCACTTTGTTGTTATTTTTGGAGGTGAGAGGAGCCTCCACTCATTGGCTTTTGTCTCTAACTCTCTCCTATGCAGCTTTGAGAACAACTCTGAGAAATTTGTATGGTGGGAGGGGAGATATGGGGGCGATATTTCACAGAGATCTCTCAGGGTCGAGCCAGGTTTTATGCCCACACAGTTTCTCTACCCCCATCCAGTCTCCTGGATGATCTTCCTGGCTGAGTTATCCAGTTATCAATGAACTTTCTGTCATGCAGGCCTGGGTGTGCTCAGGCCAAGTCAAAGGGAGAGCTAAGGAAATGGTCTGAATGGTCAGGTCAAGAATTAGCCACGTAATTGAACCAAGTACAACTACTTGTACAAGACAGCCTGTCAGTAGATACCTCATCTAAATGCTTGGAGTTGGGGGCATGGGTTTGGGGAACCTGGTACTCAGACATGGTAGTGGGAGGGATCTCCCCAAGAGGTGAAGTTGAAGGTTCATTTTCAGTTGCACCATAGCAAAATATTTAAAATTTTTCTGTTGTTTCTATCTTAACAAACAACATGAATTTTGCATAGTTGCCATGAAATAGCAGAATGTTTCACAACTTTTTGTGGCTGATTTCATGTAGTTTCACAATTTACATCAACTATATAAAACTGCCCTAGAAAGTTTTGTTCCTCTGAGAATTGGGGGGGCACGTGCTATGTCCTTCTTTCTGTGTCTTTTAAAATAATTAATTAATTAATTAATTAATTTGTGGCTGCGTAGGGTGTTCATTGCTGCGAGCGGGCTTTCTCTAGTTGCGGCGAGCGGGGGCTACTGTTCGTTGTGGTGTGCAGGCTTCTCATTGCGGTGGCTTTTCTTGTTGCGGAACCCGGGCTCTAGGTGTGCAGGCTTCAGTAGTTGTGGCACGCAGGCTCAGTTGTTGTGGCGCACGGGCTTAGTTGCTTCGCGGCATGTGGGATCTTCCCAGACCAGGGCTCAGACCCGTGTCCCCTGTATTGGCAGGTGGATTCTTAACCACTGCACCACCAGGGAAGCCCCCTTTCTGTGTCTTCTTACTCTGACACTCCACCTGAGACTCAACATTATTTTCTTCAGACTCCTTCCCTCTTTATTAAACTATTTGGGTAAACAAAATGAACACATCTAAATTTCCTATTGTTTTAGCATCTCAGGGGCCTGTAGGAAAATGATGCCACTGTGTCTAATTGAATTTTTCATCTGCATGTTTGGGACCATGTGGTCTGAGGCATGGGAGATCTGAAAACTTGGTGCCAGGGACTCTTCTGGAGTGTGTGTGTAGGTGACAATTAAAAACAGTTTTCCCTCTTTGTCAGCATGGCCCAAGATGGGGCTTACTTGGCCTTATAGACAGAACTGCTTCCTAGGCCTTGGACCTAAGAATCAGCTGTCTCCCTTCCTACTGCCACATTCCTGGACAGTTAGCCCTGGCTCTAAAACAAAGGATTCCCTATTCATGTGCAAAACAAGTGTTTCCCCAGAGGAGCTTCTCCTTCAGCCCAGGTGTCAGTAACAGGAGACTGATTGTTGTTTCATTTTAGAGATGATTTAGATGATCGATACAAGCCCTTTCCCAATAAAAACATTTTATTTGTCCCTGAGAAGGTTTCCTTGGAAGCATCTCAACATGCCCCATTTACTATTTTTACTCTGAATGTTTCCGTGGCCCAGAACATTTTTGGCAAAGCTCTCGGGTGAAAGCGTGACTCCAGGCTGGGAAGCCTGCCTCCACGTTGCCAAGGGGTTTTCTAGTGGTTGGGCTGAAGTGGGCCACCTCTGCCACCTTGGTTCCTTAAAGAGCCTGATGAGGTTTGCCCTGCATCTGCACCACACCTCAATCCATACCCTCTGATCTTTAAAGCAGGAAACTGCAAAGCTGCGGGAGCATCTGGGGAGAAAAGGAAGTGGGAATGAGGCATTCTCCCTCCTAGTCTTGAACCGCCAAACGGAGAACCAGGTAGTGATACATCACCAAGTCCCAATTACCTGCAAAAGAATTTTCTGTCCTGGGCTTCTCTTGGCTAATCTTATGATCTACGCTGTTGGTGCCATCAATTCACCCTCTTAACCTGACACTTCTGTAGTTCTCAGTCCTGCCTTAGTTGATGCCTTCCAGGTGCAGGGAGCTAGAAGTCTGAGAAAAATATGAGCTCTGTTGACCGTGAGATTTGAGGAAGTGGACGGCTTCTCTCAGGCTCTGGTTTTGCTTTCACTGCCACGATGTTCCAGAGAGACAGCGGGATACAGCTGAAAGGTTGTGGAACTCACCCTCTTCACTTGGCACTCACAGCATAGCTTGATAACTTGACTTCAGAGTCACAAGTCCTGGGTCTTTGTAGGTGCTGGATAAATGTTGGTTGAATGAATAAATATACAAGGAGTGAATAAATCAGTATATTCCAAGGACACTATCACAGTTACACATCATACAACTGAAACTGCATTCAAAAGTAAAACTAAGTCATTTTTATAATAAAGTAAAACTTTATTTGATATGTGGTTGCCTGTCATTGGTAACTGAAAGATAAGATTTTGATTCCACCTTGCAGCACTTAATGGAATGCCTATCATGCCACCCCTTGCTCCTTCTCTCCTCAGTCCTGGAAGTCACTTCTTTATCCCAAACTCTTCAATGTTCCCTTCACTAAGGCCTTCAGAATAAAGCCTGAACTCTGCCTTATGCCCCCCCTAAGGCCATATATGATCAAATTCCTATTTACATTTGCAGGCATAACAATTCACACGTATAGTCCTTAATTGTTCTCAGAGTTCTCACTAATGTTGCCTCATTTAATCCTTCTAATCTTTCTGGGAGATAATACTTTTTACCCCCATTTTGCAGATGAAGAACATATTATCTCACAGAGGGTAGAACCAGGACTTGAACCCAGGTTGTTGAGCCCACATTCTCTATGCTTCCCACACATGCACTACCTCTCCCAACCCCCTAAGCTGCTACTTTTTACTTCCTTCTCGGTGCCAGAATTGTCTGACCCCTAGATCTTTGACCACATGATACCTCACCCCCAACACTGTGTGTTCAGAGTCTTGTCCATTTTTCAAAGTTCAGCTCAGATTCTCCCTCTCCTCTGAGTGGTCAGGTTACGTTTAGTCTCCTCTCTCTTTTGTGCTCTCATTGCCCTTGACTTTACTGATTTTAAAATACTCAGCTTTAAAATACAGTGTGGCTATTTAAAATACAGTTATCTAAAGCAAAGTGTAGTTATTTGTGGATGAACCTGCCCGGCTCCATCACTAGGCTGCAAGATCCTTGAATACAGGGACGGGTTTTACTCACCTGTTTTATGTCCCCCAGGGCCCAGCACAGTGTCTGGCACCTGGGAATTACTCAATAAACGCTTATTAATAAAATCATGATTTTATCGTTAAGTGAAAAAAGTGTAGAGTAGGATATAGTAGTCTACCTTTTGTCTAAAAAGGGGAGAAATAAGAATATATTATCACAGTAATTTTTATTTGCATAAAGACAATCTGGAAGGACATATAAGAGACTAATCACAAAGGTTTCCTCTAAGGGGACAGGGCTACGGTGAGAATGGGAGAGATGGAAACAGTGCGGGAGGGAGATTTTTCCCTTTATACAATTTTATAGTTTTCTAAAACCATGTGAATATATTTCTCTTAAAAATCAAAAAGATTGCTGAAGTGATTTAGCCACCAGGGACTATTCCTGATGCTGTCCCTGCACTTATGAGGTGACAACATCCACAAACTGTCATCAGCCCATCAACTCTAGAGCAGGTGGCAGGGCTATCCCTGCAGAAGGCGACAAAACTCCATTTGATATATAGAAGGCCAGGGGTAGGGAGGGAGGGAGAAAAAAAGGGATAGAAAAAGGGATTTTCTTTTCAATCAGATAAATGGCAACTCTTTTTATTTAAGGCATGTTTGCATTACATTTATAATTTTTAAAATGAAAAGCTAGAAAGAATACAGAAGTCTTTTGCAGGATGAATTTACCTGGCCACTAGCAATGCAAATTTAAGGTCACCCAAAGAATTACTCCTCTGGACCAATGCCTCATCTCTCAGAGAATCAGCTCTGAGAAGAAACTATGTTTTGGAGATCATAGGAAATGAGTGAATAGGAGCGGAGAGAGAGAGAACAGAGGGAAAGATGGGGAGAGATAAAGAAAGAGAAGAGACAGTAAAAAGATGGAGGATACCAGAAAGGAAAAAGAAAACAGATTTTATTTATTTATTTTAATATTTTAATTAATTAATTAATTAATTTTTAATTTTCATTTTTGGCTGCGGCGGGTCTTAGTTGCGGCACATGGGCTCTTCATTGCAGCACATGGGCTTCTCTCTAGTTGTGACATGTGGGCTCCAAAGCACGTGGGCTCTGTAGTTTTCAGCATGCGGGCTCTCTAGTTGAGGCATGCAGGCTCAGTAGTTGTGGCGCACCCGGGCTTGGTTGCCCTGGGGCATGTGGGATCTTATTTCCCCAACCAGGGATCGAACCCACGTCCGCTGCATTGGAAGATGGATTCTTTTTTTTTTTTTTTTAATATATATGTTTACCTACTTTTCTTTTCTTTCTTTCTTTTAATTTATTTATTTATTTATTTATTTATTTTTGGCTGTGTTGGGTCTTCGTTTCTGTGCGAGGGCTTTCTCTAGTTGCGGCGAGTGGGGGCCACTCTTCATCGCGGTGCGTGGGCCTCTCACTGTCGCGCGGCCTCTCTTGTTGCGGAGCACAGGCTCCAGACGCGCAGGCTCAGTAGTTGTGGCTCACGGGCCTAGTTGCTCCGCGGCATGTGGGATCTTCCCAGACCAGGGCTCGAACCCGTGTCCCCTGCATCGGCAGGCAGATTCTCAACCACTGCGCCACCAGGGAAGCCCAGAAGTTGGATTCTTTACCACTGGACCACCAGGGAAGTCCCAGAAAACAGATTTTAAAAGCTAGAAAAAAAAGGAGACATAGAGAGTTGAGAGTGATTGAGAGAAAGAGAGACAGAGAGAAGCAGAGAGGGTATGTGCCTGGGAAAGGCTTGGAGGATAATTCCCAAGCCAGGCCAGCAAAAGGCTCACGCGCCAGGCGAGACCAGCCCATGCCGTCAGGGACCTGCTAGGCTCTGAGATGGGGAGGCTCCATGTCCCTGGAGCAGAGATTCTCATCAAAGGTTTGATCCTGGCCGCCCCTCCAGGTATGTACACCACCTCTACAGCATGAAGCGATGGAGGGGAGTGGCTCTCCAGGTTTCCTTGGATCTTTCTAGGGCCAATACCCATTTGCCTCTAGGAGCTGAATTCCCAAAGGCAGGTACTTCCGATAGTCTAATTGTGCAGCCTCTGGGGATAATCTAGTCTGAGGGGAACTCATCTGTCCTGCTCTGGTAGTAGGCACAGTGCCACAGTCCAGCCTCCAGCTTCAGGTTCCTTCCTGAACAACTGGAGAGGAGTGGCTGGTGCAGACTTGGTCCAGATTCCCCCTTCCTAGGTGGGGAGGATCCTGAAAAGGGATGGAGAAGGCTAGAGCAGGAGTTAATGTTGGTGGTAGAGGAATTTTGACCTTGAGTTTAGCTGTGTACCCATGAACCCAGCCAGAGATGAGGGGATAAATGTCCAATTCCAGACAGGATGGAGCTCTCTCTTCCCCACTTTGGACTGCTTCCATGCCACTGGTAGGACATCTACAAAAGAAAGGAATTCAATAGCATCTTGTTGAAAGGTGTGTGTATCGGGGGAGTTGCATTCTGACTTTTTCCCAGGGTGTCTTCCCTAATCAAAACCAGCTGGGTGAGGTTGTTCTATTCTGTCAGCCACCACCTGGGCAAGTCACTTTCTTCTCCTGCGCGTGATTTCTATCCCACTCTTTTACCTATTTCTCTCACTTAAAGTCCTATCCACAGGCTTCAACTAGACAGAAAATCAACAAGGGTATATAAGAATTCAACACTACCATCAACCAACAGGATCTAATGCATATTAACAGAAACTTCCATCCAATAACAGCAGAATCCTCATTGTTTTCAAGTGTCCAGGGAACATATACCAAGATAAACCACATTATTGACCATGAAACAAATTTCAATAAATTTAAAACAATTGATATCATACCAAGTGTGTTCTCTGACCATAATAAAGCCAAAGTAGAAATCAATAACAAAAAGATAACAGAAAAATCTCCAAATACTTGGAAACTGAACAACATACTTCTAAATAACCTATGGATCAAAGAGGGAATTCTCAAGTGAAATTTAAAAATACAATGAATTGAGTGAAAATGGAAATATAATATTAAAATTTATGGCTAAAGCAGTGCTGAGAAAGAAGTCTGTAGCACTAAATTCATATATTTTCCAGTGGAAAACTCTCAAATCAATAATCTAACCTCCCACCTCAAGAACCTAGAAAAAAAAAAAAAAGAACAAAATTAATCCAAAGCAAGTGGAAATAGGAAAGATAAGAGCATAAATTCATAAAATTGAAAACAAAAAAAGAAGACAGTAACAGAAAACAGAAAAGAAAAAGAAAATCAATGTAACAAGGAGCTGATTATCTAAAAAGATCAACAAACCTCTAGCACGATCGACAAATTTTAAAAGAGGGAAGAAACATATCACTAATATTGGGAATGGACAAGAGATATCACTACAGACCCTGTAGACATCAAAAGAATAATCAGGGAATAGTATGTAGTAGGCTGAATAATGGCCTACAGAGATATTAGGAACCTGTAAATGTTACCTTATTTAGAAAAAGGGCCTTTGTGGATATGGTTAAGTAAGGATTTTGAGATGAGGAGATTATCCTGGTAGGCCCTAAGTACAATCACAAGTGTCCTAATAAGAGAGAGGCAGAGGGAGATTTGACGTACAAAGAAGAGGAGAAGATAATGTGACCGTGGAAGGAGAAGTTGAAGTAATGTGGCCATAAAGAATACTGGCTACCACTAGAAGATGGAAGAGGCAAGGAATGGATGACCCCCTGGAGGGAGAGTAGTTTTTCCAACACCTTGATTTTGCTTCACTGATACCGGTTTTGAATTTCTGGACTCCAGAACTGTGAGAGAATAAAATTCTATTGTTTTAAGCCATTATGTTATGTTACTTTGTTACAGCAGTCACAGGAAACATACAGTATGAACAACTGTACACACATAAATTTGGCAACTTAAATGCAATGGACCAATTCCTCAAAAAACGCTGACTCACGCAACTCACCTGGTATGAAAGAGGTCATTTGAATAATCCTATAACTATTAAGAAAATTGAATTTATAATGAAAACCCCCCACTCTTCCCCATTTCCAGGCCTAGATGGTTTCACTGGAGATTTCTACCAAATATTTAAAGAATTAAATTTTACACAGTCTCTTCCAGAAAACAGAAGAGGAGGAATACTTACCAATTCATTTTATGAAGTTAATATTACCCTGATACTAAGATAAAGACAGTACCCAAACACACACACACACACACACAGAGCTATAGACCAATGAATATAGAGGTATAAGTCCTTAACAAAATATTAGCAAATAGAATTCAGCAAAATATAAAGAGAAATACACAACATGAACAAGAGGAGTTTATTTCAGGGATGTGAGGCTGATTCAATATTCAAAAATCAACAGTGTAATCCACCATATTAACAGTATAAAGAATAAAAACCACATCATCTTATCAAGTGATGCAGAAAAAACATTTGACAAAATACAACATCCATTTTATAATTAAGCAAAAACTTCTCAGAAAAAATAGGAATAGAAGGGAATATCCTCAACTTGATAATGAACACCTATAAAACCCAACTAACATTCTACTCAATGGTAAAAGATTGAATGCTTTCCCCCTAAGATTTGGAACAAGCCCCCACCTGAGGGGTCTCATGAGCACATGTGTGGACATCTCAGTCTGCACAATCAACCTCCATCCATACCTGCTGTAAGGCTGCCCTTGGACTTGAGTGAATATGCCAGCAGCATACTCTTCTATCTGGAAGGAGGATCCATTAAAGAGGCCTGCACAGCCTTTAGTCTCAGAAAAGAGACCTGTAGAGGCTTTGGGCCATTTGGAGGGCAAATTCCAGTGTCCCAGGGGCCTGGGACAAGGTCTAGAAGCGGGGGTGTCTAGGCTGCAGGTGGGACTATTCTTTTGTCTCACAGACTCCTCAGCTAGTAGGGAAGGGCCACTTAAAAGAGGGGCAAAGCAGGGCCCTCCAAAGGTGGGGTCCTCTTGCCTGGCCCAAATGTCAACACTGTAGATGAGTTTGAGATTCAGAATTGTTCAGAAAGATAACTGTTTCAGAAGAATAATATGCTGCATACACTGAGGTGAATAATTACCCCAGTGGGGGCTGGGGAAACAGAACTTAATCAAATATATGGACACTTATGCAACAAAACATTAATATTCATTCTAGGCGGATTAAATAAAGACTATAACTAGTCTTTATGGATGTCTCATGTCATTTCAAGTCAGATTTTGCCACCAGATGAGTTCGTGCGAAACCTCAGAAAAAGCTTTTGGGGTTTCCCTGGTTGTTAAGAATCCGCCTGCCAATGCAGGGGAAAGGGTTCAAGCCCTGGTCTGGGAAGTTCCCACACGCCGCGGAGCAGCGAAGCCCATGTGCCACAACTACTGAGCCTGCACTCTAGAGCCCGCGAGCCACAACTACGGACGCCTGCGCGCCTAGAGCCTGTGCTCCGCAACAAGAGAAGCCCACGCACCGCAACGAAAAGTAGCCCCCGCTCTCCGCAACTGGAGAAAGCACGCAGGCAGCAAGGAAGAGCCAACGCAGCCAAAAATAAATAAATCAAATAAATAAATAAATTTTTTAAAAAATAGAAAAAGAAAAAGCTTTTGATTTTTCAGAACTTTTGAGATTTCAGAACTTGCAGATAAGGGGTTGTGGCACTATAGCAGAGTTGTGGAGTAATCCATGGCTGCTCAACTAAAGACACATGTTCAGACCCCCTTTCAAGTAAGTGTGGCCGTGTATGACTAAGTCCTCACCAACAGAATGTGAGCAGAAGTAAGGAGGGCCACTTGGGGTCTGAACTTTAAGACCTTGGGCTGTGCTTTTCCACAGTCTCTTCCCCGCTTCCTGCAAGCTGTGATGCAGATGGGCCGTCAAAATGAGGAAAACGTTCTCATTTGGTGAAGCAACAACATGGAAGGAACCAGAGTTCTCAGGTGCCTGTGTCAGGGTAGAGTCCTTACTAACCAGACGGCCTGACTCAGGACTGCCATGTGGGAGAGAAGTAAACTTCTGTTCTTCTTTAAGTATTTTTGAGCCTCCAGTCCACTCAGCCTTGAACCAATTAATGTGAGACAAATGTTGGACATGTTAAAGATGGAAGCTGTAGTCCCTACCCTCAAGGGGGTTCTAGTTTAAGTAAGGGAAATCATTCATATATAGATAATTCCAATAAAATGTGCTATGCTGATAAAGCTGCTATGGAAACACACAGGCCCACCTAGGGGCTTCAGGGAAAACTTCCTTGGAAAGATGATGCCTTGGCTGAAGTATGAAGGTGGAAAAGAAGTTGGTCAGGTAAGAAAATAGAAAAAGGTATGTTATGGGCTGAATTGTGTCATCCTTAAAAAAGAGATATTGAAGTCCTAACCCCCAGTGCCTCAGAATATGACCTTATTTGGAAACAGACTCATTGTAGATATTCTTAGTTAAGATGAGGTCATGCTGGAGTAAGGTGAGCCTCTTAAAAAGAGGGACATTTGGACACAGTGACAGACACACAGGGCGAACACCATGTGAAGGCACAGACATGGGGGAGACAGCCATGTGCAGACAAAGGCAATGATTGGATTATGCTGTACAAGCCAAGGAAAGCCTGGGGCCACCAGAAGCTGAAGGAGTCAAGGAAGGATTCTTGCCTAGAGGTTTTGGAAGAACCATGGTCCTGCCAACACCTTGATTTCAGACTTCTAGCTTCCAGGACTGTGAGAGAATAAATTTCTGTTCTTTAAGCCACCCAGTTTGTGGTGCTTTGTTACTTCAGCCCTAGGTAACTAGCACAGAGTGTTTTGGGCACAGACAACAACAGAGAGGTGAGAAACAACATGGTACGTGCAAGGAAACTGTAAGCAATTCCCTATTTATAGAGCATAGCGTTCAAGGCAGGACATGGCCTGTGACATATATATCTCATAAATGATATATATATATATATCATAAATCAAATATATATACATATATTTATAGGAATAAAGAAATGCAAAAAAGAATGATCACCAACACGATAACATAGTTATCTCATGGTAGTCAAATTTCAGGTAATGCTTACATTCTTCCTTGTTCTTCTTCCGTATTGATTGGTACTTTAAATTATCATACATTTTAATATAATCAGAAAATAATCTATTTCATTCAAGAAAACAAAGGCCATCAATAGGGAGAAATGGATAAGGTGGAGCAAGACTAGGAGCTGAGAGACTAGCTAAGAAACTATTGCAATAGGTCAGATGATTTAAGAGGAGGGCCTGAACTCAGAAAGTGGTAGTAGGATGGAGAAGTGAAATATTCAGAAGGTAGAATCAGAAGGACTTGGTGAGGGATTAGATGTATTGGGGTTGGTGATAGAGAAGGAGGATTCTAGAATGATTCTCAGAGCTGTAGCTGGGGTGACTTGGTGAATGGTGGCCCCATTCACTGAGGTTAGAAGAACAGGAGGATATTCAGGTTTTTAGGGGAAGATGGTGAAATACCAGTGGGGGCATTCAAGTAGGAAGGTCCTCATCTGGTAGCTCTAAGTGGTGTCTGTCTGCATAGAGATCAGACTTGTGGTTGCCAAGGGGGAGGGGGGGAGGGAGAGGGATGGACGGGGGTTTGGGGTTAGTAGATGCAAACTATTACATTTAGAATGGATAAGCAACAAGGTCCTACTGTATAGCACAGGGAGCTATATATCCAATCTCCTGGGATAAACCATAATGGAAAAGAATGTTAAAAAAAAGAATGTGTATATGTGTATAACTGAGGCAGTTTGCTGTACAGCAGAGATTGCCACAACATTGTAAATCAAATACACTTCAAAACAAACAAAAAAAAGTGGTGTCTGTCCAGCATTCCACCCTAGACTTCCTCTGGTAAAGCCTCTTTCCCCTACTCCACCTCTGTGATACTAATGGTAGTTGCTATGTTCATACAGATCCTACCACCCTAACTACAGTTGATTGGTCAAGGATGGAGGCCTGACCCAAACTTCTTTTCTTTTTTTTAAGTTTTTTTGAATATTGAAGACAGGACTGGTGATAAATCTGGGAATCACCCCGTAGAGGTAACAGTGAGATCCAAGAATGAATGAGACTTCCTAACAACACTTTGCAATGAGAGGGTGTTGGGGGAGAAAGAAGTCTGAGGATGGAATCTACCAAAGGTTAAGGAGAGAGCAACAGGAGAAGACTTCACAACTGAAATAAAAGGAGTGTTCAGAGACGTAGGAAGAAAACCAGGAGAGTGTACTACCTTATTTTGGGTTCTGTACCTAATTCCTATGTATGTGTGTGGAATTTCCCCCACGCAACCAAGCAATTCTCAGGACACCATCTGAATGTCTTAGAATTCAACTCAATTCTGAAACTCTCTACTCGGAGATGGCAAGAGAGCCTACAGGTTAAGGGTTCGGACTGGGACTCTCCACAACTCAGACACCAGTTGAAAGCCCAGTTGTCGCCTGTGCCTCTGACCCACAGGCTATAAATCAGTGGTTTCCACGACCCTCTCTTTGGGTTGGATTAATTTTCGAGAGTGGCTCACAGAACTCAGAGAAACACTTTACTTACTAGATCATAGTTTATTATAAAAGGATATAACTCAGAAAGAGCCAGATGGAAGAGATGCATAGCAGAAGACATGGGAAAAGGGCACAGTGCTCCCATGCCCTCTCTGAGCACCCCATTCTCCTCAAGTCTCCACGTGGTCACCAACCTAGAAGCTCTCCGAACCCTTTTTGGGTTTTTATGGAGGCTTCATTATATAGGCAGGATTGATTAAATCATTGGCTACTGGTGACTAAACTCTATCTCAAGCCCCTCTCCCCCCCCAGCCCCGGAGGTTGGGGGATGGGACTGAAAAGCCCAAACCTCTAACCCGTGGTTGGCTCTGACAACCAGCCCCCATCCTTAAGTAAGGACCCCAAATCACCTCATTAACATAACAAATGGCCTTTTTCTCACTCTCATCACAGGAAATTCCAAAGGTTTTAGGAGCTTTGTGCCAGGAGACCAAATACATATTTCTCATTATACATCACAATATCACATGCCCCCATTTAGAGGTGAGGAAACTGGAGTTAAGAGGCTAAGCTAAGAAGCTGGCTGATTCAAGACTCAGTCCAGGTCTTTGTTCTTTCTATTACACCAAT
Organism: Balaenoptera musculus; assembly: GCF_009873245.2. Lineage (NCBI taxonomy): Eukaryota > Metazoa > Chordata > Mammalia > Artiodactyla > Balaenopteridae > Balaenoptera > Balaenoptera musculus. The sequence continues at coordinate 25,769,531 of NC_045804.1, forward strand.
GCCGAAAAGTCCCATGGATTTTGATTATTCTGTGTTGTTTTTTTTTTTTTTAAAGATTACCTCTTTTTACTTTTTTTTAAAAATTTATTTATCATTTATTTATTATTTATTTTTGGCTGTGTTGGGTCTTCGTTTCTGCACGAGGGCTTTCTCCAGTTGCGGCAAGCGGGGGCCACTCTTCATCGCGGTGCGCGGGCCTCTCGCCATCGCGGCCTCTCTTGTTGCGGAGCACAGGCTCCAGACGCGCAGGCTCAGTAATTGTGGCTCACGGGCCCAGTTGCTCCGCGGCATGTGGGATCTTCCCAGACCAGGGCTCGAACCCGTGTCCCCTGCACTGGCAGGCAGGCTCTCAACCACTGCGCCACCAGGGAAGCCCTGTTGTTTTTTTTTAAATGGACTTTAAGGGAGAGAGTCAGTATAGACAACCTGTTTTATTTTCCAATTTCCCTCTCAGAGCCTGTGCCTAGTTTTGCACTGAAGGCTGCCTCTGCTCTGCCCTCCTGCTGTTGCCATCCTATTGATCAATATTCACAGGTCTGGCCTAGGATTAGGTACTTTAGGCCTAAGGGCCTGATCAGCACCAAAAGCATCAAGGTCCTCAAAAATGCTTTGGACAAGGGCAAGTAGAATGTTGAAGCAGAATGTGGATGGAGACCAGGCTGAGGGTGTCTGAAGCCCTGGGGCCACATGGGAGAGCATTCCTGGGACATTGGGAGCCACATGCCCACCACATTTTCTCAGAGACTTCAGCTTATCACATCTGTCATTTCCCCACACCTTATTCTCAATGTCTAAGTCACGAAAATGAGTTGTTAAGCTGATTTACTTAATTTATCTTGTGAACACACTAATAAAAAGACTTATTGAATCCCTATGTCTTAGATAATGGGAAGGTGACAGGAGTTTTAAGAGATCCAATAATTCCTTTTAATTAAATTAGCCAATGACCATTAGAGCTAGTAATTAGTGTCACTTGCCTGGTAATTGAATGGTTGGTGTGAAAAGTGGCTCCATGTTAGGATCCATCAAGGAATGAAGGTAGGAAGTATACAAATTTTTATATTCCTTTATATTTATTGTGCATTTACTATGCATCAGGAAGTATGTTGGGCAACAGATTCAGAGCAGTGAGCAAGACAGATGAGGTCCCTATCCTTCTGGAACTTGAATTCTAGTGGGCTGGGTTCAGTCCACTAACTGAGGGCATTCCTATCAATTGAAAAATGCCTTTCCCTACTTCCCTTCTTAGCAAGAAAGAACACCCACCAGGATCCAGGCCAAGTTGTCAGAAGAATATGATAATTAAATTTTCACATTTTAATTCTCAAAACAGCCCTGCAAGGCAGGGTAACACTGTAGAAAGGGCCAGACCTGGGTTCAGATGCCGGTTCTGCTACTTCCTACAGCTTCCTCTCAGAGACACAGTTTTCTCATCTTAAGCCCTGAGCTGATAATATACATACGTAGCATATGGCATATAAATCTTTGGCATATATCACAAACTATTCCTATTGTTATTAGCCTATTTTTGAGATGAGAAACTTGACACAAAGAGGTAAAGTGATTTGTCCAAGGTCACACAGCTGATAATTGGCAGAGCAGGAATTTGAACCCAAATCTGACTCCAAGACACCTCCTCTTTTTTTTTTTTTTAACATCTTTATTGGAGTATAATTGCTTTACAATGGTGTGTTAGTTTCTGCTGTATAACAAACTGAATCAGCTATATGTATACATATATCCCCATATCCCCTCCCCTTTGCGTCTCCCTCCCATCCTCCCTATCCCACCCCTCTAGGTGGTCACAAAGCACTGAGCTGATCTCCCCGTGCTATGCAGCTGCTTCCTACTAGCTATCTATTTTACCTTTGGTAGTGTATATATGTCAATGCTACTCTCTCACTTCATCCCAGCTTACCCTTCCCCCTCCCCGTGCCCTCAAGTCCATTTTCTACACCTGCGTCTTTATTCCTGTCCTGCCCCTAGGTTCTTCAGAACAATTTTTTCTTTTTTTTGTTTTTTTTAGATCCATATATATGTGTTAGCATACAGTATTTGTTTTTCTCTTTCTGACTTACTTCACTCTGTATGACAGATTCTAGGTCCATCCACCTCACTACAAATAACTCAATTTCGTTTCTTTTTATGGCTGAGTAATATTCCATTGTATATGTGTGCCACATCTTCTTTATCCATTCATCTATCGTTGGACACTTAGGTTGCTTCCATGTCCTGGCTATTGTAAATAGAGCTGTAATGTACATTGCATGTACATTGTGGTACATGACTCTTTTTTTAATTACGGTTTTCTCAGAGTATATGCCCAGTAGTGGAATCACTGGGTCATATGGTAGTTCTATTTTTAGTTTTTTACAGAACCTGCATACTGTTCTCCATAGTGGCTGTATCAATTTACATTCCCCCTAACAGTGCAAGAGGTTTCCCTTTTCTCCACACTCTCTCCAGCATTTATTGTTTGTAGATTTTTTGATGATGGCCATTCTGACCGGTGTGAGGTGATACCTCATTGTAGTTTTGATTTGCATTTCTGTAATGATTAGTGATGTTGAGCATCTTTTCATGCGTTTGGTGGCAATCTGTATATCTTCTTTGCAGAAATGTCTATTTAGATCTTCTGGCCATTTTTGGATTGGGTTTTTTGTTTTTTTGAGCTGCATGAGCTGCTTGTATATTTTGGAGATTAATCCTTTGTCAGTTGCTTCGTTTGCAAATATTTTCTCCCATTCTGAGGATTGTCTTTTTGCCTTGTTTATGGTTTCCTTTGCTGTGCAAAAGCTTTTAAGTTTCATTAGGTCCCATTTGTTTATTTTTGTTTTTATTTCCATTTCTCTAAGAGGTGGGTCAAAAAGGATCATGCTGTGATTTATGTCAAAGAATGTTCTTCCTATGTTTTCCTCTAAGAGTTTCATAGTGTCTGGCCTTACATTTAGGTCTATAATCCATTTTGAGTTTATTTTTGTGTATGGTGTTAGGAAATGTTCTAATTTCATACTTTTACATGTAGCTGTCCTTTCCCACCGCCACTTTCTTTTTTTAAAAATAAATTTATTTATTTATTTATTTTTGGTTGCATTGGGTCTTCATTGCTGCGTGCGAGCTCTCTCTAGTTGAGGCAAGTGGGGGCTACTCCTCATTGCAGTGTATGGGCTTCTCACTGCAGTGGCTTCTCTTGTTGTGGAGCATGGGCTCTAGGGGTGTGGGCTTCAGTAGTTGTGGCTCACAGGCTCTAGAGTGCAGGCTCAGTAGTTGTGGTGCATGGGCTTAGTTGCTCCACAGCATGTGGGATCTTCCTGGACCAGGGCTTGAACCCGTGTCCCCTGAATTGGCAGGCAGATTCTTAACCACTGCACCACCAGGGAAGCCCAACACCACTTATTGAAGAGGCTGTCTTTTCTCCATTGTATATACTTGCCTCCTTTATCAAAGATAAAGTGACCATATGTGCGTGGGTTTATCTCTGGGCTTTCTATCCTGTTCCATTGATCTATATTTCTGTTTTTGTGCCAGTACCATACTGTCTTGATTACTGTAGCTTTGTAGTATAGTCTGAAGTCAGGGAACCTGATTCCTCCAGCTCCGTTTTTCTTTCTCAAGATTGCTTTGGCTATTCAGGGTCTTTTGTGTTTCCACACAAATTGTGAAATTTTTTGTTCTAGTTCTGTGAAAAACGCCATTGGTAGTTTGATAGGGATTGCATTGAATCTGTAGATTGCTTTGGGTAGTGTAGTCATTTTCACAATGATGATTCTTCCCATCCAAGAACATGGTATATCTCTCCATCTGTTTGTATCATCTTTAATTTCTTTCATCAGTGTCTTATAGTTTTCTGCATACAGGTCTCTTGTCTCCTTAAGTAGGTTTATTCCTAGGTATTTTATTCTTTTTGTTGCAATGGTAAATGGGAGTGTTTCCTTAATTTCTCTTTCAGATTTTTCATCATTAGTGTATAGGAATGCAAGAGATTTCTGTGCATTAATTTTGTATCCTGCTACTTTACCAGATTCATTGATTAGCTCTAGTAGTTTTTTGGTAGCATCTTTAGGATTCTCTATGTATAGTATCATGTCATCTGCGAACAGTGACAGCTTTACTTCTTCTTTTCTGATTTAGATTCCTTTTCTTTCTTTTTCTTCTCTGATTGCTGTGGTTAAAACTTCCAAAACTATGTTGAATAATAGTGGTGAGAGTGGGTATCCTTGTCTTGTTCCTGATTTTACAGGAAATGTTTTCAGTTTTCACCATTGAGAACGATGTTGGCTGTGGGTTTGTCATATATGGCTTTTATTATGTTGAGGTAAGTTCCCTCTATGCCTACTTTCTGGAGAGTTTTTATCATAAATCGGTGTTGAATTTTGTCAAAAGCTTTTTCTGCATCTGTTGAGCTTATCGTATGGTTTTTACCCTTCAGTTTGTTAATATGGTGTATCACATTGATTGATTTGTGTATATGGAAGAATCCTTGCCTTCTTGGGATAAACCCCACTTGATCATGGTGTGTGATCCTTTTAATGTGCTGTTGGATTCTGTTTGCTAGTATTTTGTTGAGGATTTTTGCATCTATGTTCATCAGTGATATTGGTCTGTAGTTTTCTTTTTTGTGACATCTTTGTCTGGTTTTGGTATCAGGGTGATGGTAGCCTCGTAGAATGAGTTTGGGAGTGTTCCTCCCTCTGCTATATTTTGTAAGAGGTTGAGAAGGATAGGTGTTAGCTCTTCTCTGAATGTTTGATAGAATTCGCCTCTCCTGGGCTTTTGTTTGTTGGAAGATTTTAAATCACAGTTTCAATATCAGTGCTTGTGATTGGTCTGTTTATATTTTCTATTTCTTCCTGGTTCAGCCTCGGAAGGTTGTGCTTTTCTAAGAATTTGTCCATTTCTTCCAGGTTATCCATTTTATTGGCATATAGTTGCTTGTAGTAATCTCTCATGAGTCTTTGTATTTCTGCAGTGTCAGCTGTTACTTTTCCTTTTTCATTTCTAATTCTGTTGATTTGAGTCCTCTCCCTTTTTTTCTTTATGAGTCTGGCTAATGGTTTATCAATTTTGTTTATCTTCTCAAAGAACCACCTTTTAGTTTTATTGATCTTTGTTATTGTTTCCTTTATTTTTTTTTATTTATTTCTGCTCTGATCTTTATGATTTCTTTCCTTCTGCTAACTTTGGGGTTTTTTATTCTTCTTTCTCTAATTGCTTTAGGTGTAAGGTTAGGTTGTTTGAGACTTTTTCTTGTTTCTTGAGGTAGTATTGTATTGCTATAAACTTCCTTCTTAGAACTGCTTTTGCTGCATCCCATAGGTTTTGGGTTGTCGTGTTTTCATTGTCATTTGTTTCTGGGTATTTTTTGATTTCCTATTTGATTTCTTCAGTGATCTCTTAGTTATTTAGTAGCATATTGTTTAGCCTCCATGTGTTTGTATTTTTTACAGTTTTTTTTCCTGTAATTGATATCTAGTCTCATAGTGTTGTGGTAGGAAAATATACTTGATACGATTTCAATTTTCTTAAATTTACCAAGGCTTGATTTGTAACCCAAGATATGATCTATCCTGGAGAATGTTCCATGAGCACTTGAGAAGAAAGTGTATTCTGTTGTTTTGGGATGGAATGTCCTATAAATATCAATTAAGTCCATCTTGTCTAATGTGTCATTTAAAGCTTGTGTTCCTTATTTGTTTTCATTTTGGATGATCTGTCCATTGGTGAAAGTGGGGTGTTAAAGTCCCCTACTATGACTGTGTTACTGTTGATTTCCCTTTTTACTGCTGTTAGCATTTGCCTTATGTATTGAAGTGCTCCTATGTTGGGCGCATAAATATTTACAATTGTTATATCTTCTTCTTGGATTGATCCCTTGATCATTATGTAGTGTCCTTCTTTGTCTCTTGTAATAGTCTTTATTTTAAAGTCTATTTTGTCTGACATGAGAATTGCTACTCCAGCTTTCTTTTGATTTCCATTTGCATGGAATATCTTTTTCCATCCCCTCACTTTTAGTCTATATGTGTCCCTAGATCTGAAGTGGGTCTCTTGCAGACAGCATATATATGGGTCTTGTTTTTGTATCCATTCAGCCAGTCTACGTCTTTTGGTTGGAGCATTTAATTCATTTACATTTAAGGTAATTATCAATATGTATGTTCCTATTACCATTTTCCTAATTGTTTTGGGTTTGTTATTGTAGGTCTTTTCCTTCTCTTGTGTATCCTGCCTAGAAAAGTTCCTTTAGCATTTGTTGTAAAGCTGGTTTGGTGGTGCTGAATTCTCTTAACTTTTGCTTGTCTGTAAAGGTTTTAATTTCTCTGTCAAATCTGAATGAGATTCTTGCTGGGTAGAGTAATCTTGGTTGTAGGTTTTTCCCTTTCATCACTTTAAATATGTCCTGCCACTCCCTTCTGGTTTGCAGAGTTTCTGCTGAAAGATCAGCTGTTAACCTTATGGGGATTCCCTGGTATGTTATTTGTTGCTTTTGCCTTGCTGCTCTTAATATTTTTTCTTTGTATCTAATTTTTGATAGTTTGATTAATATGTGTCTTGGAGTGTTTCTCCTTGGATTTATCCTGTATGGGACTCTCTGTGCTTCCTGGACTTGATTGACTATTTCCCATTTTAGGGAAGTTTTCAACTATAATCTCTTCAAATATTTTCTCAGACCCTTTCTTTTTCTTTTCTTCTTCTGGGACCCCTATAATTCAAATGTTGGTGCATTTAATGTTGTCCCAGAGGTCTCTGAGACTGTCCTCAAATTTTTCATTCTTTTTTCTTTATTTTGCTGTGCAGTAGTGATTTCCACTATTTTATCTTCCAGGTCACTTATCCGTTCTTCTGCTTCAGTTATTCTGCTATTAATTCCTTCTAGAGAATTTTTAATTTCATTTATTGTGTTGTTCATCATTGTTTGTTTGCTCTTTAGTTCTTCTAGGTCCTTGTTAAACGTTTCTTGTATTTTCTCCATTCTATTTCCAAGATCTTGGATCATCTTTACCATCATTACTCTGAATTCTTTTTCAGGTAGACTGCCTATTTCCTCTTCATTTGTTTGGTTTGGTGGGTTTTTACCTTGCTCCTTCATCTGCTGCCTATTTCTCTGTCTTCTCATTTTGCTTAACTTACTGTGTTTGGGGTCTCCTTGTCGCAGGCTGCAGGTTCGTAGTTCCCGTTGTTTTTGGTGTCTGCCCCCAGTGGGTAAAGTTGGTTCAGTGGGTTGTGTAGGCTTCCTGCTGGAGGGGACTGGTACATGTGTTATGGTGGGTGGGGCTAAATCTTGTCTTTCTGGTGGGCAGGGCTGCGTCTGGTGGTGTGTTTTGGGGTGTCTGTGAACTTAGTATGATTTTAGGCAGCCTCTCTGCTAATGGGTGGGGTTGTGTTCCTGTCTTGCCAGTTGTTTGGCATGGGATGTACAGCACTGGAGCTTGCTGGCCGTTGGGTGGAGGTGGGTCTTAGCGTTGAGATGGAGATCTCTGGGAGAGCTCTTGCCAACTGATATTACATGGGGCCGGGAGGTCTCTGGTGGTCCAATGTCCTGACCTCAGCTCTCCCACCGCAGAGGCTCAGGCCTGACAGCAAGCTGGAGCACCAAGACCCTGTCAGCCACACGGCTCAGAAGAAAAGGGAGAAAAAAAGAAAGATTAATTAATTAATTAATTAATTAAAATTTAAAATTATTAAAATAAAAAAGGAAGAGTGCAATCAAACCAATAAACAAATCCACCAGTGATAACAAGCACTAAAAACTATACTAAGATAAACATAAAAATCAGAAACAAGTCAGTTGCAGACAGCAAACCCTAAGTCTACAGTTGCTCCCAATGTCCACTGCCTCAATTTTGGGGTGATTCATTGTCTATTCAGGTTTTCCACAGATGTAGGGTACCTCAAGTTGATTGTGGGGATTTAATCCACTGCTCCTGAAGCTGCTGGGAGAAATTTCCCTTTCTCTTCCTTTGTTCACACAGCTCCTGGGGTTCAGCTTTGGTTTTGGCCCCACTTCTGTGTGTAGGTCGCCCTCAGGCATCTGTTCCCGCCCAGACAGGACGGGGTTAAAGCAGCGGCTGATTAGGGAGTTCTGGCTCACTTGTGCTGGGAGTGGGTAGGGAGGGGTATGGTAGTTATAATTGGAATGCGGGGCGAACCTGCAGTGGCAGAGGCCGGCGTGACATTGCAATAGCCTGAGGCGCACCGTGTGTTCTCCCGAGGAAGTTGTCCCTGGATCATGGGACCCTGGCAGTGGCGGGTTGCACAGGCTCCCGGGAGGGTGTGGATAGTGACCTGTGCTTGTACACAGGATTCTTGGTGGCTGCAGCAGCAACCTTAGCGTCTCATGTCCGTCTCTGGTGTCCAAGCTGATAGCCACGGCTCGTGCCCATCTCTGGAGTTTGTTTAGGCAGTGCTCTGCCTTCTGTGGGCAGACAGGGTAGGAATCCCCTCTCCTCACACACCCCGAAACGGTGGTCTCTTGCCTCTTAGACGGGTCCAGACTTTTTCCCGGACTCCCTCCCAGCTAGCTGTGGCGCACTAGCCCCCTTCAGGCTATGTTCACGCAGCCAACCCCAGTCCTCTCCCTGGGATCTGACCTCTGAAGCCCGAGCCTCAGCTCCCAGCCCGCACCCATCCCGGCCAGTGGGTGAGCAGACAAGCCTCTCAGGCTAGTGAATGCTGGTTGGCACCGATCCTCTGTGCGGGAATCTCTCCGCTTTGCCCTCTGCACCTCTGTTGCTGTGCTCTCCTCCGTGGCTTTGAAGCTCCCCCCCTCCCACCCCTGTCTCTGCCAGTGAAGGGGCTTCCTAGTGTGTGGAAACCTTTCCTCCTTCACAGCTCCATCCCAGAGGTGCAGGTCCCGTCCCTATTCTTTTGTCTCTGTTGCTCCTTTTTTCTTTTGCCCTACCCAGGTATGTGGGGATTTTCTTGCCTTTTGGGAGGTCTGAGGTCTTCTGCCAGCATTCAGTAGGTGTTCTGTGGGAGTTGTTCCACATGTAGATGTATTTTTGATGTATTTGTGGGGAGGAAGGTGATCTCCACGTCTTACTCTTCTGCCATCTTGAAGGACCCTTCACCTCCTCTTTCTAATTTGGCACCACTGTCTGGCATGAGGCCAAGAAGAAGTATCCATGGGGGGAGTGACGTACGTTTATGTAGGGGTGCAGGCATCAGTTACTTGGGAGGGGCAGCCAGGGAGAACCAGGAGAGATGTGGGGTCTGGGCAGGCAAGAACCCAGAAAATGGTCAGTGAACAAGTCCAGACACACTGGTAGCGGCAAGACCCAACCGGAGGAACCACATTCATAGTCTGGCTGGGTCGGCTCACCTGCGGCCAAACACTGCCCCCTGCCGGCCGCCGGAGGGGCGGAGGCCAGCGGCTCAGCTCCCGGAGCCTGCGGGCTGCCCACGGTTGGAACCACCCCGAGGGCGCTCACCGCACGGGCAGGAGCCCTGGGGACCATGCCCCCTTTCTCGGAATGAGGCTGAGAGCTGGAGAAGCGGCGGCACCTCGGGACCTCTGTGCCGGCCTGGGCCTCCTAGGGTGACGTCGCATGCCCCCCTCGCTCCCTCAGCTTTTGACCAGAAGGGGTCAGAGCTCAGGATTTTTCCTGCCTTGGGTCCCCAGTCCGGGCCTCTCTGGGGCCTCTCTTTGCCGCGCAGCCCCCCATTCTGTTTAGGGGGTTTGGGGGGCCGCCTGCCGCGCCCCTCTTAGGATGCCGGCCACCTGGGCGGGGGATGTCACTAGGGATGAGCCCGAGCCTCGTGTGGGGGCATCTTAACCAACTGTGGACCAAAAGCCACTTGCTCTCCGGCTGAGGAGACACTGTGGTGGCAGCCGCCTCTTGTCCCCCTCCTGGCGTCCCCCGTGCGCCCCGGACGCGGGTTGGGAGGGGTTAATCCTGCCGAGGGAGCGCACTAAGGGCTCTTCAGGCCTGCAGTTCGCCAGGTGTGGGGCTTGGGCTCCTCCCCATTTCATCCCATCCCCCGCCTCCCATCTCTCCAGTTTCCTAGGCCAGAACTACTAAACAATGACTTAAAAGTTTCAGTGTTCTCAGCTTTTCGTCCCGACGTGGCTCCACACCTCCATTTGCTCTCTGCAAAATGAAGTGAGTTAAACACTCTAAGGACCGAGGTAAACAGCATCTCAATATAATCACGTGCATTTTAAAAAAAAATGTATTCTGTTTGTGGTTTTCTTTGTTTTTTTTTTTAATTAATTAATTTATTTATTTTTGGCTGTGTTGGGTCTTTGTTTCTGCGCGAGGGCTTTCTCTAGTTGCGGCAAGCGGGGGCCACTCTTCATCGCGGTGCGCGGGCCTCTCACTATCGCGGCCTCTCTTGTTGCGGAGCACAGGCTCCAGACGCGCAGGCTCAGTAGTTGTGGCACACGGGCTTAGTTGCTCCGTGGCATGTGGGATCTTCCCAGACCAGGGCTCGAACCCGTGTCCCCTGCATTGGCAGGCAGATTCTCAACCACTGCGCCACCAGGGAAGCCCCTACAGGGTTATTTAAATGTGGAGGAAGGTGAGGGAAGACTTGAGCCCCCTCCCCACTTGCCCCCCCCCCAAAAAAAACCTGTGACCTGTTTTGCAGAGTAAAGATAATCAGAACCAATTAATACAATTAAAAGAGTGTTCTGGTAAGGGAAGGTAATCAGTGTATTCAACAAGCTAAGATTACCTGTAGAAAGGAACTAGATATTTTCAAAAATTAGGATTGGTGTCAGGTCCTTTATCGTATCCTCTCTGAATCAAGAATCCCCATTTGGAATAGAAGCGATACGACTCAACTAAGATTCCTGTGAAAAGGGAGAGGGCATGGGGGAAGAGCTGTCTGAGCTGACCTGTGCTCAGAGTGAGAGCCTGCAGCCCCGTTGCCTGCACATGAAGGTAGTTGAGCCTGACTGAGTAGGCAACACTCACATTTACAATGGATAAAAAACTTTCCAGTGCATCCTTAGGTCATTTGAACTCCACTCTGACTATAAGGTGGGCTGGGGAGTTACTACCATACTACTTTCAGATAAGGGCTTGGAATTTAAAGCTCAGAGAGGTGAAGAGAATAGCTTGATAAAAAGATGGGATCAGAGCACAGGTTTCTGATCCTTTCCAACCCAGTGTCTTGGGTGGGATGCTTTCTTAATAAAGTGTAACGTTAGACCCAGAGGGGAGATGGCTTTGCTCTACGGTATAGAGCGAAGAGAACTCTACATCTTTTGCACCTTGAGCACTGCATTTTGACAAGGATACCATCAGACTCTCCTTCTCATTACCAATTAGGTCACCATTCAAATGTCACCTCAGAGAGGTGTTCCTTCACCCTAGTATTGTCCCCTTCCTCAGTGATATTCTTTCAAGTTTGTGGCACCACCATCAGAAAATTTCTTGTTTATTTATGTGTCTCCCCCTGAGAATGCAAGGCCTTGTCTTGTGGCCCGCTGTGGCCCTAGGACCTAGCACATACCAAGTGTTCCATTAAAACGAACGAATGAATGAATAAGAGCAGTGGTTCTCAAAGTCTGGTCCACAGACTCCTAGGAGACTCTAGACTTTTCCAGGGGGCCCGCAAAGTCAAACACTGAATCATAATTTGTCTTTTCCCCATAATGACATTGACATCATTTACAATGATGGCAAAGCCGCCACGGCACTATATTATACTGGAAGTCATTGCATTCTTCACCACCATGCATGTAAGAACAAGACAAAACAAAAGCCAGTTTCACTTAAGAATGTGCTTGGGTCCCTGGTGGCTCAGTGGTTGAGAGTCTGCCTGTCAATGCAGGGGACACGGGTTCGAGCCCTGGTCTGGGAAGATCCCACGTGCCGCGGAGCAGCTGGGCCCATGAGCCACAATTACTGAGCCTGCGCGTCTGGAGCCTGTGCTCCGCAAGAAGAGAGGCCGCGACAGTGAGAGGCCCGCGCACCGCGATGAAGAGTGGCCCCCGCTTGCCACAACTAGAGAAAGCCCTCGCACAGAAACAAAGACCCAACACAGCCATAAATAAATAAATAAATAAATACTTTAAAAAAAAAAGTTAAAGTCTATTAATTAAAAAAAAAATAAAACAGGAAAACCAAATTTGTTAAAAAAAAAAAAAAAAAGAATGTGCTTGATGAGACTTCCTTGGTGGTCCAGTGGTTAAGACTCCGCGCTTCCACTACAGGGGGCGCGGGTTCAGTCCCTGGCTGGGGAACTAAGATCCTGCATGCTGCATGGCACAGCCAAAAAAAAGAATAAAAATGATTAGTTTTATTAAAACTCAATCCCTGAGTACATTAAATAAGAAGAAGTCATAACTTCTGCACATAGAAGGACAGTGGTTGTGTTGAGGAAAGGCACCTGTTTGAGTTGTGAGCTAAACTAGCTGCTTTTTTATTAAAATTTATTTATTTAATTTATTTATTTTTGTCTGCATTGGGTCTTTGTTGCTGCGCGCAGGCTTTCTCTAGTTGCTGCGAGCGAGGGCTACTCTTCATTGCAGTGCGTGGCCTTCTCATTGCCGTGGCTTCTCTTGTTGCAGAGCACGGGCTCTAGGTGCACGGGCTTCAGTAGTTGTGGTGCGTGGGCTCCAGTAGTTGTGGCATGCGGGCTCAGTAGTTGTGGCATGCGGGCTCTACAGCGCAGGCTCAGTAGTTGTGGTGCACTGGCTTAGTTGCTCTGCTGCATGTGGGATCTTCCCGGACCAGGGCTCGAACCCATGTCCCCTGCATTGGCAGGCAGATTCTTAACCACTGTGCCACCAGGGAACCCCACTAGCTGCTTTTTTTATGGAACATCATTTTTCCTTGAAAGAGTGACTGACAGAAAAAAAATCTATGCTAATTCAGACCTGGGTATTGGTAGACATTTTCTGAAAACAAAGTGAACTTTCCCTTTCGGGGAAAACAACTGACAGCTTTCATTGCTAATTATGAGATTCAGGTTTTAAAACAAACATTGGAATTTTGGAAAACTTAAATCTACCACTGAGGGCTTGCAGCTTCCCCAAACCTAAAGACTTTTCTGATGAGCTTGGTGTTGATATCAATGAATGTGAGATTTTGGTATTGAATCATGAAATGTGTCAACATTTGGAAGAGCTTCATAACTCAGTGAAACAAATATTTTCCAAATGACCAATGCACAATGTTCCAAAATCATGCGTGGGTAAAAGATCAATTCAAAGTCCATTATAGACCAATGGATTTTAATTAACAGAATGAAAAGTTTATTGCTATGATTTCAGATTCCACATTGCAACTAACCTCCAAGAAACTACCACTTGACCATTTTGGGTGTGGTATCTAAGAAAAATATCTACAATTATTTGAAAAGGCTACAAAATACGCCTCCCTTTCCCAACTACATATCTGTGTGAAATCAGATTTTTTTCATATCTTTCAACCCAAACAACATATCAAAACAGATTAAATGTAGACGCAGATAGGAGAATCTGCCTGGTTTCTATTATTCTAGACATTAAAGAGATGTGCCAAAATGCAAAAACGATGCCACTCTTCTTGCTATTTTTTTATTTGGAAAATATATTTATTTTTCATAAACTGTTACTCTTGTTACATGCATATGGTATATTAATGCTATTTTAAATGAATTAACAAATATTAAAACTTTTCCTGTTTTAATTTATAACATGGTGAATGTCAATGTGTATTTAACATAAACACATAAACAAAACTGAAAACAAAACCCATAAACAAAAGCTCTTTGGGACCCTCAATAATTGTTAAGAATTATAGAGGGGTTTTGAGACCAGAATATTTGAGAACCACCGAGCTAGAGATGAGAATATAAACTTCTCTCTTTTTTTCTTATTCAGATATAATTCACATAACATAAAATTCACCATTTTAAAGTGTAAAATTCAGTGGTTTTTACTATATTCACAAGGTTGTTCAATCATCACCACTATCTAATTCCAAAACATTTTCATCATCCCCCCAAAGAAATCCTGTGCCCATTAGCGGTCACTCCTCCTTGCCACCTCTCCTTAGCCCCTAGAAACCACAAATCTCAATGGATTTGCCTATCTGGTCATTTAATATAAATAAAATCACAATATGTGGTGCCTGGCTTCCTTGACTTAGCATTCTTTTGCTTCTTTCAAGGGTCATCCATGTGGTAGTATGTATATGCACTTTACTCCTTTTTGTGGTAGAATTATATCCCATTGCATGATATTCCACATTTTGTTTATCCATTCCGTCAGTTGATAGACATTTGAGTTGTTCCCACTTTCTGGCTATTATGAATAATGCTGCTATGAACATTCATGTACAAGTTTTTATATAAATCTTATGTTTTCAATTCTCTGGGGCATATACCTAGGAGTGGAATTCCTGGGTCTTATAGTACCAATTTGAGAACATGCCAAACTGTTTTCCACAGTAGTTCTTCCATTTTATGCTCCCACCAGCAATATATGAGGGTTCCAATTTCTCTACATTCTTGCTAACACCTGTTATTACCTTTTTGATTATAGCCATGCCTCTGAGTTTGAAGTGGTATCTCATTGTGGGTTTGATTTGCATTTCCCTAATGACTAATGATATTGAGTGTTTTTCATATGTTTATTGGCCATTTGTATATCTTCTATGGAGAAATGTCTATTCCAATCATTTGCCCAATTTTAAATTAGGTTATTTGTCTTTTTATTGTTGAATTGTAAGAGCTCTTCATATGTTCTGGATACAAGACCCTTATCAGAGCTATGATTTGCAAATATTTTCTTCCATTCTGTGGTTTGTCTTTTAACTTTCTTGACAGTGCTTTGACCCACAAAAGTTTTTAATTTTGATTAAGCCCAATTTATTTATTTTTTTCTTCTTGTGCTTTTGGTGTCATATCTAAGAAACCATTGCCTAATAAAAAAAATTTACAACTGTGGCTCCTTCTAAGAGTTTTATAGTTTAGCTCTTATATTTAGGTCTTTGACCCATTTTGAGTTAATTTTTGTAGAATGAATGGGGAATTTGGGGATCCAAATTCATTCTTTTGCATGTGGATATCCACTTGTTCCAGCACTGTTGTTGGAAAAAAGAATCTTTCCCCATTGGATGGTCTTGACACCTTGACCATCGATATATGGATTTATTACTGGACTATCAATTCTATTCCATTGATCTATACATCTCTACTTATGCCAGTACCACAGGGCCTTGATTACTGTAGCTTTTGAAATTGGGAAGTGTGAGTCCTCCAACTTCATTATTTTTCAAGATTGTTTTGGCTAGACAATATTAGCTTTAATATTAACTTTTTTTCGTTCCAGGTGCTAAGTGCACAGCTGTTTATTATATTATTCTCTTTACTTCTCTGTATTAAAATTTTTGTACTAATAAAATGGGTGACAGCTGAATATGTGTGATGAATAAATTACTTAAATGAGTTAATAAATGTAAACCACTTGGAAGAGTATGTGGCACCCTCTATACTGTTAGCTGTTGTTGTTATTCTTTTAAGTGAAATTTTGAAGAGGCATCTTTAAAAAATTTTTTATTGAAATATAGTTGCTTTACAATGTAAAGAAGCTTCTTTTTTTGTTTTTCTTTTTTTGCCACACCGCGCGGTTTGTGGGATCTTAGTTCCCCGACCAGGGATTGAACCCAGGCCCAAAGCAGTGAAAGCACTGAGTCTTAACCACTGGACCACCAGGGAATTCCCTAAAGAAGCATCTTTTGAAGCTAGATTATCAGGGTTCAAATACTGGACCTGCCACTCCCTAATGGTGCAACCTTGGGCTAGTTATGTAATCTTGCCATAACCTAATCTGTAGAAAGTGGATAATAACTTTAGTCTCATAGGGTTGTTGTGAAAATTAAATGAGATACAGATATAATGAAATGATGTAATAGAAGAGCAGGAGGTTATTGAACCCAGTAGACTCTAAACTATTATTTGCCTTCCTACAGTTCTGCAGGGAGTGATCAACTTGGTAAAACACCTGGAAATCACTCCACATGAAGGACGTTAAGGAAATGGAGGACAAAGCTGTTTTTGAATATCCAAAGCCAAATGTGGAAGAAAATATCTTTTCTTTGTATTCTAGAGAGGACCAGGACCCCTGAATTTAAGGAAGTCATTCTGGCTCATTTTTCCCAACCCCAGCCTTCTGGGAGCTTTCATAATGCTCAATGGTCATATATGCCAGCGCTTGCCAATTTGTAATTATAACTATTTAGGTGTCAGATGCTCCCACTGGGTGGTCCCTTTTCACAAATATTTACAAAGTGATTACAATATTCCCGACACTTTGTGTGTTAGACCCTGGGGCTTATGGATGAGTAAGATGCTGCCCCAGTCCTCCAGAAGGTCACAGCCCAGCTAAAAGCCAATTGGTGAAAGTTAGAGGGAGCTAAATTTCTCCTTGATACAACCGATTGCTGTCCCTCCTAATTCCTCCAAAGTCCTTTGTTTTGGAACCAATGCAGCAACTACTTCTCCACCGAAAATCACCAGATTCGAAGGGAAAGTTTCAGGGCAAGCCGTCACTGGCAGAGGTCTCTGGGCCTGGAAATACGTGGCTTGCTGAGCGTGGAGCACCCTCTAGTGTCTGTCCAGGGTAAGTCAGGTCCAATAGGAAACTTTCCAAAGATCCCAATTTTACCACCAATAGTTTCTTTCCTTAGTTTAGTGCTGCTTATGGCTAACTTGCTTTCAGGTCTCCGCTGCAAGACAACAACGCTGACAGTTTAAAAATAATAAGTAACACAGTTGCCAATATTTTGGGGCACTTACTATGTCCCAAGCCTGTGTTAATGGTCTTACCTGGTTACCCAAGAGGCAGATACTACTGCTACTACTAGTAGTGCTACTACTAGTACTAGTACTACTTCTACTACTACTACTACTATTATTATTTCTGTTATACAGAAATAATAATAAACCGAGGCAGGTGAGACAGCCAGGTAGAGGCAGAGCCAGAATTCAATCCAAGCGGTCAGACTTCATAACCATGCTAAGTTTTTTGATTTACTGTCAAAGAGAAGCAATAACCCCAGGCAATCCGAAGATAATTCTAGTCAAATTTCTCCTGTTTACTTGGGAGAATTGTAATTTATGTAAATCCAGAAGATTTATGTTGAAATATCAAGTATGGAATGAGAATGAGCCTCTCTTGGGCTCATATTAAAAGGGATAGAAAGGAATAATCAAGACTAGGGTTTTCAAACTGCGGGTCATGACTCACTGATGCGTTGTGTAAAAAATTTAACGGAGGGCTTCCCTGGTGGCGCAGTGGTTGAGAATCTGCCTGCCAACGCAGGGGACACGGGTTCGAGCCCTGGTCTGGGAAGATCCCACATGCCGCGGAGCAACTAGGTCCGTGAGCCACAGCTACTGAGCCTGCGCGTCTGGAGCCCGTGCTCCGCAACAAGAGAAGCCGCGGCAGTGAGAGGCCCGCGCACCGCGATGAAGAGTGGCCCCCGCTTGCCGCAACTAGAGAAAGCCCTCGCACAGAAACTAAGACCCAACACAGCCAAAAATAATTAATTAATTAATTAATTTTAAAAAAATTTAATGGATTGTGAGCAGCACTTTAAAAATTGAAATACAATAATAGATCAGGAAAACACTAGACTGCACAACGACCCAGTACATAGTCTCTCTCTCTCTTTCTCTCTCTCTGGATATACACACATACACACATAATATATCAATACATAATATATATTTATATGTATATGAGAATATACATAGAGGACTGATCAAAAACATTTGAAAACCGCTGATCTAGCTATCTTCCTGTCTGCCCAGGACTATAGTCAAACCATTTCATCCAGGTGAAGCTGCCTCCTCTTTTGAGACCCCAATAATGTGACTTCCATTTCTCTTCCCTCCTCTTAGTCATTAGTTTTCTTGGAGCGACCCACGCTGCCCATAAGGTCATCTCGGGTCTAAACTAAATTCCTCATGCTATAGCCACCCCTCTTCCTTTTTTTGGAGCTAAAGAATTGACATTTCTTCTTTTTGTGACAGAACCTGTGATTAAAAACAGTAAGTTTATTTTAAAAATCTAATTTGCTTATCCAATCATGTTTTTTTCTCTAAACTTCAGAGGTTGGAGTTACATTGAAAGATGACAGACATTAACTAGCCCCAATTTGTATTTGAGTTTTGGAGAAGTTAAGTAACTTGTCTCAGTTCACACAGCTAATAAGAGAAAAACCTGGGATTTTAACACAGGACAGTCTGACTCCAGGACAGCAGGCTTTCAACCACTATGTTATGCAAAAGAAATACCCCCTCAGCAGCCAGGGCTGAGATCACAGACATGGTGTCTGGGATGCTGATGAATTGGGTAGACAAGCTCCTATTCTAGGAGCTGCTACATTACAGAGACGTTTGAGCTCCAGAGCGTCGGAGGTCCCATGACGATGAGTTTGGAGGTGGGTCCTTGGTGTTTGTGCCTGATCTGTTATGCTGAGGGTAAATGTGTTTCAGTGTGAGACACTGGGCTAGGTCTCAAAACAACTCTGAGATGCTTACTGTCATTATCCTCACATAGCAGATGAGGAAATTGAGGTTCAGGTTGGTCCACAGAGAGTAAATAGCTGAGATGCAAATCAGGTAGTAAAAATTATCATGAACAGTTAACTGAAGTCTCACTGCATGACAGGCACTGTGTTAAACTGCTTGCATATATTATCTCATGTAATTGTCTCAAAGACTTATTAGCTGAGTTTTCAAATTAAGAAAAGATTAATGGGCCTAAGGTTACACAGTTAGTGCAGGCAGAGCCATGAGTCAAGCTTTGGTCTGCCTGTCTCCAAAGACCATGCTCTTCACCACTCTAAGATCTAACCAGGGGGGACTTCCCTGGTGGTCCAGTGGTTAGCACTCGGTGATCTCATTGCTGAGGGCCCGGGTTCAATCTGTGGTTGGGGAACTAAGTTCCCACATCCCACAAGTCATGGAGCTCGGCCAAAAAAAAAAAAAATGGAAACGAAAGCTCTAACCAGAGGATGTCTGACCTTTTCCTGGGTCACAGATGCAAAGTGAATCTAAAAACAGAAAAAAAAATCATAGCCATAAAATAGTCAGGATGGTGTGGTTGTCAGTACTTAATAAACGTTGGCCCTTATTGGTTCTAACTACCTATTGCTACATAACAAATTACCCACAAGCGTAGCATGGTTGTTGATGTCTCCTTGCTAATGAAAATGGTATCTAGAGGGCAGAGCCAAACCTGGTCCCATAGCATATCACTCCTGAAGGAGGGGGTGGCCTCCCCGTTCTCAGTCCCTGGCCAAATGCCACAGTGCTGGGGGAGGTCATCCCACCCCCAGATCCCTTGGCCACTTGGGAGCCCCTCAGGATCAGTTGAGTGAACAGTAAAGGGAGTTCATAAATTTTAAGGGTGATAGCGCCACTGTCACATCTGATGAGGCTTGCTTTCTCTCTGTGCCTTCCATTCCTTAACAGACATCTCTGATAAAGGACAGGACCTGAGGGTCTACACAATTTGCCAAATGTCAGCAGTTGTCTTAGCAATAAAGGATGTCTCGACCAACAGTTGGCTTCTTCTGCATATTTTTTCAGACTTTTAGGCCATAGTCAATGGTCTAGCCATTTGGTCCAACCAATGGCAGCAACAACAACTCCTTATTCCAAAGTCACCCCCTTCGGGATAAAGAACTCTGGGAATGTTCTTGCTTCACAAATGCCCAAAAACATAAATCAAGGTCAGACATGTCTCTGCACATACTAGAGCCACAATACAAGGCCTCACCAAGACACCCTTCATCCCCTTCAGAGTTCCTGACATTGAGAATGACCAAGGCATTCATTTCACTTCTAAAAATACATAATACTGCACTCTTGAACAAGGCATTCTGTAGAACTTTCACCTCCATGACTGGCTTCAGGCTGTAGGCTCCTAGAGCACCATAATGGCCTACTTAAACGAATTCAAATTTAATTAAATGAAATGACACATTTTAGTAATGAAACATTAAGGGTGAATTATAATCCAGGTGTGAAAAGGGCTTGATCATCTTTCTGTATGATTATTGGCTCATAATCTGACCAATAAAATAATTCTCAATAAATTTAAAAGGATTAAAATTTACAGAGCATGTGCTCTCCAAAACAGAATTAAACCAAAAATCAATAACAACAGAGCCGATAAATCATCAAAATTTCTGAAAATTAAGCACCACACTTCTTTTTTTTTTTTTTTTAAAAAAAGCTTTTTATTATTATTTTGGCCGCACTGTGCAGCTTGTAGGACCTTAGTTGCCCGACCAGGGATCAAACCTGCACCCTCGGCAGTGAAAGTGTGGAGTCCTAACCAGTGGACCACCAGAGAATTCCCTAAGCAACACACTTCTAAATAACCCACAGATCCTATGAGAAATCATAAAGGAAATTAGAAAATATTTTGAGCTGAATGAAATTGAATAATACAATTTATCACAATGGGTGGATACAGCTAAGGCAGTGCTTAAAGGGAAATTATAGCATTAAATAGTTTTATTAGAAAAGAAGAAAGGTCTAACAGTAATGCTCTAAGCTTGTACTTTAGAAATTAGAAAAAATAAAGGATCAAATCAAACCCATAGTAAGCAGAAGGAAGGAAATAATAAAGATAAGAGTGGAAATCAGTGAAATAGAAAACGTATAAACAATAGAGAAAAATCAGTGAAACCAAACACTTTCTTAAAAGATCAATGAGGCGACTTCCCTGGTGGCTCAGTGGTTAAGAATCCGCCTGCCAATGCAGGGGACACGGGTTCGACCCCTGGTCCGGGAAAATCCCACATGCTGTGGAGCAACTAAGCCCGTGCGCCACAACTACTGAGGCTGCATGCCACAGCTACTGAAGCCTGCGCACCTAGAGCCCATGCTCCAAAACAACACAAGCCACTGCAAAGAGAAGCCCACGCACCACAAGGAAGAGCCCCCGCTCGCCGCAACTAGAGAAAGCCCGCACACAGCAACAAAGACCCAACGCAGCCAAAAATAAATAAATAAATTAAATTAAAAAAAAAAAAAAAAAGATCAATGAAACTGATCAATGTCTAGGCAGACCGATCAGGAAAAAAACCAACTGAGATGATACAAATTACCACGATCAGGAATGAATGAGGGTACATCCCTACAGATCCTATAGACATTACAAGAATATTAGGGAATATTAGGAACAACTTTATGCCCGTACGTTCAACAACATAGAATACATGAATAAATTCCTTGAAAGACACAAACTTTCAAAGCTTACTCAAGAAGAAATATATAACCTGAATAGTCCCATGTTCATAAAGAAATAGAACTTGAGGTAAAAAAAAAAAAATCTTCCCACGAAGAAAACTACAGGCCTAAATGGCCTCAGTGGTGAATTCTACCAAACGTTTAAGAAAGAATATCAATTCTACACAAACTTTTCCAGAAAATAGGAGGCAATCCTTCCCAGCTTATTTTGTGAGGCCAGCATTGCCGTGATACCAAAATGCGAAGAAAAAAAAAATTAGAAAACCAAACCAAACAACTACAAATCAATAATCCTCGTGAATTTAGATACAAAAACCCTTAACATTTAAGCAAATCAAATGCAGTAGTAAATAAAAAGGCTAATACATCAAGATCAAGTGGGGTTCATCCTGAGAATGCAGGGTTGGTTTAACATTTGAAAAATCAATGTAATTCAATTCACTATATCAAAAAACTAAAAAAGATAGAGACATAAAAACCACTTGATGAAATTTACCATCCATTCATGACAAAAACTCTCAGCAAACTAGGAACAGAAGGGAAATTCCTCAACTTGATAAGGAGCAACTAAGAAAAACTTATGTCCGGCATTATACCTAATAGTGAAAGAATGAATGCTTTCCCCATAAGATCAGGACAACACAAAGCTATGTGCTCTCATCATTAGCATAGCACTAGAGGTCCCATGCAGTGAAATAGGCAAGAGAAATAAATAAGAGGCATATAGATTGGAAATAAATAAAGCTGTCTTTGTTCACAGATGAAATGATCATCTATGTTGAAAATCCTAAGGAATCTACTAAAAAAAAAATCTACTAGAGCTAAAAGAGATATTAACAAGGTCACAGGATACAAGCAAAATATACACCAACTATATGACCCATCAATCCCACTCCTAGGTATTTTGCCAAGAGAAATGAAAACATCTGTCCATGTGAAGGTTTGCAGTTAACGTTTAAGGCAACTTTATTCATAATAGCCCCAAACTGGAAACAACCCCAATGTCCAACATTTAGTAAATTGATAGATAAATTGTGGTATATACATAAAAAGGAATAAATACACCCAGTGACAAAAGGAAACCAATTACTGAAACATACTATATGAATAAATCTCAAAATTAGCATGCTAAATGAGAGAAGCCAGACAAAAATACTACATTCTGAATAATTACATTTCCATGAAATTCTAGAAAAATCAAGTTAATAGTGACAACAAGATCACAGATCAATGATTGATTGGGGATGGGTGAGGAGCAGATTGACTGCAAAAGGACACCAGGAAACTTTCTGTGGTGATAGAAACGTTCTGTATCATGATTAGGGATAGTAGTTATGTGGCTATACACATTTGTTAAAAATCATTGGATTATACACTTTATTTATTTTTAAAATAAATTTATTTATTTTTGGCTGTGTTGGGTCTTCATTGCTGCGTGTGGGCTTCCTCTAGTTGCAGTGAGCAGGGGCTACTCTTTGTTGCGTGCGCGGGCTTCTCATGGCAGGGGCTTCTCTTGTTGCAGAGCACGAGCTCTAGGCTTGCAGGCTTCAGTAGTTGTGGCACGCGGGTTCAGTAGTTGTGGCTCCTGGGCTCTAGAACACAGGCTCAGTAGTTGCGGCACACAGGCTTAGTTGCTCCGCAGCATGTGGGATCTTCCCCAAGCAGGGCTCAAAACCGTGTCCCCTGCATTGGCAGGCAGATTCTTTTTTTTTTTTGTGGTTATCATTTTTTTTAACATCTTTATTGGAGTATAATTGCTTTACAATGGTGTGTTAGTTTCTGCTTTATAACAAAGTGAATCAGCTATACATATACATATATCCCCATATCTCCTCCCTCGTGTGTCTCCCTCCCACCCTCCCTACCCCACCCCTCTAGGTGGTCTCAAAGCAAGGAGCTGATCTCCCTGTGCTATGCGACTGCTTGCAGGCGGATTCTTAACCACTGCGCCACCAGGGAAGTCCCTATACACTTTAAAATGGTGAGTTTTATTATATATAAATTATACTTCCATAAAGCTGACAAAAAAAAAATACTGAAGGGCAAAAAAACCACATTCTGTGAATCTGAGTCTCCTATATCCAGACTAAATGACTTGTTATAAAAATAGTTTCAAAATTATACAAAATTAGTTTTTAATTAGCCCAATACACAACCTCAGGATCTTTGCACTAGCTGTCCTCTGCCAGGAACACTCTTGCCTTCCACGCTTCTCCTAGATAACTCTTCACCTGTCCTTCAGGTCTTAGTTTCAGTATCATGTCCTTATAGACAACTTCTCTGAACCACCCTTCCAAATTATGTTCCACCATTATTCTCTATCATAGCACCTGGTTCCTTCTTTCTTCAAGCACTTTATGTGACTCTGTAATTAAATGTTGGCTTCTGTGTTAATAAATTTATTTAACATCTATGTTCCCCCAGAATATAAGTTTCATGAGGTTAGGAACTGTGTCTATTTTTGTTCAATGAAACAAAAGGCCAGGGCTTCCCTGGTGGCTCAGTGGTTTAAGAATCCGCCTGCGAATGCAGGGGACATGGGTTCGAGCCCTGGTCCGGGAAGATCCCACATGCCGCAGAGTAACTAAGCCCGTGCGCCACGGCTGCTGAGCCTGCGCTCTAGAGTCTGCGAGCCACAGCTACTGAGCCCGCGTGCCACAACTACTGAAGCCCGCGTGCCTAGAGCCTGCGCTCCACAACAAGAGAAGCCACTGCAATGAGAAGCCCGTGCACTGCAACGAAGAGTAACCCCTGCTAGCTGCAACTAGAGAAAGCCTGCGTGCAGCAACCAAGACCCAATGAAGCCAAAAATAAATAAATAAATAAATAAAGTAAATGTTTAAAAAAAACCCAAAAGGCCATTGTCATCATGGTTGACAGATAAAAGGTTGAAGATTCATATTTACCCAAAACTAAGAGCTCTCTCTAAGTGACAATGAAAAGACCAGTGCTTAAAATGAGCTTAGGTTTGAAATAGGCAATTTACAGAACAGCCAATAATCATATGAAAAGATGATCAACAAACCTGTTAACAAACTTGTACTCTCACACCATATGTACAAATAAACCTCAGGTATATACATATGTATTTTTAAAAAATATTTATTTATTTGGCTGTGCCAGGTCTTAGTTGCGGCATGTGGGATCTTCGTTGTTGCATGTGGGATCTAGTTCCCTGACCAGGGATCGAACCTGGGCCCCCTGCATTGAGAGCGCAGAGTCTTAACCACTGGACCACCAGGGAAGTCCCAAATCTCAGGTATATTTAAAAAAATAAAGAAAAATAACATTTAGGTGTTGTGGTAGAAAGAATAGTGACCCCCCCCCCAACCCTGCACACAAAGATGTCCACACCCTAATTCCTGGAACCTGTAAATATGTTATCTCACACAGCAAAAGGACTTCATAGATATGATTAAGGACCTCGAGATAGGGAGATTATCCTGTATTATCCAGGGAGGACCAATCCAAACACAGATCTTTAAAACTGAAGAATCTTTCCTGGCTGAATCAGAGAAACAAACCAGAGAAGAAGGAAAAGAAATTTGAACATTAGAAGAACTTGACAGGCCACTGATGGCTTTGAAGATAGAGAAAGGAGAGAGGCAAGGAATGTGGGTGACCTCTAGAAGCTGGGAACAACCCTCTGTTGACAGCCAGCAAGGAAATAGGGTCCTGCGGTGCAAAAAACTAAATTCTGCTAACAACTCAAATGAGCAAGGAAACAGATTCTCCCCTAGAGCCTCCAGAAAGGAATGCAGCCCTCACAATGCCTTGTTTTCAGCCCAGTGAAACCTGTGTGTATGACTTCTGACCTACAAATTATAAGATGACAACTTTGTGATAGTTTTGTATGGTAGCAATAGAAAACTAATACAGGTGTCTATATGAACACCTCGTGGAGTGTGGAGAACTTTCTAAATAAAGCCAGACACCCCAATTTCTACTTCAAAAAGATAAGCATCTTTGATCTTATTTTTAAACACATGGAAAACATACCATAAACAAAATTGAAAATAAGTTGGGGAAGTATTTGCAATGCAGATAACTGACAAAAGGTTAGTAACTATAACACACAGGATATTTTGTAAATTTCTAAAACAGTAGAAAAAGGGGGAAAGTTTTCAGAAAGAAAATATTCAAAGAGCACATCTAAATCGTCAATAGATATAAGAAAAGATGGACAGCCTCTCCAATATCCGGTTTAGGCAAATGAAATAAAGAGGGATAACTTTTCTCTATCACACTGGCACATACGATAAAGGATAAAAACACTATTGGTGGAAATGAGAGTTATTGTAGTTATTAAAGAAAGTTGTCTGGTAACAGCTATTGAAATACCCATACCCTTTGACCAGCTCCTAAAAGCAAGCTGGCTGTAAAGTTATGTGCATATATATATATTTCTATCTCATTAAAAAGAGACAAATAAGCAACCAAAGAAAAATTCTGTGTGTATTGTGTGTTTATGTTTGTAAAAGCAAGAGAGAAAGGTATGGGAAAATACAACAATAATTTGTATTATTATAAATCCCAAAATTTATATAATTTTGGGGAAAAAGTGATGGATATTTAAAACACACATAAACTTAAAAAAGGCACAATGCTTGAGTCATAAAAATGTGTTGAAGAGTAAATATATTTTTTATTTTTTTAAAATTGAAGTATAGTTGATTTACAATGTTGTCTTAGTTTCATGTATACAGCAAAGTGATTCAATTCATTCTTTTCCAGATTCTTTTCCATTATAGGTTATTACAAGATATTGAATATAGTTCCATGTGCTATGCAGTAGGCCCTTGTTGTTTATCTATTTTATATTTAGTAGTGTGTATCTGTTAAGAGTAAATATATTTTAAATGAACAGAAGACTCCCCTCTCCTGCCCCCCACTCAGGTCAGGAGCCTCTGCAGGGTCCCTGGGCCTGTTTCCTGACAATTTGCAAGATGGCTTCTGGCCTCCTCTCTGTCTTCCCCTCTAGAATGTGTGCTCTCTGACTGCAGGACCTACCTAAGTCTTAGTCACCACTATCCCTCCCAATGCTTAGCAGTTAATGATTTCGGAATGAATTCTTTAATGAAAAAGACTCTCACAGAGGAGGATATCCAAACTGCCAATAAACATATGAAAAAGTGCTCAACCTCACTAATCTTCAAAGAAATGCACATTAAAATCACAATGAAATATCACCTCTTACCCATTAGGATGAAAGCTATTTAAAACAAAACAAAGCAAACCAGTAAATAACAAGTGTTGGTGAGGATGCGGAAAAATTAAAATCCCATGCACTGTTGGTGGGAATGTAAAATGGTGCAGCCACTATGGAAAACAGTATAGAGGGTCCTCAAAAAATTAAAAAGAACTATCCAGCAATCCCATTTCTGGGTATATACACAAAAGAATTGAAAAGCAGGATTTTAAAGAGATATTTGCACACCCATTTTCATTGCAGCATTAATCACAACAGTCAAGAGGTAAAAGAAACCCAAATGTCCATCAATAGATGAGTGAATAAAGAAAAGGTGGTATATACATACAATGGGATATTATTCAACTTTAAAACAATAAGGAAATCCTGTCACATTCTGCAACACGATGAACCTTGAGGATATTATCCTAAGTAAAATAAGGCAGTCACAAAAAGACAAATACTGTATGAGTCCATGTACATGAGATATTTAAAGTAGTTAAACTCATAGAAACAGAAAGTAGGATGGTGGAAGGGGGGGGAAGGGGGAGCTGTTGACCAGTGTATATTTTGTGTTATAAATTTTATGTTATAAATTTTTAGTTATTTGGTTTTACTACTTTTTAAAATGCATGCACACACATAGACACATTGCAACATCATTATAAACCCACCAGAATAACTAAAATGAACAAGAGAGATAATGCCAGGAATTGGAAGGGATATGGAGCAACTGGATCTCTCATACACTCCTGGTGGGAGTGTAAACTGGTCAACCACCTTGGAAAAGTGTCAGTATCTAGCAAAGATAAACATACCCCTACCCTATGACCCAGCATTTCTACTCATGAGTCTCTAAGTGCAGGTGTCCATCAAAAAACATGGGCACAAATGCTCATAGCAGTTTTTTTTTTATAGTACTGGAAACAACCAAAATGTCCACCAAGAGAAGAATGGATAAATATATTGGTATATATTCAACCAATGGAATATGACATTAAATGGAATAAGGCAATAAAAAATAATGAACTACTATAATACACAGCAACACGGATAAGTCCCACACACATAATATTGAGCAAATGAAGCCAAACACAAAAGAATACATATCATGACTTCGTATATATGAAGTTCAAGGACAGACAAACTTATTTATGGTGACAGAAGACAGAATTATGGTTATTTCTGGGGGCTATTGACTAGAAGGTTATAAGGGGAGGCTGGAAATATCTTGATTTAGGTACACATGTACATATGCAAAAATACATGGAGCCACACACTTAACACTAGCACCCTTTGCTGCATTATCAATAAAAAATGTAGAAAAATAGACTCATTCATGGGAGCAAATTTAAATTTTGTCATATTTCTATATTCATATTTCTACATTCTTATTTAAGTGGCTATAGAATAAAATCACCATTTGGATGCCTTTTTCTCTCAGCAGTGTAAGCTCACCAGAACCTGCGAACTAGTGGAGGATGCAGAGGCAAAACATAAATCATCCTGCCTGCTCCCCCATTTTACAGGGGAAACAAACTGAGTCCAGGGGTGGGTGGGTGGGGAGGGCTGAAGTTAGTGGCAGAACCAGGCCTAGAACTCACATCTGAGACACACCTTACACGCCTCCCCCCTCCCCAACCATTTGCAGGAAGGGGCTGGATTATGACTGGGTCCCCAACCCCATTCTGGCTGTGGAGGAAGGCTTCCAGCATGAGGCCAGGCAAGCAGGGCAGTTCCTGGGGACCAGCCAGCTGGGAGTCAGGAAGGCTAGAACTCAGACTGGGCAGTTTCACTGATAATAGGTTAAGCTGAAACCTCTATTTGGGTCTGAGAGAAAAATAACGAGAAGAGCCTGTGGTTTCAGGATGGTCCTCTAGTAACCTGAAGGAGCAAAACACAAAGAAGCCCTAAGGGCTGGGATGGAAAGTGAAACTTCCAGGCTCTTCCTTTGACCTTGGCCAAGGTCGTTCCCTCAGGGCTCACCTGTGCTGTTCATTCAATGGGGGAAGATCCCATTTACGGCCCAGGGAATAGAAGAAAGGTAGAAGCGCAGCTCTCAGCCTGGTGCCGAACCCCCAGGTGGCCCGAGTCCCAGGCAGGCGGAGCAGCAGGAGGGGTGCGCGGGAAGTCGCCCCAGGTGCTGCATCCAGCGGGAGAAGGGCTGCAACCTGGCAAGGGACTGGGTGGGGGTGAGGGGTCGGAGGAGAAGCCCTCTGCCTGGATCTGTGGCCTCCAGCCGAGAGTCAGGGCGCCCCCTCCTCTTCTCAGACTCCTCAGACCTCGCCCTTCTCTCTCACATTCCCAACTCCCAAAGACAACTTGTCGCTCACTTCAGAAGCCCGGGGCTTCATTCTGTCCCCCAGACTCTGCTTTCTCCCACTTCTTTTGTCTATTTCTCCATTTGACGGCTTCTCTGGGAAGCGTTCCTCGGATCCTCTTCCCTCTTGTCTGTTAACCGCCCCCCGCCAACCCCGCGCCTTTGCCTTTGCCTCCCCCCCCCTCCCTCTCTCTCTCTCTCACACACACACACACACACACACACACACACACACACACACACACACACACCCTCTCTTTTCTCTGCCGGCCATCTCGGCGTCTTTCCTCCGCGGCCCTGGCCTTCAAGAAGCGCGCAAGGCCCACTCTGGGAACCGCCGCGCGGCGATCCGACAGCGCCCCAGGGAGGGGCAGGTAAGACTGGCGGGATCCCCGCCCGGGCGAACGCGAAGGAAGGTGCCCGGGCCCTGTCCTCGCCCCCCAGCTCGCTGGCGCCAGGGGGACGAGGACGCCCGAGTCCCTTCGCGCCCCCCGCGCCGTCGGCGCCGCTGCCCCAGACCTAGACGCCTTGCCCAGGCCTCCCAGGGCGGGGGAGGGGGCGGCGGCCGGCAGCAGCCTAACCCCTGGCCCCAGCGCCGTCACCTCCGTCCCTAGGCTCTGTCGCGCCCAAAGCCCCGGGTTCCTGCAGCCTAGGAAGACGAGCGGAGGACGGCGCGGTCCGGAGAGGTAGGTAGACGCTCCCTGCCTCCCACCAGCCGCTGGGGGCAGCGACCACGCAGCTCAGGGCGGCGGCGCGGAAGACCCCTCTGGAGCTGGGCAGTCCCCCAGCCGCACTTTGAGCGCCGAGCGGCCACGGCGGGCGTGGGCCACCCGGGTCCACCAGCTCACCTTGAGCTCCTGACCGATCCAGCCTCCCGGGTGGGGCCTGGGGCGTACCCGCAACGCCTGCCCCCCAACCCCCACCGGCTCCCACCGGACTCTTGCTCTCCAAGCGAAGGTGTGTATAAGGGGGCAGAGGGGCGCCTCCCATCCTTCCCGCGCAACTCTGGCTCCTGGGAGCTGGGTGCTGAGGGCAGCCTTGGGTCCTCTCCGCCGGGTCTCCCGGCTCACAGCCCCGGATTCCAAGCGGATATAGCCAGAGAGCCAGGGGTCGGCGGCCCTCAGGGGCCTTGTGGGTGGGCGTCGCTTGGAAAGGGACAGTGGTTATTCTTTCTCCACAGAAATTAGAAATTGGCCTGGAACTCTGCGTACAGACGGGAACCCCCAGGCCCCCAAGGTGCAGAATCAGCTCTCTCTCTAGCGGCCTCCTGGAAGGAATGGAGGGAGAATGTTTGGGGAGAGTCTCTTGCTTTGGACGGCCTTTCCACGCAGTAAAAGGGACCTAGATTTCGTTGCCCTCCGGACTGCGCTGAGGCTTGTGTGGCCTTCTGCCTGGGAGAGCCTGTATCTGAATATGAAGGTGATGCCAGGCGCCGCCATCTTACTTGAAACTCACACTCACAAAATGATGCGTGTGCATTTTTGTAGAGGGGCTTGTTGTTTATGGGAGGGGGCAGAAGGCAGGGAAAGGATCTCTATCTGTATGGACTGGGCCAATACAAAATTACTCGCCTTTGAAAAGGCATGTAGAGAGAAGCAGGCATAAAGGGACTGCATGGTGGGTATTTCAAGGTCTCCTAGGAATTAGTAATCCTCAGGAGTCAGACAGCAATCCTGTATCAGGGCAGCTGTGCCTCTCAGAGTATTAAGCAATCGTGTAAAGGTTGAGGATTAAGAATTCGTGAAAACATGCAAAAGAGACAGGAAATTATGTTCTCCCAATTGTGCTCAGTAATAAATGTAGCAGATGGGAAATTAATATTATCACCTATTACTCTCCCCTTCCAAAGTAGAACAGCAGTACACAGTATATTTCACTTATTCCATGTATGGTAAATGTGGAAAACATACAGCACAGAATTGTACTTTCCAGTATCAGTAGAAGCACAAAGACCCATAATGGGGAGGAGGTGTTCCCTTAGAGAAAGTCCTGATCCTTGGAGGAAGAGAGTTTGGTGGAAGACAGACAGCTGGGGTCTTTTCCTGATATGATCTTCCCTCTAACTCCCCCTTTGGAGCTGCAGCTCCTCCCTTTCTCTAGACTCTGGAGCACTCGGCTCCAGGTCCAGAGAGGCCTCCTCACTCCCCCAGCCCAGAAAGGATGAAGCCTCCTTCTACTCCCAGTCACATTGCCCTGGGCTCCCCAGGAGGCAGTTGCCCACAGCCATCTGCCAGGGTTTAGAACCACCACCCGGACACACACATACACCACACACATGCACTCTGCCCCAGAGGAAATGCAAGGAAAAGCTTTACTAGTCCCAGGTTAGGCACTGTGGGAGACCTCAGAGGCCCTTAAGAAGAGCCCCTCACTCTTCCACACTGCAATTTGGGAGACCCAGACCCCCACCCTCACCCCCAGAGTATGGTTGGCAGTTCTGCCTTCTCACTGCCTCAGAAGCACTGACCCTGTGACTCAGGCAGCTGAGAACTTAGTCTCTCACCCACCCTGCCTCCAGCTTCTCTTCCGGGCCTGATTAAAACAATCGTCAGGCTTCAAATGCTGTTGGATTAGAAAGAGAGTCTGATTGTTTTAATCTGTTGGAATCCTCTCCCTCGTTTTCTCCTCTCTCATCACTCTCTTACTCTTGGGTTTTGTCTTCTCTTTCTCCCCAAACATAGAAAGACAGAAAATCCATGGCTCTTCTGGATTTGGAGGGAAGGGACAAAGAGAAAGGAGGGACTATCTGACCCATCTAGGCAGCACCCAGAACTGTGATCCGAAGCACCAAGTCATCATAGGAGACCCTGCCCTCCAGTGCTGAGAGGTTATTTGATTCCACAATCCCCCCTCACCCCAAGATCCAATGGCACCATTTTCTTTATGAGAAACTAAGGATTTGGGCCTTCTGCAGTTTTCAAAAAATAGGAAGAAGAAAAAAATGCTGTAGTTATTTGGGTGGCCAGATGTGGAGGAAGCAGGCCTGGGCTCACAGAGAAATGAGTCCTCAGAGCTGACAGGGTTGCAGGGCCAAGCCTGCCACGATTGAGACTTGGCGAGGGCAGGCTTGGCCCCTGACCCAGCCGGCAAGGGACCCTGGCCTTTTCACCAGGTGGAAGTGAGATCAGGGGGCTGAGGGTCCAGGTTCCTCTCCTGCCTGGCTGCCCTACGGGCTCCAGAGCCCCCAAATCAGGAATAACTGAAAGGAAAACATCCCTGAAAACATCCAGATTTGTAATCTACTTAGGCACCCAGACCCATCCTGAAAACAGTGGAGAAATCTGCCTCCTTGGCTGACTTTCAACTTTGCTCGCTCCATGTGGATGGGTCAGCTTGAGGTTTCAGATCTTGGGGTCCAGAGCTCACTGTCTAGGGAGCTAGACTGTGGGTTGGGGCCTCTCACCTCCTTTCCTCATGCCCCCCCTTGCTTCCTTCTCCTCCCAGAGCTTCTCAGAAGGTGACTTGGGCTTTCTTGTAGAGCCATGAAATCCCACAATTTCAGAGTCCTTGAATGTTGGGTTAAGAACTCCTATTTGGATTGATTAGAGGAGTTTGCGTGTGGAAAATGCTGAGACCAAATATGGTCTGTTAACATAGGTCTTCACTTTTTCCCACTCAGCTGATACCTTGGTGCTTACCAGGTCCACCTCCTGTGAAAGCACCCAGGCGGCTGTGTTCCTCTCTCACCACTGTCTGTAAAGAGAGGGGCAAAAGCCAGTGGGGCCTGAAAGCTGGGACAAATCCCAAGGAGTGGCTGTCCTCAGCCCACTTCCCATCCTTCCCCTGCCTTCTTCTGTCCCCTCCTCAGCTCCAGTTATAGGAATAACAGCCTTTACCTTGCGGGGGTAATTAAGGCCAAAGCACCCCCAGCCCATCCCATTTTGGGGCGGCTCTGAGTCGCCTCCTTCTCATCCCTCCGCTGTTGAAGTACTCGGGCTACTGTTCAAGGCTGAATCTCAGCTGGAGTGGAGGTGAGGGCTTAGTCCGAAGTTAACTGGATATTAAGTAACAATAATGAGAAACATAGCCATGACCTCCTGAACCTCCACCATCCAGAAAAGTTCCTCCTTAAACTATGGTCGAAGCCCCCGCCCCAGTCGGACTAGAAAGGACTGGTCAGAATGCCCGGAACTCTTACAGAGAGAGGAGTCAATATCCAGAGATCTTGTCCTTTAAAACAATAAAAAGGGAGAGGGTCCAAATTTCTACTCGTTAAACCTCTTACCTCTTCCTCAGTCCGTTAGCTCCTTGCCCCGGGTGAGCCGGGATCCTGGGCTCTGATGTGAACCGGAGGGAACAAGGCTCCTCTGGATGCTGAGCTGTCCCTGCCTGCCTTGTGCACTGCAGTGGGACCAAGACTCCTGGGGATTGGGTTGGTTGGAGAAGTCTTGGCGAGGAATTTGGAGCCGTTACGCCCCTCGGTCCCCGACTCCGGACGTGCTTGGGACTGCACGGAACACCGCAGGTCCTGCCTAGGGCTCCCTGGCGCTGGGCCAGCGCGGCAGCCCCCGACGGCGCGCACCCCGCGGTGCTCAGCTGGGGTCAGCACCTTCGCCTCCGGGCTGCGCGTGGAGTGAAGATCTCAGTGCAGGGCGCTGGCCTGGCCGTGGGCAGGAGGACTGGAAGGTCGCCAGGCAGGGAGGTGGCCGCCCCGGAGCCGCAGAGTCGGCGTCCGGAGGAGGCTCAGGGGCACCTCAGGACTCCGGGCACCTCAGGACTCCGAGCGCCTCCAGCCGCAGGTTGGCGCCGCAGGGGTGGGATCTGGAAGCCTGGGAGGGTCTAGCACCGAGCCCCGGCCCTCCGGAGGCTGGAGCCTGGCTGAGGGATTAGAAATGAGTCTTTCAAACCCGGCCGAGGTGTCGGGAAGCGGCATTTACGGAGCGAAGGGAGGTCGCAATTACAAGGTGACCCCCCTCCCCCCGGACGCCGCAACGCCAAGGGCCTGTAGACTCACAACCTCTGCGGTCTAAGGGGAGGAGATGGGGTGGGATGGGGGCTCCGTCCAGCCTCCAGCGCAGGGAGCACCTCGCCCCAAGCGGGATGTCGGTGAGCGGGGACCACCGGAGGCCAGGGCGGGGCGCCCTTTCCGAGGGAGAGTCTTCTTGCTCTCCTGCTCCGAGGGGGCGTGGGCCCTTATCTCTGGGTCTCGGCGCTCGGCAGCCCCTCAGGAACAGTCCATTTGCTCCCTCCAGGCCGCCCACGCCACTTGCCCCCATTTCCCCGCCCTGGATTTCCCCTCCCCGCGCCCTTCCTCCCCACAATTAACCAACTGGCGAAACCGGTCAGTTCCCGGCGGAGGGGCACCTCTCTCTTCCCGAACCAGCTGATTAATTAATCAGAGCCTTAAGGAGACCTAGGAGTTGTAAAAGGCAGTTTGGAACGAGGGGCCGCTGACTGGGTCAGTAACCTCCCGGTAAAGATGGGAGGGAGGCGCGCCTGGCCGCCTCCGCGCCTCCTCTAGGTCCTTCTCAGCACGCGGGTTTCGGCCGCTCCACCTGCCCGCCCCACTCCACCTCCCGCCTTCCTGTCCGGCTGTTTCACCTCGATCTTTGTCATTCTCCATCTTCTCTCTGGCCGCCTTAGAGGGCCCCTTTCTTTGTGTTTGCTTCTGTCTACCTGTCCAGCTGTCTCTCGCGCCCTTTTCCGCGCCCAACCTGGGCCAAGAGAACTTTAAGGTCATGGCGAGTGGCCCCGGCTGACGGTCTCGGCTCCCGGGTTTCAGACACTGCACTGTAGGCCTGGCTGGAGCTGAGGGAGCAGGAGATCCGGGGAAAACAGGTCCTCCCCCCACCCCATCCCCCCAAGAGCAGGGCATTCGTGAAGGGAAAACAGATCCTGAAACTTTCGGCTCGGACCAACTCAGGACAAGGCAGCAAATGGCTGAAGGCCCAGGCTCCAGTGGAGAAAAGCTCCATTTCATTTTCATTAGAGACACAGAGACCTTGCACATCCCTCTACGTGGGCAAGGGTGCATGAGGTGGGGATTGGGCGTTGTGGGCTGCTTGTCTCAGTCCTGGGGTCCTCAAAACCTGTGAGCAGGTGCCTCTTGTTCCGGAGAAGGCTAGGTGACAGTATCCATGTGACCTTGTGATACACACAATTGTTGTTCGGCTCCTTTAATTTATCTCGTCGGGTACCCAAGTCTGTTTCACTGCCTCCCTCAGCATCACATTTGTGGTATTTGTATGTGAATAGTGAATAAAAAGTTCTTAGCATTTTGGGGATCACTGGCTCATACTTTAAAATCTGACGAAACCTATTGAATTCCTCCTCCCCACGGGGAAAAATGCACTTATGTAGTACTCACCAAATCCCATAATTTCAGAGGATTTCAGACCCTTTGGAACCCAGGTTATGAACTCGTATTTGGATCAATTAAAGAAGTTGGTGTCTGGAAAATGCTGAGACCAATATGGTCAGTTAACTTAGGTCTTCACTTTTTTCCCTGTGGCTGGTATCTTGGTGTTTGCTAGGCCAGCTTTCACCTTTACGAATGCCCATGCAGCAGTGTTCCTCTCCCCACCACTACTGGTGGGGTCTGGGTTCCCAGTGAGAGTTGGTCTTTCCTCCCTCCCCGGGACCAGGAGGCTTGAGAAAATGGGAAGAGCTTTGTGTGGGGGGGAGGGGGGGAGCTGATCTTGGACCAGCCAAGAGTGGCACCAACTGCTAGAGGGAAATCAGGCTTGGGCAGCCTCCCAGGGAATAAAAAACATACCGGAACTCCTGGGAAGGGAAGGTTATTTGGCAACAACCTCCTAGATAATGCTGTCTGTGAGCCAAGCAAATGGGGATCAAGCAACAGAATGTTCTTTTGTGTCCCTTATTGATCTACCTATTTGGTTTCCTCAGATACCCCAACTCTTTGTGGGGCTGGAGACTTAGCCAAGGTTAGAAGCTGGGGGGATACTGAACTCTGGGCTAAAAGGGGAAGATGTTTGCTCCCAAACATTTTTGTAATCTTGTTAGTAGGAGCCAAACAGCAGGTGGCCCCTGACATGCCTGGGGGACCTCCTAGTTTCACCCAGACTCAATGCTGTGGCTTGTTTAGACTTAATTCTTTCTCCACAGCCTAGTAAAAGCTTCCTGGCCTTCTCTCCACTCCTTTAAGTTGACCAAGTTAGACCTCCCAGAATAAAAGTCAGGTTTCTTTGGGGTCTGAGAAGTGAAGAAACTTTCTTCTTCTTGGACTATGTTCAGACAAATTAGGGCAATTGGAACTTATCTGGCTTTATTGCACCCTCCTCCTACACACACACACTCCAAGCCCCCTCAATTGCCTACACATTTCAAGCAAATGTGACTGGGGGCAGGAAAGACCCCAACCCATTCCTGGTTGCCCCTCTCTGAGCCTGGCACAACCAACACCTACCAGTGCCAGCAGTTCTGGGCCGTAACAAGAAGCCAGTGGTTGGCTAGTAGTATTCAGACCCCTGCCTGAAAATAAAAAGAAAAAATAAACCATTTCCTGCTTGGGACAACTTAAACTGAATAATTCTGGCTGTGAACACCTGACCTAAATGCTTTTAATCAGAGCAGAAGAAATATATGCCCATTTGTTCCCTACTTTACTAATTAAAAAAGCTAGTTGGTGTTCTTAGGAATTTCCGACTGAGGGTCAAGGGCCTGTAGTCATCTCTCCTCCCTTCCTCACGCCCCTCTGCCCCACCCCTCCCCCCACAAGACTATCCCCACCGTGGAGTTGGCCTCCTTCTGACAGAGGATGGGAGGGGGATGCCCTCTGACCATCTTGCTCCTCCCCTGCACTGGGACTTTGGCCCTGAAAAGGCGATGCTGCCATTGGCCAGAAGTTCTTGCCCAGCAGGGTTGTCCCCCTTCCCGGGCCTCTGGACTAGTTTCTGGGAGCAGAGACTTCTCACTGGCTGCAAGTCAGCAAGACTAACTGGTGGGGTGCAGCTCCTGCTGGAGCCCCAGAGCTCAGCCCAGTGCTGGGCACACAGTAGGCACTCAGGAAATGTTTGTTGAATGTGGAATGAAAGTTCCCACCAGACAAAGGTCTGTGACTTGTCCGGGGACCCTCTGAGGCTGGTGCATGGAGAGCTCCAAGGCCTCCTGGCTGCCCAGGAAATGAGCAAGATCTGGTTTTTCTCAGGCATTTCTCAGATGTTCTGTTTTAATTCCAGCTTTCTGGGGTCCCTATTTCTTTTCTACCCATTCTCTAAGGCAGGCTCTTGCTCACTCCGGCAAAGGGAAAAGGCTCATTGAGAAGCTGGATAAGAATATACCACCACTCCCCAGACCTTTCCCCCAACCAGATCCAGGTACTTCAGGCTAAAGGGAGTTTGAACCTGAAATGAGCCAGATAATTGCCCCAATTCTCTGTTCCTTATTGAAGAGGTAGTTACAGGCCAAGAGGTTCAAGGGGCCTCACTTTTATAGACATGGCTCTAAGTCAAAAGAATACATTATACATATACAGGCTGAGACACACACCCTCCAACCTAGACTGATTCTCTGAGAACAAAGCAGGCTTCCTCCTCCTTCCCCTTGCCTCCCTCCTCCACCTCTTTTCTCCTCCCCCTCCTTGTTATTAATAGTTACTTTTTACTCCGTGTTCATCAGGCATTGTGCTAAGTTCTAGATACATTGTATGTTAATTAATCCTTACAACACACTAAGAGTTAAGACATCCAGATTTTGCTGATGCAGAAACTGAGTTACTTTTCCAGGCATGAAGCCTGCGTGTGTGTGTGTGTGTGTGTGTGTGTGTGTGTGTGTAAAATAATGTCGATGTGATACTGGTAGACCTGAATGCTCAAGTGGCATAATGAGGATGGAAATAAGGAAAACTGATAATGAGAAGATCTTAAAAGTTTTTGAAATATGGAATATTTTAAGAGAACGCAGTTCCTCCTGCCCTAAAATGAACAAAGAAGTGCTGCAATTAACTGGCTAATTCCGAGCCCCAAATGCTTTCCCTTGAAATGGGCTGATAATGAGGCCGACAGTATGTTCGCAGTTGAATTCGCCTGATGTTGCTCCATTTCCCCCCCCTTACTTTTGCGAATCGATTGGGCAATCACAGTGAGATGCACAGACGCCCCCGGACACGCACAGACACACACACAGGAATGCTGACACACACAGACCCAACTTTATCCTGCCTCCGGAGTCTTTTATGACTCAACCCTGGGAATGAAAATAGAGTTTGGAGCGGAATAATGTGCCCGAGACTGGGTAGGGCGCAGCTGCTCCAGATGTGCGCTTGGTATTTAGGCTTCCTCGAGAGCCCCTGCCTGACTGGGAGAGGAGCATCTCCCGGGGCCCAGACCTGGACAGGCGCTGCGTCCTCAGTAGCCCCATGGTAGGCACGTGCCCTTTGCTGCCGCGGCCCCAGTGGCCCCCTCGCCTCTCTTCTTCCCTTCCTTTCCTGCAGAGGATTCTCTGGGACCCCTGTCCTAAGAATAACTTTGGACAAACTTCTCTTAGAGGGCTCTGAAATATAAAATGATGTCTCTGCCTTGGGGGAAGGGGAAGAGCAACCCGTTTCTCCCAACCTCTTCTTCTCAGGTTCTGGATGTCTCTGAGCTCAGACTCAGAGGGACTGGGTCCTGAGCAAGGCTTCTTTTCCCTTAACCCACCCTATAACTTGACTGGCCCCGTTCAAGCCAAGGAGAGTGACCCAACAGCCTGCCCTAAGGCCCCTTTCTTTGGGGTTTATGGGACAGTCGTATATCAGGTACCTTCTCTTAGCCATGGGGTCTCTTTTACAAAGTATTCAAACCTTACAATATCCCCATCCAGTAGGTCGTTTTCATCTGGGCCTTTGAAGGCCTAAAGCACTTGCCCATGATCGCACACAGCTAGGGAGGTTATAAGCAGCTTGAGCTGGCCAATCCTGGAAGGGAAAGGGCCGGACCTGTCTTGGCTCCCGATCTTGGCCAGCCTCTCCTATATCTGGCTCCAATTCCATTATGTGCCCCCCCAAATCTTAAATCCAGAAAATACCAAATTTCCACCATAGACAACCTCCAAAGGCTATCATTCTGGAAATGAATTTTGCTTACAAGAAAGACATTTTTTGCTGGGGTCGTCAGAATTTGGAATAAGAACATTCCATTTGGAGTAGAGGACACGTCCTCCAGCCCTGCTTCACCACTTTTAATAACTACTCTGATCTTGGGCTAACCACTTAATTTCTTCGGGCCTCAGTGACTTCTTTTGCATGTTATGGGAGGGGGTTAAAGATTCTGGCGCTGCCCCTGAGCTGGCTTCTGGAGAGATCAAAGGCGATTTGGGCTGTGGAAGGCTCCCTAGAGTCGGGGATGGGGTAGGGGGTGGGGAGCGCATGGAGCCATGATTAGCTGTGGATTCCTTTCCCAGCCTTCACTCGTTTATCGTGTTTCTCTTGCTTGGCAGAGGGCGCCAAAGGCGACTGCGCGGGCGGCCAGCTCCAGGCCAAGCCCAGTGCGCCTGCAGGAGCCGGCCCCTTCAACCCGGCGCGGGACACAGAGCTGCGGGAGGAGGATCTTCTTCAGCGCGGACTCAACGCCAGGGCGCCGCCTAGAGGTCGGCAGCTGCCCCAGCCTCATCCGCCGGCGACCACAGCTGCTTCCGCAGCCACGGCCAGAAATTGGGGGGGAAAAAATCCAGCTCGGGTTTCAGGAACATGGCTTCTGGCACCTTTGACTTGTCTGAGACACTCCCCGCCCTTAATGAACCCTAGGAAGGGACGCTGGCCTGGAAGGTCCAGAAATATTTATTCTTGTGACTCTCACTAAATGGGAGGGGGTGGGGGTGGGTCTCAATTTTGGTTTCTTTGAGGATCCCGTGTTGTGCCTCTGTGTCTGCACTGCCTCCTCTCACCATCCAAATTGTCCGGCCTCCTCCAATTATGCTAGAACTCTGCTTTATCTTCAAGGAGGGAAGGGAGTAGGGAAAAGTTGCCCCTAAATCTAACGGCTTGGTCATCTACATTTTCAATTTTCAGAATAATTTGGAAATGGACGTGCTTTTGGAAAAGTATTCGGAAAACTTTTGAGGGTGAAAAGAAACATTGCCTAAATGGCCTTTACTCACTAAGTGACCATTAACTCGTGTATGAGTGACATTCAGGAGTGTGCTTGTTGGCACCAGCGCCCCTGTTGGTGGGTGTCTTGTGCTGCGCATTTGAAAGTTGACTGTGGGGCCAGGTGACCTCGGATGAAAAGGCTGCCGGCATCCATGGTTTCAGGTGCTGGAGGCCCCGTGCAGAGAATTTTATTTGTTAAACTGGAATCCATGGCCTGGGTTCTCAGGATGGGGTAAGGGGAAGCCACAAAACTCCTGAAAAGTGTGTGAAATGTGTGTGTGCTCAGGTGTGTCATTCTAAGGCTGTGGTCTCTTCCTTTTTTTCAGATTCCACAGAGACCCAGGTCAGCAATGGGCAGGGAGCCAGCACGCTGACCTGTGTCTGCCCCTCCCCCAACCTAGGAGGGCAGGGGTGGGTAACAACACTCTTGAATGGTATGGAAACTGCTGCCCCTCAGGTCTGCCCTCCTCCTGTCACTCACTCCCAGAGGCAAATCCTCTCTGATGGAAGGAGTGACTCTTTAGTTAAAAATATATAGAGCAAGATGAAGGGTGAAATGAGGGAACTGGGGCACATAATGGGGAGGGGAGCTGGAGGGGTGTCCCCATGCATATCCTGGAATATGAATGTTGGGATGGCAACAAGCCCCTTCCTGTCTTCCGGCTGTTAATGAGCTCCCTAATTCCTCCTTCTTGGTGAAGGGAAGGGACCAGAGGGCATCCCCCACCCCTTGCCAGCTGAGGCAGAGTGGGACTGCCTGCAACATAGTTAACCTTTCAGAAAATTTGGGAACTGTAAACCACAGCCTAGTATTTTCCCGGTCCATTCCACTTTTTATCCATTTTTTAAAAATTCCCAGTAGTGCTTTAGGGCCTTTTCTTGGAGGGGGAGGTGGTGGAGTTGGCTGGTCACGGCAGGGCCACACCTGTGTGTCTGTGTGAGGAAGGTGAGGGTCAGTGCACCAAATTCCCACCTGGGCCTGCAGCTAGGCCTCAGTCCTGTACCCAAGACTTGCCTGAGCCTCTTAGACCCGAATCCTTGGTTGTTTTGTGAAGAAATGGGAGGCATGGTGCAATTCCTTTGCTCTCCCACCCCAAAGCGCACCTAACCAGGCCCCTCCAGCAGACAAAGTGAGCAAGAAATCAATAGCTTTACTCTTAGTTATCTGGAGCCCAAGGCGAAAAGGGATTTTTCTTAGTTTTGGTTCACATGGTCGAATTGCGATTCCAAATCCAGATTCCACAAAGTTTTGTAAAAAAAACGAACGGCTCAGAGCAGAAAAGAACTATGGAGAGGATTAGTGGAGGTCCGGGTAGCGGTCATTTTTGTTTGATTTTGAGGCTTTTAAGGAGCCGGAGAGGAGAGTAGACGGTGGCAGAGCTCGGCAGAGGCCAGCTTGGACACTACTAGGCCCTGGCTGTCACTTCCACTTCGGCGAAGACCGGCCCCTCCGGTTCTCCTCTGGGCACCCTTGCCGGGCTCAGCCCCCTCAGACCTTCGGACTCCCCTCTCCTCCCTTCTAGCAAGTACCTGGCAATAAATGGGGCGGGGCAGGGCAAAGATCTGGTGGCTAGAGACGAAAAAGGAAAAAAACCCGCTTTCGGCGGAAAGATGCAAAGAACGGAGGTCAGGGCGTGGCTGGCAGAGCCCGAGCTTTAGCAAGCAAGGACCGGGGCGCCTAGCTCTGCCTCGCGAAGAGCTGGGAGCCGAGCCGAGGACGTGCGCGGGCTCGGTGCGTTTTCGGTGCGGGCGGTGGCCTCCAGTCCTCGCGAGCGCCGAGCAGGCCGACCGGGCGGCGGGGAGCGCGGGCCAAGTCCGAGGCCAGGCCGCTTCTCTCCACGCGGACACGGTCCGTCCGGCGAAAGAAAGGGGCCGAGCGGGGCTTCCACGGCTCGTAAACTGGTTTCCCCTTCCTTTAACCCGCCCCCGGCCGTCTTTCTTTTCAGGACAGGAGGGGATGTAAACCGTTTGAAGTTCATCAACACGGTGAAGTTTTATTGTATTTCCTGTCCCCAAGATTTATACCCGGGTGGGGGAGAGGGCGGCCCCGCAGACTCCTCCGCTCCCTCGGACTTCCCCGTCGGACACGTGGCCGCTGGGACCCTCGCCTCCGGGGCGAGGCCGAGAGGGAGCCGGGCCGGGCGGGATGGGACCGCTCGCTCCACGCCTCCAGCCCCTTCCGACGGTCGCTCCCGCCCAGCGCTGCCGCCGCTGCCCAGGTAAGTCCGCCGGGTGCGGAGTGTGCGCCGGAGCACCTGTGAGGGTGCGGGGTCTGGAGGGGCATAGGTGGCAGTAGGGGACATCAGTGGGGGCGGGGAGCGAAGGGCCCAGGCCGAAGGTCCGGAAGGAAGGAGCAAATTTTCCGGTTTCATCTGTGAATTCAGAATAGACTGTCTTACCTGGGACAGCTCAGCCTCTGTGGAGCCAGGGCAGGGTGACTTCCTGGCGACCGCTCAGGTCAACCCGCTTTCCCTTCCAGTCCTGGGTTTCTGTTTGCTCCCTAGTGTTCCTGATACTTTCTCCCGCTCTGCTTTTTGGCTCCCTCTCCGACTGTCAGTTTTTCTCCGCTCTCTTGTCTATCCCCGGTTCAAAGTTGGGGTCTGATGTAGGGCTTGAAGATTTGGCCTCTCAGAGCTACCCTGGGTGACTCTGGAATAGAAGCAGTAGCCAGATGGTGACCGTAGACATACCTTGATAACAGTTTGAAGTTGAGAGAGAAATCTTTTTGGCTGTGGAGACCTCCAGCTGCAGAGACAGAGGCTGAGAGGCAGTGACCAAGCAGGTATATCCCCAGGGCCCTGCCCAGGCCTGAGGCTGGGCCTAGGGTCCCCTCTGACCAGGGCTCCTGGGAGAGAGCGAAAGTTCCTGGAATCTGAGCTGCCAGGACCAGCTCCAGCATGTTTTTGCCTGGAGTCCTGCCTCCAGTTCTTTGGACATGTTGTTTACTAGCAACTGTGTTCTGTTTGGGAAGAGGTGGAGGAAAATGGAGTTAGCTGGCCACCCCTTTGGGCCCACAAAAATGGCTGCAGGGGCCTGCCCCCAGTGAGCCCTTGACCCAGAGCATGAACTGGAACTGCTGAGTGAATTAGGTAGTTTCATGTTGTTGGGCCTGGATTTCTGAACACAACGACATTAAACAACCCGACTCACGGCAGTTACTGCTCCTCGCTTAGCTGGAGGAGTTGGGGGGGGGTGGGTAGTGAAGAAGAGTCAGGACTACTGTATCACCCTTGCAACATGGTGAAGAGGTTTGATGTCCCTAACCCAGGAGCAGCAAGAATGTTCCCTGGAGAAGAGAGCTGGGATGTTCTAGGGTGTCTTCCACTTCTGTATTTGTTTACATGTGTGTTGGGAGGGAAAGGGGGAATGAGGAGCATTGCACTCTCCAAAGGCACATTTCTGGGCTGTTCTACAGAGTCAGAAGGATTTGAGTTGGGGCTTCAAGCTTCCGGCTTGGGCTCCTGTGTACATCCAGACTTTCCAAAGAAAGTCTCCCCAACTTGGCAAATGCTTGATTTCAACAGAGAAACAGGGGGTCCTTGAGGTCTTTGTAACTTTTTGCGGGGTAGACAGGGCTCCACCTCAACAGGAAGCTTCAGGTCCTTGAAGAGGGCTCAGTCTGTCCCATTCTGAAAGGGAAACATCAGAATCCCTTGCAGACTCAGCCTACAGGCCCCCAGGGTCCTTTCTAGGGCCCCCTAGTGGGACAGAGGTGGGTCCAAAAAAGTCCTCCCTTTTCCCATCCCTCAGCTGGCCCCTTCCCCACTGAGTGGCTAAGCCTCCCCTGTAGACCCTTGGGCTGGGCTACGGGTATACGCAGGTCTGGAGGGCCACCTCCCCCACACAGAGGGGCCCGTCTTGCAGGCTAGTGGGGACCCTAGACTGTTGGACAGTTCAGCGAGACTGATGGAGTGGCAGGAGATGGCACAGGGGCGGGTGGGACGGGGCAAAGCTGTGATACCCTCTTTGACCCCAGCCCTCTCCAGGCTGCTAGCTCTCTGCCCAGGAAAGGAGTAACTAGAAGTGCTGGCAGAAGGAGGGGTACAGTACAAAGCATAAGCTAACTTTTGTTCCCAAACTTGTTCCCCTGCTTCAGCCAGAGGAAAGGCGGAAAGGGGCCTGGGGAAGAGGCTCGACCGGGTGGGGCTCTGGCTCTGGGCTGACTTGGAGGGCGAAGGGTGTCTCTGAATAAGTGGACCCTGCTAGGGTAGAGGAGGCCCTTGGGAGACCCACCCTCAGCCTGGGAGGAAATGCAGCCCTCAACCCACTGTCCTGGTGAGCAAAGGCCAACAATGCTGTCCCTTGGCATTTTCTAATCCTCTGGTCTGGGTGAAGATGGTCTGGAGTGTCCTGCTGCCTACCATCCTTCTCCTCCGGCCT
Organism: Balaenoptera musculus; assembly: GCF_009873245.2. Taxonomy (NCBI): domain Eukaryota; kingdom Metazoa; phylum Chordata; class Mammalia; order Artiodactyla; family Balaenopteridae; genus Balaenoptera; species Balaenoptera musculus. The sequence goes on from NC_045804.1 coordinate 25,813,655, forward strand.
CTCACAAAGCTGCCCAGCCACTCAGAGCCTGACTGTCTTCCATCACTGGCGTCCCTTTGCCACCCCCTCCCACGAACAGTGCTGTAAAAAGAAAAAAGGGGGATGTTAGAGAGAAAGGAGGAAATAAAGTCTTTGGAAAGCAGAGTTTTACAACAGCCTCAGGTTTTATGGAAGCAATTCCGTAATAACCTTCTACCTGCTCAGCTCCTTTCCGCCCCGCCTGCCGCCCACCCCGTTTGGCCTCCTGGATGCCCCCTCCCGAAAAGTCAGCCACCCCCACCCCAGCATTCCATATTCCTGGTGGCTGATAGTAGGTAAGAAGATTCCCGAGTTCTGCTTGGGCCGCTGAACTCTCCGTCCTTCCTTTCACCTCTGACATCCTGGGAGGAAGGTTTGGGAGAAGATTTCGTTACTTTACAATTAAAATCCCCACTTGGAGGGTGTGGAAGCACTAAGGATTGAACCCATGTGTGCAGATTTGATGTGATCCCTTTTGGAGTCTGTTGTGTGTAATGGGTGAAGGTTCTGGGGGCCTTGATTTCTTCCCCCCAGGAGCAAGTGTCCCCACACCTCTTTCTTTCCCACAGTGGGTCTGGACTCTGATTCTGGGTCAGAAGAAATAACTCCAGGTGCTTGGGGACATAGACGTGGGGACTTTTCTAATTTCGTTGTACACAGCAGTGCTTTTGTTATGACCTCCACAGTTACCTGAGAGCTTTCACATTCAACTCATTTCTGTCCACTGGTCAGATTCACACTTGTGTGGGACACGCTTGTGCACAAGTAACGGTGCCTTCATCCCCGTGTCCATTGCTACCATGAAATAAGCATCACACGATGTACTCTGTCCCTGCGGTTTTGGGTAAGAGACACAGTAAAGAATTTCGTGGTCAGACAAAAAAGTCACAAAATTTCATGACCTGCCCTGGGCCAGGAATTTCTTTCACCTTCCAGAGAAATATTTTAGAAGGAAGTTGTAAAAGGATCCAGATTTAAGTCACATGTGTTTGCGGATACGGTATATATTTTGCTTGAATATCAAGTCAACAGGCAGATTTTCAAGTGAAGCTTCTGAATCAGTTGATGTTTTATAGCCACAATTCAAGTACGCAAATACTCAAGTTTTTTGCCCTTTCTGTAAGTGTGTGATGGTTATAAAAATGTACACACAGGCTTTTGGGTCATAGATCTTATATGAGCGGAATTGTAAGCCCATATCATTCAGAGGGGTTATACACGCATCACGTATGCACCATTAGATCTTACATACAAATGCCCAAGCACAGTTAGTATTATAGTTGCGTGGATTTATTTATTACATATTCTATACACAACATAGAGCACAGCACATGTGCACACTGGGTTCCCCATAAAGAAATATTGATTTGAAATATAGGTACAGGAAACACACATCTATTCAAGTACGCATGCATAAATTTCAGCTTAGCTTATCGATTAAAAAAACGTTCCCCCTTCTCCACTTATTGTTTTTCTTTTTCTTTTTTCTCCTTGCTTTTATTTCCTTCCCCCTGCTTAGATTTTCTCTCTCTTCTTATAGTGAAGGGCCTTTCCAAAAGCAGACCTTAAACCACAGGCACTCACCGGCCGGTCCTGGCCAGGGCTGGTCTCTGCTTTCCTCATCTCGGCATCCTTCTTGGTTCTTGGCTGCTCTGGGACCTACTGTGGCCAGAAGCTGTAGCTTTTCCCTGCCTGCCCTTCCTGGAACTATCAGCTACTGGCCCCAGCTGTGTTCAGGCGCAGTGCTGGTGCAGGGAATGGCAAAAGGCTTCGAGAGGGTTTTCCTTCTTTCTCTTTAGGACTGGGGGGAGGTGGGGAGCAGTTTGGTCTCTCAGGGCAAAGTGACTCCCACTCAAGCAACCCCTCTATTAAGCAGCTCTAGAAGCTGGGCTCCAGGGGCCGCAACTGTTTGCTTCTCTCTGTCATGGTGGGCACCATTGTCTGGGAGAGAAAAGTATGTTTTGGGGGGTGGTCCTCAGAGCACCCAAACAAGGGGCTTCCTCTCAGCTGACCCTTTAATCATTTGCCTGAGCTGGAATTGAGCTTCAATTTGAGGCAGCAGTGCTTTCTAGAAAGCCTGGCTGAAGTGGGACTCCTTGCTTGCTGTATCTGGATCCCCAGCTGGAGGAGATGAGAGCTGGGGCACAGACTCCAGGGCTTGGGTGCTATTTCATTCTCTTCCCTCCAGAGCCACCTCTCCTGAGAAGACGACGAGACCTCCAAAACCTGTCACTTTGGAATTATTTCCACCCTCCAGCTCGTTTGTGAGGAAAGACTAAGTTCTGGTCTCAGAAAAGAGGCCTGGGTCCCCTCCTTACCCAGCGCACCCAGGAGCCACCAGGGGTTAGGGACAACTCACCAGACAACCAGCAACCCACAAACCTGAACCCTGTCTGCTGGGACACTCCACCCTTGTAGAGCACAAGTCATGAGCCTGAATGTTCTTCTTCCTCTAACTTCTTCCCTAAACTAAGTGGCTCTCTCAACTTCTCTCTTGTTGCAAAGAGAGACAGCGGCAAAGCCAGGGCCAGAGTGGGAACCAGAAGGGCTGCAGCCAGAGCCCAGCGTCTGCATAGCCTGGTCTTAAGAACAGCCCAGTGCTATGACTTTGCCATAAATAAAAAAGCCCCTGCCCACAGCCCACATGTCCTTTTGGGCCCTAATTTATATACTACACAAAGTCATATACTCAAGCCCGCCATGCTTCATAACACCATTATTTACAGCAGGAGAGGAGTTTTTGGTTTTTTTTTTCTGAAGAAGAATATATTTATTACAGGTAAAGCCAACAGCAGACTCTCCATAGGTCTGGCAAGTCGAGAACAGGTGCTTTGCCTTAACTGTGATTCATTCACTAGGCACCCAGCTTTTTCCGCTGGCGAGTCCGGGGAGCTCCCTAGACTTTCCCAAGCATCCAACCGCTACTTAGAAGAATTTGCATCGGATTTCCCACTTGGGTCCTATGGAAAAAGCAGATCTTCACGATGTTTGGTTCCGGATCTGCTGGGCTGTCGCCCTCGGAGAGCTGGAGTGGAAAAGGAGGGGGCCGGCTGGGCGCCGGCATTGATCTTTAAAAAATCATTTTGAAATCGCCATAATGTGAAGAAATATGGCGCTTTGCCCTCGTATTTCACACGTAATGACACGAGATGGCTTCATTTGGAAAGAAAAGCGGGCGGGAGTGTGTGTGTGTGCGGAGGTGATCTGCAGCTTTCTGCACGGCAGACGGGTACATGGCCAAAAAGATAAAACCTCAAATTAGAATGCTTCCGCTTTTGTTAAAACGACAGGACTGGGGTAGCCTATCTTATAAGGACCCAGGGTCGGAGAATGCTGAGAAAATCGGCCCCATCCTGCCCAAAACCCAACCGGAGAGGATAGGGTCTGTCCAGGGGCCGCACCTCCCTGAGAGCCCACACCACGAGAAGCCACGGCACCCAGGGCAGAAGCCGGAGGAAAGATGGCTGGAGATGGGCCAGGAAGCCCGCCAGTGGCCCCGAGGGAGCCCCAGCGCAGGGCCGCAGAGGAGATACTAATAAAGCCGGCTATTTGGAAGCTCCTGCGAGAGAGTCTGCAGGAGGGAAAGTGGCGCGAGGGCGGGAGACTGACCCTACAGGCTCCCTGTCTATTCTGGTGTCCAATACAGCGTGTTTGGAAATACTTCCGAGCAGGAGAGGCGAAAACTCCGACTCACCTCCTTCCCCACTGGGTGGAAGGGGAGATAACTCTGGACCCCTTCCCACACCTCTGCTCTGCTGACACTTTACGGAAGTTCCCTTAACCCTTTCTCCTGTTCAGCTCCCCAATCTGGGCAATTTTAAGGGTCTGTTATTCAGCGGAGGAAAGGAGAAATGGCTATGCACCCCCCTTTCCTCTGACCAGGGCCAGAGAGGGGCCCAAAAAATGTAAAGGAGCTTTGACTATCTGTATTAAACTCGTTCAGAGGCTCAACTTTCCAGGGGCTGATGAATCCCTTTAACCTCATGCGGGTTCTAATTTCAGGACAGCTAAATGTTAGGACAGGATCTTTGGACACGCAGGCCCTTTTATTCCCTTCTCTCCTCCCTCAGCCACTGAAGGGTCAGGAGAAACTCCCAGGCCTACAAACCTCCCAAACTAGTTACAGAGTCCCCTCCAAAGCAGACAACATCCTATAAAATCCCAACTTCTCCCCCACCTCTTTTACTTCATCTCCAGTGGCTTGCTGCTGCGCTGTTGTTTAATAAATATCTGGTGTCAGGGGACAGAGAAGAGGAAAGGAGAGCCGGCGGGGTGGAGTGGAGGTGTGTTTGTGGGGGGGGACGGTACCACCTCCTCTTTCTTTAATTATGCCCTGGGCCTCTCCGGCTGCTCCCCAGGCTGGGGCTCGCTCCCTCCCTCTGTCCCGCGCTCCCTCTCTCCCTCCCGGGCCCGTCTGGGGACAGGGCTCCACAGCCAGCGTCCCTCCCGAGGCAGCCCGCTGCTTTCCCTCCGCCTCTCCTCCGCCCCCGCCGCCCCATGTCGAGAAGGGCCCCCCTTCCTGCAAAAGGGGGGGGGGCCGGCCGGCAGCTCGGGCTGAGGTTACGTGGCCGCCAGAGCCCTGACGTGATAGCACATTGCATCAGCATAAAACAATCCATCCTCGATATGGAATGCTGTGCGGACGGATGACAGCGAGAGCGCAGCCCCCTCGCCCGATTGATTTATGTCGGAGCTGACGCTTTATCAGGCAGTCGGAAAAACTTTGACCAATCATTTTGCAAGGAGCGCTGAGCCAGGCTGCTCCACTGTACTTTGTTGGCTGAGAAGTTGAGCAGGGGTGGGGGTGGGAGGGTGGGGGGCTGGGGGGGTCGCGTCCGAAAGCCCTCACACCGGTCCGGGTGCCACCTCTCCCTGCTTGGGCGCCGCGCGCGAGCGCTTCCCTTCCCCCTGCGAGCGCCCGGATAATGTCTGAGAATGTCCATTTCTGGGACGCTTAGCAGCTATTATGTCGACTCGATCATAAGTCACGAGAGTGAGGACGCGCCTCCAGCCAAGTTTCCTTCCGGCCAGTACGCGAGCCCCCGGCAGCCGGGCCACGCGGAGCACCTGGAGTTCCCCTCGTGCAGCTTCCAGCCCAAAGCGCCGGTGTTCGGCGCCTCCTGGGCGCCGCTGAGCCCGCACGCGTCCGGAAGCCTGCCGTCCGTCTACCACCCCTACATCCAGCCCCAGGGCGTCCCGCCGGCCGAGAGCAGGTACCTCCGCACCTGGCTGGAGCCGGCGCCGCGCGGCGAAGCTGCTCCTGCGCAGGGCCAGGCGGCGGTGAAGGCGGAGCCGCTGCTGGGCGCGCCTGGGGAGCTGCTCAAGCAGGGCACGCCCGAGTACAGTTTGGAAACTTCGGCGGGCAGGGAGGCCGTCCTGTCTAATCAAAGACCCGGCTACGGGGACAATAAAATTTGCGAAGGAAGCGAGGACAAAGAGAGGCCGGATCAAAGTAAGTTATAAAAAGTGAGGAAATACCCAGGCCGAAGGCCAGGCGAGGGGGAGGGGAGGGGAGGGGAGAGGCAATAAACTGCGGACAATGTGAAGGGAAACCGCGGCGACGGCCGGAGAGCGAGCGGGGGCGGAGGGAAGATGGAGGGAGGCAGCTGAGTGCCCCAGAAAGGGAGACTGAGGCCGCTGGAGGAGCGCCGCCCCCACTCCTCCAAGTCCACGGGGGACCCGGGGCGCAAGGACCAGCTCGCCGCTCTCTCGGCCTCCCTTCCCCCACGCCCCCGAGGCCCGGGCTGAAAGCCCGGGAAGAAGCCGACCACCGCCGGCTGGGAGAGGAGCTGGCGGGGCCGGGGAGGCAGCCAGCGAGGCCGAGAGCCCGCGCGGGCCAGGGCGGGAGCGCACCGGGCTGCCGGGCACCGCACGGCTGGCAGAGCTCCCCGCGCCACGCGCACACCGTAAAAGCCGGCCAAGGGGTAGAGGGAGGGGGCTCATTAGGATTTTATTTGCGATGCAACAGCTTGACGGAGGATTGTTTTTAGCAGATCTCGCTCAGTAGCCGCTCAGGGTCCGCAGCCGGCGCCGGGAGGGGTGCGGGAAGCCCAGGACCCGGAGACTGAGCCCCCTCCCCGGATGCGCCGGCCCCTCCCCGGGAGCCTTCCCTCCGGTCGCCCCCTCCCCTCCGTGGCATCCTCGCCTGGTTTGCAGCTTCCTTTTCTGCGCCTCCCGCTGCTCTCCGCGGGGCTCCCTAGCCCCAGCCAGAGCTGTCCGCTTCGCAGGGAGTTGGGGAATCGCTTCCGAACTTCGCGGCCGACCGGCTGCGTGAAGGAGGGATCCCGAAAGGACCCTGGGGAGTAGAAGGGTGGGGGGAAGAGAGGCTTGCCGGAGAGGCTAACTTTATCCTCGGAACGTAGTTTCTCACCATCTCCCACCCCTCCAAACGCACCCGCGCCAGGAACCGAAGTCTGGCTAATTTTCAGGATGTGCTGCTCGCTAAGGGCGGCAGGAGGGGAGTCGCGGATTTTTCGTTTTTTAAGGTTGAGAAGGGCAAATTGGTCGGGGCTCTTAGCCCCCAAACAATAACCTTCAGGATGGTGGGCACAAGTCCTCACCCCTTACTCTCTTTGGAGAGTGAGGGTCAGATCTTTTAGTCTCTGCTTGCCCTGCCGGATTTCCCATCAGCAGAGTGGCCCACAGGCCCTTTGGGGGTGCCCTTGCCTGCTGGAGGGTAGAGAACTGCCCAACTGCCCTGAGGTCTCTGTGAGGTCCCACCACCTCCAACCTGCCAGGTTGAATCACAGGAGTTGGCATTTGGGTAACACACGGCTCTTCCCAAACCCTCCCTGCTCACACCCAAACAGACCCCACCCCCACCCCAAGCCCACAAACTCTACCTGGAAAGTCCATTAGTGCAAGGCAGCAGTTTGGCTAGGATCAATTATTAACAGTTTTTTTCCTCTTTCATATTTAATGCGGCTGTGGGTGCCATCCCAGGCAATCACATTAAGGAAATAGCGCTGCAAATTGGTAAGACATGGTACTTAGCGCAGGATGAACCAGATTTTTTTTTTTTTAATATTCAGTGCTTTTCATTTGGGATGAAGGAATCTAGTAGAGGGTGGCTGTTATTTTTAATTGGCTCTGCTTTATTTGGCAACTTTTCTGAGTTCAGGGGTAAGGAGAAGAGAAGCCTGTATATATGTTTGTTTCCTCTTTTTTCCCCTCTTCTGCTCAGTCACCCCTTCCCTTTCTCTTTTCCCTCTCACCACATGGAGCCAGTTGGAGTTAGCTATGCTCTGAAGGACTTCTGTTACCCCCACATGATCCATGGCTCCCCCTCTTAGGACTGGACCAATCTTGCATCCCAATTTCCCTGAACTTACTTTAACCAAACTGCGAGCTGAGCAGGAGTGGAAAAGGAGACTATTGCAACCATAAGTTATCTGTGAGCCTCCAGCACTCCCTTGTCCACAGGCTGGAGTTGATAAATGGTTGCAATTGGGTTGCATGTGAATTGGAGTGTGCTGGATGTTTGCGTCTCTAAATGTGAATCCCTATTTGTGGTGTGGGGGGGGGCAGTGAGATATCTGCACAGACACACATGGCTGCTGCCATGTGGCCAAGAGATGCAAGCTTGTGATCAAGGCAGGAGGGTGCACTCAAACTGGACTGGAGGGCCAGGAGGTCTCTTGGCTGTGGCTGAGCAGAAGCCACTCTCCTCTCCCCCAGCCCAGTCCTTCTCTCACCTCTCAGACCTAGAGCCAGGACCCTTCAGTCAGCCACCACTACTTAGTCTGGTAGAGCTGGTGGGGGAGAGGGCTTTAGCCAGGCTGGGCTCTGACCTAAGTCCTAACCAGTTCCGACCCAAGTGGAGAAAGAGACTGAGTGAGGACCTGGGGCAAGCAAAGCTTTGGAAGTGGTGAGAAGCCTGGCACACGTTTGGCTCCATCCTGTCCAAATAATGCACCTGGAGGTACCTATAGCAACTCTTGGCCCATCTCTGGAAGCCCTTCCGGGAACCTGAAGGCCCAGGTGCCCCTTTCTCCAATGTAAGATGGGGAGTGGAGACCAGGGGTGCACCCTCTTGGAAGGAGAACACAGGGGCCCTTCACCCCCTTTCCTTTCTTTGATTCTATTGCTGCTTCTCTTTCAGCCAACCTCTCCGCCAACTGGCTGCACGCTCGCTCTTCCCGGAAAAAGCGCTGTCCCTACACCAAATACCAGACGCTGGAGCTAGAGAAGGAGTTTCTGTTCAATATGTACCTCACCAGGGACCGTAGGCACGAAGTGGCCAGACTCCTCAATCTGAGTGAGAGACAAGTCAAAATCTGGTTTCAGAACCGGCGGATGAAAATGAAGAAAATGAATAAGGAACAGGGCAAAGAGTAAAGATTCCCCCCAGCCCTCCCCACCCCTTCCCCATCTCATGCTTATTTATAAGGGATGGCTGTGGAGCCTGTGCTGTCTGGGATGTGTTCAAGTGAATGGGGAAGGGGGTCTTTTTCTTCAAAGTCCTTTTCTGCATCTAGAGCCTCTCTCCTTTCCTTTGCCCTCACCTGTCCTTCTCTTCTCCCTGGGCCTCAGGAGGGAGTTTTATTGATTTAGAAGGTAGATATAGTTGGTTCCTAAGAAGGTGATGGGCCCCAAGGAAAGAGTGCCCCTAGTAGAGCCCCTAGCAACCCTCTTAATTTTCCTGGGAAACCCCAGCCCCTCACTTCCAGCCTGCTTGTTTCCCCCCTGCACCTATCCCAAAGTCACCCAGGGACACTCCAACTGCACACAGCCCAACAGACGTCCACCTGCAAAAAGCCTGGAGCCCACAGTAACAATGGGAAGCACTCACAGTCAACACTCAAATGAAGTGGCACCCTAAATGCAGACCATCACACCCCAAATCTGGTGGAATAGCCCACAGACCATCAGGCAAGTCCAGGGTCTGCCCCTGATGCAATACACACCAAGAAGAAGTCTATTGACACACTCCTGAATGAGGCGCTGCAGCTCAAAAGGCCCAGCATCACAACACCATCCCCACGGAATCCTTAACTATACCCGGGCATGGACTCAAGGGCGAGTGGGGTAAATTCAGCTCCCAAGCTGGTGGGTTAGAAAGGGCAAGGAAAGACAGCGGTGGTCTTATGAGAGTCTCTTAGGTTTTATGAAGGTAGTCCACATACACACATTTTGCTGCAGGAAATGTTTAATTCTGCATGTTGTTTTCCTCTCCTTCCAACAAAAGGAGGTCAGATCGTGGGTCGTAAGCCTTGACAATGTCGTCCTCATGTTCATCTGTGCCCCGCTTGACAGAGACTGTAGCTTCTCTTGCTCAACACCAGCCCTGCATTCTTCCGCATCCTCCCCAGCTCTGAAATCAACTCTATTCGGCCACTCCACCTTGCACCAGCGAGTCAAGTCGCCCCTGTAGAAATCCCCCTCCACCCTCCATCTTCTGCTAGCTCTACCCCTCCACAGGCGGAAAAGCCAAGTCAGGAGAACCCGATGGAGAATTTATTGTGAATCGATTCCCGGGCTCCTCTCCAGAGCAAGTTGTGGAGGATAGGGAGGAGCAAAGTCTCCCCAGGCGCACGGAGCTTGACTTCTTCCTCCCGTCCTGCCCAGCCTGACCCCTACGGAGGAGCCCCGGGCTTGTCAGCTGCCGCCCCAGCGCAGAAGCGCAGAGACCAGCCCCAGTGCCTGGCTTTGCCTCCCGAGACTCGTGCCTGGATGGCGATCTGCGCGCGCATGCTTCTGGGGAGCAGTCCCGCTTGCTAAGGAAAGAGGCGAAATCGCACCTAAGCATTAGGCCGGAGCTTACTCTCAGCTTTCTTTCCTCCCCCTGCTACCCCACCTCTCCAATCCCCTTCAATTCATGGACTCTCGCTCCTGCTTCTCCCAACCCTGCAAGGGGACATTCCAGTAGAACTTATTTTGCTTTGTCGGTGGCAGTGAAATTGTGCTGTGTTTTGTGATTTCTTTGGGGGTGATTGTCTCGCCTGTTTTCAGTTGTTGCTTATATGGGAGGGTTGTGGGTGGGAGTGGGGAGGGCGAGGGGCTTAGAGCTGATTGTTCGTTTTGGAAGGAAAAAAACAAAGAAAAAGAACAAAAAATATATATCACTCTAGAAAATAAATCTCTCCTGTGTGTCATTCTGTGTTGGCTCGCCTCACCTGACCAGAGGTAGAGATGCTAGCTCCAAGAGGGTGGCTTGGAATAAAGAGAGAGTCCTGTGCCCAAGAGGTTGCAGGGTGGGCTTCCTAGTGGAGCTGAGAGCTGGTCCAGACCAAGGTTCCCAAGACCACTGCTTAAACTGAGCAAGAGCCTTCCAACAGGAGAGCTGGGAGACTGGAGGGGGAGAAAAGGAAAGATTAGTGGTTTGGAGAGGGGTCTGGGTCTGCAGGGGGCAATGAGAATCGTCCTCTTAAGTTGCACTAGAGACTTCCCCACCACCTCCAGAGCCAGAGGAAGGCAAGACCTGCCCTGCCATCCCTGGAAGCAGGTCCTCTCTCAGCTGGCTGAGAAATCCACCTTGCTTTGGCTACTTTAAAATATCATGCAAGTGAAGAAGGCAGTAACTTCGTTCTGCTATTCCCTGCAGCAGAGGGATGGGATGCAGATAGAGGCCTCCGGAAGGCCAGGCTGTCCTTTTTTCCACTCAGAAAGAGTGAGCGCCTTAGGGTTTTCAATCCCCACCTGGAGTATGAGGCTCCAATTTGAGCCACAGGGTAGCAGCCTCGGTGTAAGGCGGGTGGAGTTTGGTAGGGGTGGAGGCAGCTCTGACAGGCTGGGAGAGATGGTTGAGTGTGAAACAGAAATGGTTCAGGAGAAAAACAAACAAACAAAACCCTTCCCAGTCGGACCCCAGAATTAAATTCGGTTTCAAGGCACCTTTCTGTCCCCCTCAGACTGTGGCGTCCCACCAAAGCCTCAAATGGGGAGCGCTGTTCTCGGCAGCCCGGCCGTTCTCATCCAGCCGCTGGGATTCTGCTTCTGCCGTGCTGGCGCTTGGGAGCCGGCCTCCTGCCAGAGCCTCCCACCGGGCCCACCCAGCAGCGCTGCAGTCCGCGGAGAACCTGAGGTTGGGGTAGAGCTGGGGACAAAGCCTGACCCTCGAGAAAGCAGCCTGGAAGCGAAAAGGCCCTGCCTACCCCTCTCCGGCGAACGGAAGGATGAGCTAATCGGAGAGACAGCAGGAGGCAGGAGAACGCGAAGCTCCTGATACTGCTGGGCCCCAACCCGCCTCCTCCTCCGAGGGTTCCAGTCGATATATAAAGTGAATCTGCCTTTAAAGCTTGTGTAGAATGGGCTCCCTCCCCATCCTGGGCTCCCAGGAGCCAGCCCGTGCTGAGAGTGAGCCGAAAAGGCCGGATTCCGCCCAGAGGAAACGCAAGAAAGTGAGGCAGGAACTGAACGGAGTGCTGCGGGGTAGGGGGCGAGGGCGCCCCGGGAAGCCTCCGGCGGCGTCTGGGTCCCCAGCCCGGGGTGGCTTCTTTAAAAACAAACAAAGGCGAAGATGCGGAGGCTCGGAAGCCGGAGATGGGGAAATCTGCTGTCATAAAAGAGAGATTCAGAGAGGGGGACCGGGAGAGTGCGAGACAGAGGGAAGCCGGGAGAGGAATTCAATGCCGTGTGCGCAGCAATAAAAGAATATGACCGCTATAAAAGTTTATAGCGTATAAATTTCTGAAGGTTAAGAAACTAAACAGCAGCAAAGCAAACAGTGAGGGGAAACTTTCCGGAGCTGAGAGAGCCACAGCTGGGCCTGGGCTCCGGGCCTGGCGGGCGAATGGGTGGGCCTGACTGGGCCGCCCCCATCCTCACCCTCCCGAAGTGCGGGGCGCGGGGTTTCCGGGGGCCCCAGGGGGCAAAGAGGGGCGAGGAGGGAGAGGGGAGGGAAGAACACTTTTGTTGTCACAAATGCTTCACGGAATGCAACTGGGACTCGTCTTTGTTCTTCGAAACCGCACCCCCTTCCAGAATCGGGCGTCATAAAGAGAAGCCCCCTGCACGCGCGCGCGCGCGCGCACACACACACACACACACACACACGCACGCAGGTCCGGCGGGGCCAGACGTCTGGGCCCTGGCAGCCTCTTGATCCTTTTACAGTCTCGTCCCACCCTCTCAGGCCTCCTCTTCCCCCACAAAAAGCCCAATTGTTTCCCCTCAGAATTTGAAACAATCGTGTTGGGTTTGAAATGTGCTCGGCTCCCCCTTTTACGGGCCATAAACGGCGCACTGCTCGGCGGTATCTGCCCGAAATTAGGGGCTTGAGGTGGGGGGTGGGGACGAGAGAGAAAAGCCTCTGGTTTCTTTTTCGCTCCTTATCCCCTCTCCTTGTTTGTTTGTTTTTGTTTGTTTTGTTTTGTTTTTAAAAAAATTTTTTTAGCTTATCTGCACAATTTTATGAACCACTACCTGATTTCCGACGCCTTTTCTCTCGCCCGCTCTCGTTTCCCTCGTCCTTTTCTGCAAATACTGAAAGTTTCTCCGCATTGTCGCCGCACTGGCTGGCTCGCTGAGAAGCTGGAGGAGCCGGTGGCGGCGGCGCCTTTTCTCAGCATGGCCGCTAGATGGCACCCTTGCTCCACGTGAAAATCCCCCCGTGCTGCGGCTGCCGGCGCCCGCGGCTGCACCTCGCACTTCGGTCGGCCCTGAATCTACGAATTGAGCGCTACCAAAAGTCATGAATAATTTGCCCAGAATAAAAATACAGGGTTCATTGTGGCCATTTCCCCCATTTTGTAGATTTCAGATATAGTGGTGTTGACCCCCTCTCCTCAAATGGTCAATTTTCTGAATTTCCCCCAGGAGCAGGGCTCAGGGCTTCTCACCCAGTTTCTACGTTCGGTGGGACAACAAATGCAAGAAAACGGGGAATAATAGTAATAATAGGATTAGTGGATCCAAATAAAAGAGGAGGATTGGTTCGGAAAAATGAGATTATCAGGGGAGGGGGGCGAGAGGAATGTCTGCGGATACGGGTGAGCAGGTCAGGTGAGAGGGGCGAGCCAGCAGAAGGTCGGATACAGAGGAAGCCGCCCCAACCTGCTGCGGGATCGGCGGGAGAGGGAACCGGGTGAGCCAGTCCGGGGTAGGGGTGGGAGCACTTTGGGGGAAACGGATCCGTGGCTTTGGCGGGGATTCGGAGGTGCCCAGAGCCGGCGGGGCGGCTCCGCACGGACCGAGGCTCTAGAGCCTTTGTATGTGGCCGGGGCTGGGCGGGGCGGCGCCGGGCGACCCGGGCTCAGGGCAGGGGCTCCCAGAACGGCGAGGTGCGAAAGGCTTGGATATTTCCTCGGTTGATCTGGGCGCTCCAATTTGGGCCGCCAAAAAAGAGTGCGTTTTCCGGATGGATGTGGGAACAGGCGCAGTGCAGGAAGTAGGGGATTGGTTCTCCCCGCGTCCCGTGGCTTCCAGGTGAGAGCTCGGGCTCCGTGCCCCGAGGCCCCGGCCCCAGACAGACCTGGGGAACACCGGTCCCTTCGCATCTTAGCAGCTGGAGGCCTGGACTTCAGGCATTTCTCGCTCTGAGACCTGAGCGCTATCAGCCTGCCCATAGCCCCTTAGATTCCACATCTCCCATTTCGACCCGGCCCGGCCGATCCTTGCCCTCCATCCGGACAAACGCGTGCGAGAAATAGATGCCCCCCCCCTTAAGATTAGCCCCGCTGCAGCCTCGCCTCTCCTCCCCCAGGACCGGGTGCGAAGAGGCTAGCGGAGTTTCTCAACTTGAGTTTCTCTAATAAATCTGCGCTCCGTTGGGTGTTTATAAATTATCTCCTCGCTCTTTCTTGTTTTTTCTTATAATAGAAACATTTTCCTTCCATCAGGAATTTCTGGCACGGTGTAGGGATGATTTAGAACAAGCCATTGAATTTCTACCTCACCGGTGAGTCCTCAAATCATGACCATAAAATCCCCGGCACTTGATTAAAATGTTCGCTTTGGCAACAACTTAACTTTGCCTTCCGCTGCCTCACCGCCCCCTCAGCCTGGCGCTGAAAATTCAAGACCCTGGTCCTCTCCCCTCCTTTTCTCCTTTCTCTCTCTCCCTTTCAGCCCCTCTCCCATTCTCCAGATTCACTTTTGAAGGACCAAGTGGCCCCACCGGTACCTTCCCTTTGGAAAAGGTGATAATTTCCTTTTTACAAAGGTTGGGGTGAGTGGGATCCCCAAAAAGCACCCCTCCAAAAGGAAGCCACTCTCTCGTGAATAAACAGTGAATCAGCTGTGGATCCAATGTATTTGTAAAGGCTCCACCTTTGTTGCTAGAAGATTTCTTTATCTCTCTCTCCCTTCCTTCCTTCTTTCCTTTCTTTTCCTTTCCTTTCCTCTCCTTTCTTTGCCTTTCCTTTCCTTGCTCAGTGAGCCACTTCAGGAAGCCATTGGTTTGGACCCTCAGATTGGGGCCTTCTAAAGCCTGGCCACCATTGTCACTAGGCCCAGTAGGCCGGGAAAGGCAACTGGCAAGAGAGTGTGGCATCCAGTCAGCTGGGTCCTGCAGTCTGTTTCAGGACCTAGGTCCTCAGGTCTGGAGGGAGAGCAGGGTTTAACTAGAGGCTCCCAAGGGGAGAGGAGAGAAAATGGGGGACTCAGTGACCTTGCTGCATCCAAATCCCTTCTACCCCAAAGTCAGTTAGGTAGTGACAGTGGCTCAAAGGACGGTGAAGGCTAAATGGTGCCCCTCCCATTCATACACTCTGCAGTCAGTGTCCAGGGCAGAGGAGGGCACAAGACAGTGGGCACCAAGGCCAGGCACCAGGGCAGCAGCCTCCACTGCTCTTCCCTCCCTCTGATGTGCTGATGAGCCTGGAACTGCCCTCTCAACCGAGGGTGATGCGGAAGGTGTGGAGGACTGGCCTGGGAAGGTTGGGAGCCAGTTGGGCTTGGTTACTGGGTCCCGAGGCCTGGGTGCAGGACTGGGGCGGCCCAACCGAATGTTATCCTGCTGGTGGCATCAGGCCCCTCTCCCATCACACAGAGTTGGTCTACCAAAGGCTTGCTGACTGGGCTCCAGTACCTTCTAGAGACTCCCTCCCCATTCCAGCAACCCCCTCTCAGGCCACCCCAGGTTGTGTAAAACTGCAGAATCGCAGTTGCAGGGTGAGCTTTGGTCAGGACTTCACCACTGCCCATTAACCAGAAAGTTTCAGCTCTTCCTCCTGGTGCCTCCTCAAGCTCTCCTGGATCCCTTCTCCAAAGAAAAGCCTTGTTTGTTTGTTGGAAAGTTGGTGAGTGGCCTGGGTGGGGCAGAGAGTGTGGTTGGGGGCTCCGGAGAGGGAGTGGGGGCAGGTGCTTCAACAGCTGAAGGAGGCGCAAAATCTCTGAAAAGTCACAGTTTGCGCCGAAAAAACTCATAATCATTCTCATTTCGGCTTTGTCACCCCCACCATGCTGCAGTCCGGCAGCGGGGGCGATCGAAGCTGCAGTTTTATAGCTGTAGAGGAAAGAACTCGTAAAATGCTAACAGCTTTTATGCGCTGCGGCATAAACAACAACAGACTCGGCTTTATTGCGTTTTATAGTTTGTTAAAGAGTTTACAGCCGTTTTTGGGGGCCAGTTACCGAGCCAATTCCCTCCACACGATAGTTAAACCTTTATCAATAATAAGGAAATTGATCATTAAAGCTTTAAATATGACTACCTCGTTTGTTTGAAAATATGTTTAGGAGAGGAAGCTGTATGATTTGATAACTTGTATTAAAATACCAATTACATTTATAGGACCTTTTAAAACTCGGTGCAATTAAACCGTGTTCTTTTACATTTTTCCGAAGCGACCCTGACATTTAAAAAGACTCAAACTGCCTCGTTAAAATCGCGAAATTAACAGCGTGCCTACGCCTGGCTCGTTGTGTATGTGTGTGCGTGGGTTTTTCCGTGCGCCCCACATCAGTCTTTGGGGGTGGTCTGCGAAGGTATTTGATTTGTTGTGAGGCGAGAGATATCTCATTAATGTAGGTAGTTAAACAGATTTAATCCGTATTCATTCTCTCTCCCCCCTCTCCTCCCCGCTCTCTCCCCCTCTCTCCCTCTCTCTCCCTGGGTGTTTTTTTTTTTTTCCTTCCCCTTCTTTTTTTTTTTTTTTCCCTCTCTCCTCACTCCCTGGCGCTCTCTCGCTCTAGCTCTCTCTCTTGCTCGCTCTCTCTCGCTCTCACCCTAGCTCTGCGTTCTGTCCGGGAGGAGTACGGAGAAGCCAATAGGATGCGGGGTCTCTAATGGATGCAAATGATCATGAAAAGACAGTGCAAAATATGAAACAACTCATTTGCAGGGAAGTAAATCACCGAAAACTGTTTATGAACTGGCATCCCTTCTTCGAAATGTAAAGCGAGGACCTCTTTAAGTGGCGGTATATTTTTTTGGGGGGGTGGGGGGTGGGGGAGGGCGAGCGAGCCGCGGCTGCCATGCAAGCTTAGACTTTTGGAGGCTTCGCTGTCCTTTTCTATTCCTGGAAATCACAAAAAGTGTGGTGGCTTCGAGATCTTCTTCTCCTTTTCCTTCTTTTCTTTTTCCCCCCTCCTCCTTTTCCTCTCCTTTCCTGGCGAGGGTGACCAGGAGCCGGCGAATCCGCGTTTTTTTCTCTCTCTCTCCCTCCCTTTCCCCCTCCCCACCCCCTCCCCAACAGCCCCCAACTACAGCCGCCGCCGCCGCCGCCGCCTCAAAATTCAATAAAATGAGCTCTTATTTCGTCAACTCACTGTTCTCCAAATACAAAACCGGGGAGTCCCTGCGCCCCAATTATTATGACTGCGGCTTCGCCCAGGACCTGGGCGGCCGACCCACCGTGGTGTACGGTCCCAGCAGCGGCGGCAGCTTCCAGCACCCGTCGCAAATCCAGGAGTTCTACCACGGGCCGTCGTCGCTGTCCACGGCTCCCTATCAGCAGAACCCGTGCGCCGTGGCGTGCCACGGGGACCCGGGCAACTTCTACGGCTACGACCCGCTGCAGCGGCAGAGCCTGTTCGGTGCGCAGGATCCAGACCTGGTGCAGTACGCAGACTGCAAGCTCGCCGCCGCCAGCGGCCTGGGGGAGGAGGCCGAGGGGTCCGAGCAGAGCCCGTCGCCCACACAGCTCTTCCCCTGGATGCGCCCGCAAGGTGAGCTCGCGTCGGGGCCGGCGGGGGGAAGGGAGACCCGGGGCCCAGGCCGGCACGGGGGGCCGGGCAGGCCAGGCGCGGTTCCGCCAGCCCCTGGAAGACTTGCTTGCTCCGTTCAGATAGGCTCCCCCTTCTTTCCTTCCTTGCTTCCTCTCTCCCTCCCTCCCTTCCTTCCTTCCCTTTCCTTCTTTCTTTTTTTGTTTCCCTTGAAGGAGGTCGCTAAGCGACATTTCCTGAATCCATAAACCCCTCACCCTGCCTGACTTTTTTTCTTCTTCCCCTTCTTTTTTCCCCTTTTACTGTTTTATGGGGGGTAGTGGAGAAAGGGTGGTGGGAATGGGGCGCTCAACTTTTGCACTTCTCAATTGCTTTATAGTTTAATTACCCTGAAGAAACTTTTCTTCTGGGGCAGAGGCTCTGGGGGCTTTTCAAGGTGGGTCCATTCGTCCCCATCCCGGCTTTTTTATTCTTACGTTTCCCCCTCCTTCACATCCTTCCTTCTAAAGTTTATGGCACTTTTAATAGATTCAACCACCCCCGCCCAACTCTCTGGTGCTGGTTACCAGGGGAGGGGGCTCCCCTTTCTGGCTCCCTTAGATTCAGTGGTGTCTGATCCCCCTCACCCGCCCCCCCTCGGCTGACCGCGGCCTCCCAGCGCTCCCGCCCCTGCACGGGGTAGAAGGTCCCCTGCCCTTATTATACTGGTCTCCTAGGCTGGTTCACGAATCTTCCAACCTTCTCTGTCTCTGCCCCCTCCCCCACCCTCCCCTCCCCTCTGTCTCGCCCTTTCCCCCATTCCCAGCAGCCGCCGGACGCAGGCGAGGCCGACAGACCTACAGCCGCTACCAGACCCTGGAGCTGGAGAAGGAGTTCCTATTTAATCCCTATCTGACTCGCAAGCGGCGGATCGAGGTATCGCATGCGCTGGGACTGACAGAGAGACAGGTCAAAATCTGGTTCCAGAACCGAAGGATGAAGTGGAAAAAAGAGAACAACAAAGACAAGTTCCCTAGCAGCAAATGCGAACAGGAGGAGCTGGAGAAACAGAAGCTGGAGCGGGCCCCGGAGGCGGCGGACGAGGGCGACGCGCAGAAGGGCGACAAGAAGTAGGCTCCAGCTGGGACTGACAGGGCCGCGGCCGCCCTGCCTCCGCGGGTCACCCGACCGCGCTGCCGTCGCCCGCCCCCGCCCGAGAGAGCTCTGGCCCCGTGAGCGGGGCCCGGAGCCTGGCCTCCCACCGCAGCGTCCCCGCCGCGCCAGTCCCCGCTAGTGGTAGTTTCTCGTAATAGCTTCTGTGTGTGAGCTACCGTGGATCTCCTTCCCATCTCTTGGGGGCCGGGGGGGAAAGAAAAGGATTTTAAGCAAGGACTTCCTCTCCCTGCTAGGGTGAGCGGCTGCGGCCTGGCTGAGCCCCACCCCCACGCCCCTGCCCCGTGTAAAAAGCCTCCTTGTGCAATGGTCTTTTTTCCTTTGAACGTGCTTCTTTGTAATGACCGAGGTACCGATTTCTGCTAAGTTCTCCCAACAACATGAAACTGCCTATTCACGCCGTAATTCTTTCTGTCTCCCTCCCTCTCTCTCTCTCTCCCTCTCTCTCTCTCTCTCTCTCTCTCTCTCTCTCTCTCTCGCCTCGTCCTCATTTCCCCTCCCACCCGCCTCCCCGCTGCCCTCCCTAGCTCGCTGGCTTTTTCTCTGGCTTCTCTCTTTTCCTCCCCCCCCCCTCCACCGCTTTGGTTTGACAATTTTGTCTTAAGTGTTTCTCAAAAGAGGTTACTTTAGTTAGCATGCGCGCTGTGGGCAATTGTTTAAAGTGTTCTTAGGTTTACTGTGAAGAGAATGTATCCTGTATCCGTGAATTGCTTTATTGGGGGGCGGGAGGGCTAATTATATATTTTGTTGTTCCTCTATACTTTGTTCTGTTGTCTGCGCCTGAAAAGGGCGGAAGAGTTACAATAAAGTTTACAAGCGAGAACCCGAGACTTGCCCGGCCCGCACTCCTCATTTGCTCCCGGCGCCTTGCAGAGCTGCGGAGGGGGGGAGCCGGTCACCGGGCTCCTGCGTCCGCCTGGCCGCGCAGCGGAGGGGCGGGGGCTGGAGGCAGGTGGTGCGAGTCCCTTGGCCCAGGGGCGCAGGGGGTGAGGGAGGCGGCTGCGCGTGATTGGAGGAGAGACGAACGAGGGAGGGGAGCCGAGAGAAACCCGCTCCCCTTCCCTTCGCGTTCCGAGGCTGCCGGCCCCGGAGACCCCCGCGCCCAGGCCATGCGGGAGAGATGCGCCTGGGCTGGTGGCTTTATCTCCCCAACCTCCCCCTTTGTTTTTGTGTGCCCTCTCCTGTGTGTGTGTGTGCGGGGGTAGAGGTGGAGTGCGGAGCTGCTGAACAAGCTGAAAAATAAAAAAAATTTTTTTAATTTTTTTCGTACTCTCGTTGGGGGGGGGGGAGCAGGAGGAGAATGGAGATGCTCTTCCCTGCCTCTCCCTTTCTGGGACTTGGCCACCTTCGCCCAGCTCCGAGGTGATGGCTCGCCGCCTTCCTTCCTTCGTTCCCTCTGCTTCTCCAGCAGCCACGCTCGACTGAGGCATCCGCCTCCGGGAACCAGGAGAGCAGCATACCGGGCCACCCTCCTCCCTTCCTTTCTCTTCCCACCCACTCCACCCCCTTCCTTTTTTAATTTTAAAACCTTTTTTTTAATTTTTTATTTTTTAGCCACCAGAAACCGCAGCATCCAACGCCCATGGGCTGGATTCCGCGCCTCTGGGAGCACCCAGGAAACCTCACTCCATCCCTGCCCGTCTGGGGCAGAGAGAGAGCGAGCGAGCCTTGAGGCCAGGCTCACCTCGCTCCTCACCTCGGGAGAAACGGACCAATTCCGGACCAAGTTCCCCCAAAGGCCCAGCCAGGCTGAAGCGGTCCGGATTAATAAAGACCTGGCCTGCCCCCACCCACCCACTCACCCGGTTGTATGCAATCCCTGCGTTTGTTTCTGGCTGGGTAACGGGCTGGGGAGGAGGGGGTGACAACAAGGATCGCTCTCGGAGGTTATTTATTTTCCGTTCCACTCAATCCCTTCTTCCCCAAATCTCGCCTGCAAGCTGCCTCCAGCCCACGGGGGTCGACAGCGGCCCTTGAGCCCCCAGCCCCAATCCACAGGGCCTGGTTTTCTCATTCATTATTGATCATATTTTATAAATCCAACGCCACACAATTTTTTTCCACATTACCGGGAGCCGTGGGGAGGCTGCCCGGCTATTGGCAGAGGGGACGTCACGTGGGCGGGGTCACGTGGTCCAGAGAGGAAAAAGGGGGTCCTTTTTGGTGTAAATCTGGACTCTAATTCTGTAATATATCAAGGAATCTCGTAAAACCGACACTAAAACGTCCCTGCCTACAAATCATCCGGCCAAATTATGAGTTCATTGTATTATGCGAATGCTTTATTTTCTAAATATCCAGCCGCAAGTTCGGTTTTCGCTACCGGAGCCTTCCCCGAACAAACTTCTTGTGCGTTTGCTTCTAACCCCCAGCGCCCGGGCTATGGAGCGGGTTCGGGCGCTTCCTTCGCCGCCTCGATGCAGGGCTTGTACCCCGGCGGGGGGGGCATGGCGGGCCAGAGTGCAGCCGGCGTCTACGCGGCCGGCTACGGGCTCGAGCCGAGTTCCTTCAACATGCACTGCGCACCCTTTGAGCAGAACCTCTCCAGGGTGTGTCCCGGCGACTCTGCCAAGGCGGCGGGCGCCAAGGAGCAGAGGGACTCGGACTTGGCGGCCGAGAGTAACTTCCGGATCTACCCTTGGATGCGAAGCTCAGGTAACGCAGCGCACCGAGCAGTCCCGAGCGGTCCCGAGCCGCAGTGGCCCGGGCACATTCCCCGGAAGGCGCCCCCTTCCCGGCCAAGTGCCCCTCTCCGTGTCCAGAGTGCTCTTGGTAGGAGGTCGGCCCTGGGGACGCGGCCCCCCACCCCGAGCCGCGATCCGGCGCGCCGCCCCCATTCCCGTTTTTGCTTGGTGCTCTCAGGCTCGCTCTGCTTCCCTAGCGGATCCCTCTCCGCCGACGCCGCGGCGCTCTGAGCCCCCAGCCCACCCGCCCCCCCCCCACCCTTCCTCCCGTCCTTTTAGCTTTAAATATTTATCAGCCGCGCCGGCACGGGCTGGAGAGGAGGCCGTTTGTCTTGCGGAGGAAGGCTGGGGTTTTCAGAGAATGGCCATTAGGGTCTCCCCCCCCCCCTCCCTTCTCCCTTCCCCAGCCGGGAATCTCAGCTCTGGGTGTGTCCCCCAGCCCCAGCTTGGATAAGGTCTAGGGGAGGGGGCTGCAGCGCTGAGCAGTTCTCCCCTTCCCCTTTCTTCCCAGCCAACCCCGCTCCCCCATTATTCCCTTCTGGACAATTAGGGGTGGGCTCTAGAGGCCTGGTGGGAGGAGGGGGTGTGAGAGGTGATGAGGATTCAGCCAGGGACACAGAGCCAGAGAGGCAGGTGGAGAGAGGGGGGCTGAGGCCAAGAGAGAGCAGGCTCCTGACCTCCAGTAAACTTGGGAAGAGGGAGGCAGGCGAACTAGAGAAAGGAGCAGAGGCCTCAGGGGAGTACAGCTGGCTTCCTCAGGTGCCCTTCCTAGCTCCCCTGGAGAACTGGCCAACTAGTTTGCAAGTGTCGTTCCAGAAGGGTGGATGTCCTCTTGGGGGAGACACTAGGACTCCAAGGAGCCAAATCAAGAGTTAGAGAGTGCAGGCCACCGAGGAAGCTGCTGCAGGAACCCCAAGAGACCAGAGGCTCCGTGGGGTCTCCTGACAAGCCTGTCCCAGACATCCTTCATAATGTTGTCCTGGACTCAGAGGCCAATCTCAAGGTCCAGAAGACCCAAGACTTGTGGTCAGACGCTCCCAATCCAGCCAGGGTTGAGGGCCAGGAGGAGCCCAGCTCTTACACTTTCAGTATTAGTGGTCACGGTCCCCATTACCTGCTTCATAATTCAACTGTCTTTCCAGCTGATTTATTAAAGCCCCAATTTTTCTGCTCATAAACATTTCAGCTTGGCTTTTATCTGACTTGAAATTAGGGCCCCTAGCCCCTCCTCCCACTGTCTCCTTCCTAGGAAGGCTGGCACCAGCACCTCCCCCAAGCCTCCTCAGGGTTTGGGGCCTAACCTGGGAAGCTCTTCCCTGCCCTTCAGCCCCCACCAGCCAGATACTGAATGTTCTACCCCAACCCAGGCTGCTGTCTCTCTTCTCCCTCTGTGCCTTCCTGGAGGCCCAAAGATTGCTTTGGAGGGCTGGGTTGTCTGGACAGGTGGGCAGGCAGGACAGCCTGGCCCTGTCTGAACCTCAGCCACTCACTGGAAAATAGTCATCAGAAGGCAGCTGCTCTCCAACTGACTCCACGCTCCAAGGAAATCTGCAAATTCTCACCTCCTCCTCATTCCACAACAGGCTGGGGGAGGGGGGAGACTGGACCTATGAGGCTGTTTGTCTCCTTTTCTTTTTGGGAAAAGCCTTCAGGCCAGGCCTAGAGTCCCACTCCAGGGTCACTTGCATGGTTTCTGTTGTCCTGTACCCCCAAAGACCATCAGAGTCAGCATGCAAAAGGGGAGACTTGGGGTTCCTGGTCCCGGAGGATTAACTGCCTTTCATCCCACATACACCCCTTTAGGCACAGGGCCTTCAAGAGCCAGCAGGTTAGACCTTGTGTTCAGAAGCCCTAGGCTAGAAGACTTCCTGGGTGGAAGATGGGAGTGTTTGCCTTGGGAGGTCTGTAGAAAGGTCTGCACGTTGAGGAAAGATGGCAGGCATAGGCTGGGGTATGGATAGTGACAATTTTATGTAATGGGAAATAGGCTCTTCCAACCACCGATGCCAAACCGCATACAGGGTCCAAGAGGGAGGTGAGCACTCTCATGGCTCGTTCCTCACTCACTGATTTTTCTCCTGCAAATAACCTGCGCAGGGACCGACCGAAAGCGAGGTCGCCAGACCTATACCCGCTATCAGACCCTGGAGCTGGAGAAGGAGTTTCACTACAATCGCTACCTGACGCGGCGGCGGCGCATCGAGATCGCGCACGCGCTCTGCCTCACCGAAAGACAGATCAAGATCTGGTTCCAGAACCGCCGCATGAAGTGGAAAAAAGAGAACAAGACAGCAGGCCCCGGGGCCACCAGGCAGGACAAGGCCGAGGCGGAGGAGGACGAGGAAGAGTGAGGGACAGAGGAAGGGCAGAGGAAGAGAGACGACGAAAAAGGGAAAGAGAGAGAAACCCAGCTCTGGGAACTGAACCAGGAAACTCAAGTCAAATAGGGAGGGAAAAAAAACCTATTTAAATGGAAAGCAGTTAATTTTTTTTAAGGAGAGAAGGTGAAATTTTGGTTTCTTAACACTGAAAAAAAAAATACTACCTATAGGAAAGTCCATCAGGTTTGTTTTGTACAGTATGGGAAGGACATCATCTACCTGTTCTGTAGCTTTCTGGAATTTGCCTCCCCTTTTCTATGTCGCTAATTGTTAAGGTCTTTGGTAAAATCTTGCTGTTTTGTAAGCCCCATCTTTGATGCTGTCTGTGTGGTCTGTGGGTCTGGAATAACATGTGTGGTTCCCCAGCTTCCTGAGCAACACCCCCTTCCCAGTAGCGGCGCTGAAGTGGCCTTAGGGAGCCCCAAGGACCCACCAACTAGCTCAAGTGTCCCCTGTGTGCACCTGGCCTGCCCGCTGCTCCTTGCTCCCACCAGCCCCTGTGATCCTCTTTGCATTCTATGTGTATCTGAAGGATGAAGAAATAAAAGCAATTAAAAATAAACAGATCCCCTATTTTCTGTGTCTCCCTAAGGCTGGGAGGGGTGAGGGATAGTCATGCATCCCAGCGCTCCTTTGCTCCAACTTCTGCTGCTGGCCCATTTCTTTCTGTGCTGGGGCTTGCTCTTTTTTCTTGTGCCCCTTGCTCTGGGGGCTGCCAACTAGTGAACCTCGGATACCACACACACACATTCCCTTTACATTTTTTTACACATATTGACACACAGATGCACCCAACCACACCTATTTACAGGCTGACACTGCACATAAATAAATATATACATTGTCACACACAGTCACAAACACGCATATTCTTATGTTCACAAATAAACATACAGGCATTCACACATCCCCAACCCTGCCCAGGACACATAGTATTCACATTCACTCACACAAGTAACCCCACATTCATACTCACAGACATTTATACATACCAGGGTACACTCACACATTGGCTCATAAAACACACAGATTCACATTTGCCCCCAAGTAACCACGTCCTTGAGTCCACATGCCCAGTCGCACACATTCACAAAACAAAACAAAAAACAAACCCCCCACAGTTCCACAAACTCTTTCTCATTCAGGCCTTCACACCAGGCTCTGGCTCGGCACGGCCGCCGAGGCACAAATATAGAGCTGAAATCTTAAGTGCTAGGCCTCAAGCGAAGAAGGAGCGGAAGGAAAAGGAAGGTGACCACCCAAATCCACTCCCCCTTCTCGCGCCGACGGGCGGGCGGCATTGGGCAGAGGCCAGGCCGGCGAGCAAAACCTCCCGGCCGCCCAATCAGGCCTCCAACGTCAAGATGCTCCTGGCTTTCCGCTCGGTCGGCAAACATTTTCCGCAAGAGCTATTCGGTTATTTTATTGCAATTTATTTTACTTTCATTTATTTTAATTTATCTCATTCTAAATTGACCCAGCGACCCAAGTAAAACTTGAAATTGGGGGAAGAAAATGAGCGCCGATAGCGAGAAGCTGAGCGGTGCGAACTACCCGGCTGCTGTGGCCGCATCCCTGCTGCTCTGAGCCCGGCCGCCCGCCTTCCGCGGGCTGCCTCTGAGCCTTTCTGCCTGCTGTCCGCGCTGCCGGCAACCTGGAATCTTCTCCGGAGTACAGAGAAAGAGAAAAAAGAAAAACATTTGTGTGGGGGGGAGGTTATTTCCTTTCCTGCATTTGGGCGCTGGTAGCTCAATTCAAAATTCGGGCATATTTCAGGGGACCTGGGAAACCTGGGGTGAATCTGGGTTGTTGTTTGTCTCCAAAACACCCCCTTGATTGAGGGATAAATACCCAGAGGACGGTGCCTACGTAGCTAGACCTGCGGAGTTGATTTTTAGTATCTATTCGATTATAAACCCTGGATTATTTAAATTTAAAGATCGGGCGTTGGAACAGAGAAGGGGAAGAGGGTTGGAAGGAAGCGTGTTTTAGGAGAATCTGTTTAATCTGAATTTGTAAGTAAAAGGCTCCTAAACCTTCAGTTCCCTCATTAATGACCGCAACCCCCCCCCCCCCGCCCCGCAGAGAACAGGGAATTGTCCCTGGGAACCTGGGCGTGTGGACATGTGGGTGGGAGAGTCAAGGGTCCGGCTTTACCCTCCTCCAATTTCTGGGGTGCAGAGGCAAGCATCCAGTGGCTAGAGTGTCTGCCTTGGCCCCCATTAGCCTCTTTGGGGCAAAAAGTAGGCCCTAGGAGATCTAGGGCCCCACACCGGCAGTGCTACAAGCTTCACAGGTGGGGTTCCCGCCATCTATAGTGCTGGGAGTGAGGGGGGCATTCAGAGGTGGGAAAGGGGGCACTGAAGCTTTCATTTTGCCCTGATGCAAGTGGTAGCTCTGGACACTGGCTGCTGCTCCTAACTCACCCCCAGATTGCCTTAGAACGGTCCCTGTGTGGAGGTTTTGGGGTGAATTTTTACTAGAAGAGGGGGACAGAGCTCCTGTGAGAATAGGGAGGTTCCAAAAAGAACCCCCCTCCCAGCTGGATGCTTGTGCCTCCTCCGCCTGATTCCCCACACCCCAAATCGAACCCCTTCTCAGATTGGGGTTTCCCCAAAAATCGAGAAGGAGAAGAAAAGAAGATGGCGACTGAGAAAAGCGTTGCTGGTGGAGCAGCCATGAAGAAATGCAATAAATTCCTTGTTGTTTTATGAAAATTTACAACTTTGTGATAGAAGTTTATGAGTGGTTGAATCCAGCGATTGGCCAGCGCCGGTCATGTGGCCGGGCGATCGTGAACATGAACTTTTTATCATTTCCCTGGTGGTTATAATGCAGCATTCTTTTGGACACCACACCTAGGTCGGAGCACTGTCGTCCTTCAGGGCTCCAGCCTCTTGATATTTTTATACTTCAGTATCAGCTCGATAAAGCAAAAGAGAGAGAGGAAAAGCGAGGGGGAGAGGAAAGAAGAGAGAGAGAGAGAGAGAGAGAGAGAAGGAGGGGTGGGAATTACACAAAAGAGAAAACCAAAAATAATTTTAATTTCTAAGTTAATTTGCTTGCTGATCTGGGATTTTAGTCATAATGGAGGGTAAATGGACAATCTGCCCAGGACTGCAACCTGATACCATTTTTCAAAGCCAGAACTTACTCCATTTTCTATGCAAATATCAGAAAAGCGAACACCCTCTCTTCCCAAGTCAGAGAAGGGGAAGCAACGGCTCTCAGGTTGGGACAATATTATCTGGAAGATGAAGAAGAAGCCGAACGCTCTCTCTCTCTCTCTCTCTTTTTTTTTCCCTTTCTCTCCACCCCCTTCAATCGGAGGAAAGAAATCCCAAGCTCTGCAAAGGTAAGGGAGATTCTACAATTTCTTCTTATTCTTTTGCATCGATTTTATAGGGGGTGGGGCTTGGGTTTGTCTCTCTCTTTCCCCCCCAAGACGGGGCTGAACCCCACCTCTGGGCGCTGCAGGGAGAAGCTTCCCAGGACATTCGGTGGCCGAGAGAGGGGTGGCTGCTTCCTGGAGGGGGAGCAAGGCAGGGAGACGGGAAGAGGAACCGAAAGGGGCCACGGAGGCGAGCTCTAAGTAGCCTTTTTAAGCTGGGAGGAGAGGTTTAAGCGAGGGGGCTGCAAAAGAGAGGATGGGATGTCTGGGCTTCGGACGCCGGGAGAAGCCGGTTGCGACGGCCTCTGTGGGTTTGCGCCCCCTCCCCCTCCCACCATCCTTCCCTTGTTCCGGCCTCCCCCAATTGCCCCCGCGCAGTTCTCTTGCCCGGTGCGGGTATCGGGTATCGGTGGTTTCCCGGCAGCACTGGCACAAGGGGCGGTGGCGCTGAGGGACGTCCTGGTCTCTGGAGGGCCTGGAATCTCCGCAGAGCCAGCGAGGGCGAGGAGGCGTCTAGAGGGACACAGAAAGAACAATTCACAGAGAAATACTCATTATCTCCCTTCGGAGATATTTCTGAAATTAAAGGGCTGTGGGTGGAGGCACCCAAATCGAGGGAGACCTCCCAGGAAGCATGCCTGAAAATGCCCAGGTCGTTCGCCACTCCCGCGGGAGGGAGCCTCGCTCTGCAGGGAGACAATTTTGTGGTTTTTAACGCGGTAGGTTTCAGCGTGTTGATTTCTGTGCAATATTGGTTCTATTACTTGTGTTTTATTGGTATGGATTTTGGTGGAGGAGAAAATTGCCGTGTGTGTCTTGATGTGGAAACATTTCAAACTTTCCTAGATCCAAATGTGGTGATTGTGAAGAAGCTGTTTAACACGTTGTTTTAGGCGTGTAAACAAAAGAGAAAAAAACAAAAAAGAGAAAAATAAAATTAAAAGAAAATCCCATTAGGGGACCTGATGGTGTCCGGGCCAGAAAACTGCCTGGCACTGAGCTCAGACAGCTAATCCTGTCCCTCCGGCGCCTGATTTCATTCCCCAGCCAGGCCTCGGGGGCGGGGGTAGGGGGGAGAAGAACCGTAGGGCGGGAGGCCGAGATTCCTAAAGTAGCTGCTGGGGTTGAAAAAGGCACAAGTCGCTAGGTGAGGACTTAAAAATACAGAGGGCTTCTGGGGAAGCTGCCAGACGACCGATAAGGGACTTAGGGCGCGGAGGGCAGGAGAGACTGTGATTTAGTTTGGTTTGCAGGAATAGGTGATTGCTTTCCTCTTTTTAAAGACCAGATGCAGAGCATTCAGCCTCGGGCCTCTGGTTGCCCAGGGATTGTGGGGTCTGGGTGTGTGTAGGGGGATATTGGCCCTCTCAATCCTGAGCTGAGAAGAGAGAAGCAGCCACTTGTGGCGCTGGAGGGGGGCCCCTGGAGGCACAGGTAGATGCCCTCGAAGCAGGCCCGGAATGGGTGCCTGAAGGGACTCCTAGGCTGCGTAGCCAGAGAAGTTCTCGGCCAGCACCCACGGCACTAAGAGCCTATTCTCAAAGGAAAAATTCCCCAAACTCACCCAGACTAAAGGTCTTTTTCTCCTGTAGTCTTGGCGGGGTATAAATCATCCCTTAGACAGTTTGCTCTGACCCAAATTATGCGGTTTGCTGCCACCTACCGTCCGTTTGGAGACATGCGGCTTCGGCGCCGAATGCCCCGCGACACTGCCTGAACCATGCCCGACGACTGGAGCCCCCGCCGCTCTGGTTCGGCGGGATTCTGGGGACGTCGGCCCAGATTGACGCTTTCCGCTGGATCTTGGTTCCCGCCTGCCCGCGTGTGCATTGGAGAACAAGCGTCCCCTCCCCCTTGTCAGCCTCAGCCCAGCTCCAAACCTGGCGGCTGGCTGAGGGAAGCGGCTTTTTCTAGGGCATATTTAAAAAGGACTAATACTTCATCCCGCGGGCAGGGGGCCCTGAATCAAAGGATTGGGGGATCAGAGTCGAGAGCCCTCTCCCCGCTATCCCCCTCCAAGATCAAGAGGGGATCACCAGGGCCGCTAGGGAGATCCGAGGCCAAGGCTGTTCAAGGTTTATTTGGTTTTCTTTTCGGCTAAGGGGGGGGGGGGTCCCGGGTCCCGCAGGGGAGGCGCTGGCCCGGGCAGTTCCACTCCGTTGTCAAAAGACAAACCGAGTCTGTGTTCTCCGGGTTGGGTGGTGGGTCTCGCCAGTTTCTTGGCCATTTGAGTCTGTGGTGAAGGAATTGAGCCGAGTTTTCTGGAAACTGTTGGTGTCTTGCAAGTGAGTGTGGGTCCCCTTCCCCATTCCCGATCATTTCAAGCGAAATCGACACAAATATGCTTTGGGAAAAAACGGGGAGTGGGAGTGGGGATCAATCAGTAAGGAACCCAACCATTGTAATTTCCGTTCCTGCCGGACCCCTCACACCCGCTTAAGGCGACTGCTTTCCCAGAAGCGGGTGGCGAGGGCGGGGGTACGCGCCGCTGCCGCCGAGTTTGAATATTGGCCCCTGTTTCACGGGTTACTGATTAGCTCGGGCTTTCAAGCCGCAGGAGGAAGCTCTGGCCGCCCCTTTCAAGGTGCTGTGGCCCCAGTTCCTGGGCGGGGGCTCCAGGAAATTGCCTGCGGTGCCAGGCAGGCCGAGGTGTTAGTAGGGTCTGGCCCGGAGCTGGAGGAGCTGCCGAGGTCGAGGGGCCCAGCGGTACTGGGGGCAAACGCGGGGGCTGCGGCCCGGAGCCTTTGGCGCCTCGCGAGTCTGGGCCGCAGGAGCAGCCTTTTCAGCTCTTAAGCAGAGAGTGACTTTCTGGCGGCTAGAAGGCCCGGCCCAGTGCCGGAGGCCCCGAGGGAGCGCTCTCCGAAGGTCTTGGGCCCCTCGGAGGTTTTTTCTTGTGGACAATCCGAAGGACAGATGGGGAGGGGAAGGCGGCTGGTATAGAGGATTGAAACCCTTAAGGGCTCTTAGGGTGCCCAAGGACCTGGGGAGAGGGAGCTGAACTGTCACTGCTCCCCCCTCCATCAGAGAAGATGCCGTTCATTTGCATAATGGAAATGTCTTTGTACTGTGCTTTGGACTGGCCAGTTTTAAGGCAATGTTCTCTCTAAACAGCTCTCAAAGAGTGGGAGAGGCCACACTGCTCCCTCTGGGAACATTTGTGTTCCCCAAAACCAGAGAATCACAGAGTCTAGGGGAAGAACTGGGTTGAGATGTTTGAATTCACCCCACCCCAATCACAGTTGGGAGTGGGGTGGGGGAAGGTGCCCACAGTCCTAAGAGCTGGGGGTGGGGGGAGCTTTGCAGCTGAGAGGAAGTGGGAAGCCTGGACAATGTCTCAATTCTCTCCCCTCCACACACCTACTGGCAAATATCCTCCCTGATATTACCGGTGCAGGAGAATTTTACTCCAGAGCTGAACACAACTTACACTTTTCTCTGGGAGCTGGAATGTGTGTACGTCCACAGGACCACAGAGTCACAGCTCAGAAAATTACAATTATAAATCCTGCCTGTGAGATTTCTATGCAATCCTTCTGTTGTGTACTCGAGACTTAGGACACATTTATATCCACCTCTCCATACACACACTTCCTCGTTGAGCAGGGGGAGACACCCCAGACCTGCCGATGGCTGTGCCCACTGTGTATTTACATATTCCCCCTTGGAGACAGACAGACGGCAGTGGACGGAACCACAGACAGATTCATAGAGATCTGGCTCCAGAAGCCAGGCGGCCTCTGGCCCGGCCCTGCCTGCCTGCTCTTTCTCCCAAACAAACGGATCAGACGAATAAACGCTCATAAATACCTCTGGGCTTAGATAAGAGCGATGAGGCGCTATTTCCTTTCATGCCGGACTCCAGGCGCCCAGGCTCTGCCTTTGCGGCTCCATCTCACGACAGGCAACCTGCAGAGGTGAGGTTAATTTGGGGCTATGACTCTAAAGATAAGGCGATTATTCTCGTGCTTCTGTCACAGGGGAAGACTTCCTCCCTCACCAAATCTTATGTTATCCAGGCTTCATGGAAAAGCCCACACCATCCAGTCCTAGTATGAGGACATTGTGGCCAGAGAGGAGGCACAGAGGACTGAGGCCCAAGGCCCCACCTCAGTAGCAAGGAGGAGGGAGGTACACAAGGCACTCTCCCCACCTTGCTCCTCCAGCCCAAATGTTCCCCATTCCTCTCCAGGAGTGGGCCTAACCACAGCTGGATTAGAGCACTTATGACTCTCCGTCATTAGGAGGCTTGAGTTTATTTTCTTAAATCTTGACAAAACCTCCCAAAGAGTTGGGCTAGGAAGTGGTTGATGGGACAACTGGGAATAGCCACTTAGCCATGAAGTTGCAGCCCAGAAGTTGTCCTGAGTTCAGGGAGCCTTGGAGGCCACTGTGCAAGCAACCAAGTTCCCACCCTTGGTCACCAACTTCAGCCCTCTACCTCTTTTCCTAATGTCTTGTGCCATCTTCAGTGGGCAGAATTGTCCCATAAAAAGGAGCCCAAAGAACAAGTCAGAGAAGGGTCAGCCCAGCCCCTTCATCATCAGGTTTTGTCTCCCACCCTGGCCCATTCCTGGCCCCAGGTCCGAAGGTTGTCACCCTTTATGCCTGGCCTCCACGTGCACATTAGAATGTTGAAAATACACCATGGCTGAGTCTTCCAGCCTGCCTCCAATGCTCATTTTCCTTAGATGAGAGAGAGAGAGAGTCAGAGATGTACACACTCTCTCACACCAAAGCTTGTAGGCAGCAAGCTGGTGACACAAACATGAGATGTGGTAGGGATTGTAGAGATGCTGAGAGACAAACAGAAGGGTAGTGAGCATCTGGAGAGGGGATATGGAATGATAGTTGTAAGCTGCCTACTGCAACCCCAGGAGGACCCAACCCCCCTCCCTCCTTATAAAAACTAAACAAAAACCAAGTCTTGAGAAAGAATTAATTTTAAAAAGAACTGTCAGCTTCTGGAGAGACCTGGAAAAGGAGCAAGGGCTCCTCTCTTCCCGTTGGTCTCTGATTGTCTCCAATATCAGGAGGGTTTGAGGACCCAGAACTGGAGGAGGGAACAATTTCTTCCCTGAACCCAGACTTACTGAAACACCTTTGATTCCTAAGAATCTATAGCCCAGTATATTCTAATGTCTTTTGGGGTAGGAGGTGGGGTGGAGGGAGGGTTGCAGGCAGGATAGGGATCAGACAACCTAGGTTGGAGGATGCCTTTCACCCCTCCTCTCCCTATCCCCCTCTTCCCGGTGCCCCTTCCTGTGCCAAGAGCAAGCAGTACATACTAGAACCAGGCAAGATGTCTTGGGCAGCGGCAGCGGTAGCCTTCCCAGAAGCTCCTAGCCTAGCTGCACAACCAGAGGGAGAAGCTTAGCCTCAGACCCTGCTCCCATTTCCCAGCCTTCTGGGTCCTCTGGGCAGCAGGCTCTGGCCTGTCTCTCAGACCATAAGAGCTGCAGAGAAGCAGGAATAATAAATCCAGGCTTGGAGGAGATGGAGTAGATCTGAGAAACAGGAAAAACGTTTTTCAAAACCTGAGGAGGAGAGGGTTTCTTCTTTGCTTCTCGCTTTCTGAAAACAATGCTGATCAGTGGAGAACTCTTCTCCCCTTCTACCAGTACAAAACCCGAGAAACCAGCCTTCTCCTTTAGTTCTCTTCTAAGGAGATTGAGGTTCAAGATTCGGAGACATTTACCCACCTTCCCTGGAGGGAATAACCCCTGCCTTGCCTAACCCCAAGCAAGGCAGGGGTTAACTTTTCTGAAAACGCAATTAACTTTTTCCTATTCTGCGTGGGGAGGGGAGGGATATATTTATTTGATCACTGGGGGATGGGGTGGTATCAGTCCAAGTGCTCCCTCCTCCCTCAAAGGCACAGACTCCTCTTTCGCAGATCCTACGTAGGTGGAACAGGACGCGTTGTGCTGTTGGGGAGAGAGAGAGAAAGCAGAAGGAGAAGAAGGAGGGGAAAAAAAGGTTGATAGGTTTGTGCGCGGGTCCCTAGCGCGGGCTGCGCTCCTCCTGGGTGCTATTTGACAATTCCTGCCTCTGCCATTGGTCAGTGTTGGATCAGATGGTTGTATTTCCTTCTGGCCCTCACTGGCACCTCGCCATCCCCCCTCAGCTAAAACCCAATCTCAGATATACTACTAATAGGCGCGGCGCTCGGACTATAAAACACAACAAATCATAAACCCGGCGGAGCAGCAGCGGCCGCGCGCGCCTCCCCTCCCAATGAGTTCCTATTTCGTGAACTCCACCTTCCCCGTCACTCTGGCCAGCGGGCAGGAGTCCTTCCTGGGCCAGCTCCCGCTCTACTCGTCGGGCTATGCGGACCCGCTGAGGCACTACCCCGCGCCCTACGGGCCCGGGCCCGGCCAGGACAAGGGCTTTGCAGCTTCCTCCTATTACCCGCCGGCCGGCAGCGGCTACGGCCGGGCGGCGCCCTGCGACTACGGGCCGGCGCCGGCCTTCTACCGCGAGAAGGAGTCGGCCTGCGCGCTTTCGGGTGCCGACGAGCCGCCCCCGTTCCACCCGGAGCCGCGGAAGTCCGACTGCGCGCAGGACAAGAGCGTGTTCGGTGAGGCGGAGGAGCAGAAGTGCTCCACCCCGGTCTACCCCTGGATGCAGCGGATGAATTCATGCAACAGTGAGTGAGACTTGCTGCGGCCGCCGCGACCCCCACGGGCCCCCCTCCCGGAGCCAGAGCTAGAGAGCACCCCCTTCTCCTCCAGAGAGAGCGTCTCGGGTCGGAGCTTAGGGAAGATTGGGCGCCTGCACCGGTCTCCCGCGCTGCCCTCTCGCCCTCAGGAGTTGCAAAGTTTGCAAAGTCCCAGATGCACTCCGAGTCAGGGGGAACGAGTGGGTTCTCCCGGAGCGCCAGGCCGCAGCCGGGATTCTGGGTCAGGGAGGCGGGCAGGGGCCGCAGTCACTGGCTGGGCTCTCCCTGTCGCCCCCAGCTCTGGTCCGATCCCCCACTCCAAGACTGTTCATTAAAAACGGAGTGCGTCATGGGAAGAGGGGCGGCGTGACGCTGGCGAGGGAGGGTTGAGTCTGTCCCGGACTGGTTTTCCCTGGGGGTCGGGGGCTGGGGAAAGATGAGGCACCAGGAAAGGGGTGGTAGTCAGAGGAGGGAGGGAGAAGAAGAAGAAGAAAGAGAGGGAGCGGGCGGAGGGGAACAGAAGGAGAAGCAGGCGCCGGGATCTCAGGTTGGATTATTTGTCGGCCTTAAGTCCCAAATTGATGTCCATTAACGGGACACGAAAGTGAGGCGCCCTTAATGCCGACTACGGATCGATCTACGTCATTACGGATTAAGGGCCGGAATCTATCACAGGATGGTGGGGGAGCCAGATGGATGGAAAGAAAAGATGCGGCTAGGAAGAGACACACCTAGCCAGTGCTTTCCCAGCCCCTCCCCCTAGGCTCAGGTGGGATTTAAAACTGCTCCTCCCATCCCCCTACCAAGAATCTAGACAGAAGGCATAAGCCTAGGAGACCTGGAGGGAATCTGGAGGGGGCGCTGGAGGAGTGAGGAAGGGTGGGGGGCAGGGAAACAGGGAGAGTGGAGGGCATCCCGGGACAGGCTAGAGTCCCCGTTCGAGGGTCGAGTGGGGGAGGGGGGCTCTGGCCCTGGTGACCCCAGGCCTCAGCATCTCCTCTCTGCGTAACAGGTTCCTCCTTTGGGCCCAGTGGCCGGCGAGGCCGCCAGACCTACACGCGCTACCAGACACTGGAGCTGGAGAAGGAGTTTCACTACAATCGCTACCTGACGCGGCGGCGGCGCATCGAGATCGCGCACGCCCTGTGCCTGACGGAAAGGCAGATCAAGATCTGGTTCCAGAACCGGCGCATGAAGTGGAAAAAGGAGAGCAAACTGCTCAGCGCGTCTCAGCTCAGTGCCGAGGAGGAAGAAGAAAAACCAGCTGAATGAAGGCGCTGGAAGGGGGCGGGGGGACGCGAAGGGAGAGGCCTTTGGGGAGCCAAGGGCATCGGAGAGCCCCGAGAAGGCTCTGCGGGCGGGGGAGCCTGGGGACCTGCTCTCCAGCGCGCGACAGGCGGGGCCACTGCTCTCCTGGACGCCCCCGCCCGCAGAGCTCTCGCTGGGCGCTGGGAGGCCGCGCTGCCTGAGCCCAGCCAGCACCCCAGCGCCCCCTCCATCCCCGTGGAACCTCCTGAGCCCAAAGAGGCTCCCCCGTGAGAACTGAGGACCGGACTCACTTGATGTTTCCTGGAAGCAGAGCAAAATGCTCTCGTCCGTGTCGCGTCTCATTTCGTCCATGTCCCCCGTGCACGGTTCAATGGTAGATTCGCAGTCCCCTCAGCGGGGGCCTCGAAGACTCCCTGACCCCAGACCTCTCTCCCAGCCCCTCCCCAAAGCCACTGGAAAGAGCACATACTACCTAGAAGTAAGAAGAGGAGCCTCAGAAGAAAACAAAGTTCTATTTTATTAATTTTCTATGTGTTGTGTTTGTAGTCTTGTCTTAGCTCTGGACGTGAAATACTTCGGTAATAATATTAATATTATTAATAATGATAATAATAATAATAAAGACGTAAAACCTCGCTGCCGGGTCACCTCTGCTCCTCCCCTGCCACTCCCCCACCCCCACCGCCACCCCTGTGTCCCCGTGCCGGAAACTCCGCAGCAAAGGCAGGAGCCCTGGTCGGCCCCAGAGGGCCAGATGCGGCTCGGAAGTTACAGTTGAGATAAAGGCTACAGCGGTTCGGCCCAGGCTCCAGCGCCTCGCCAGTGCTGAGGCTCACAACGGCCTCTCCTGGTGCGGAATTGGGGGACTGAGAAGGGCCGTTTCCCTCTCAGTCTCTAGCATTTCCTCGTTTGTCCGTGGCACGAGGGACGCCACCGAGGCCCTCTAGCCGGGAGCTCTTGCAGAGACTGAGCCAGGCAGGTCTCAGTGCCTCAGCAGCGCTGTTCTGTCCGCAGGATCGCCAAGGCCCGTGGTCTTTGGCCTGCCTACATGGCCTGGTCTCCGCCGGCCTTGGCCCTCGGCTCCTGGCCTAAATTGGGGCCACCGGGTATCTATCTCTCTGCCCTCAGCTGAAGGCTCCCGGCACCCCTTCCTGCCTCAAGTAGTAGCTCAGCGACAAGTAGGGGAATGTGAAGCCGCTGGCAGGCGCTGGGCGAAGGGCAAGACTTTCCCCCGCTCTTTGGAGACCTGAGGGCAGGAGGCCAGGTGATGGGGCAGTTCGGTCTCATCCCATCAACCAAAACCGACCCATTCTGTCCCCACCCCCACCCTCACCCTCACCCAGGCGGCAAGCTGCGGAGACTGTTTTCCTTTCTTCCTCCTCCCTCTCTCTCCCTTTTTTATTTTTAAAGAAAATAGCCGCCTGGCAGAAGGGGCCCAGCTGTGGCGGTCTTTGGCCGCCCAGCGCGCTCAGCAAGGGGCCGCGGGTCCTCGGAACCCTTTTCCTGGGAAGGAGTGGGCCGCTGGGCAAATTCTGAAACTACCCAGATGCCAGCAAGGGGTCTCAAGTGGGGCATCCCAAGGCAATAGCGGGCAGCTGGTGAGAAGGCGAAAGGATTCTGCCTTGGTCCCAAACTCTCAGGACCATGTTTACACCCAAACCCCAGCCCCCGACGCGGTCGCCTCCACCGTTTTTCTCGCAATTAGGCCACCTAGCCCCAGCCGGCCTCTTCCTTTGGGGTCCCTGTCTTGCTCTGCCCTTCTTATGTCCTGGGCTAAGGATGACGAAGAGGTCAGGAAGAGGATTTCAAACTTCTAAGGGAACAAGGAGAAGCGAAGGCTTCTCCTTCGAACCCTCAGCTTAGCCTTACCGGCTTGGCCTGGATGCTGTGGATGGGCCACTGCATCCCGGTCAGGAAGCAGGCCAGGCTGAGCTCACAGGGGAAACCCTTTGCAATCATTGTTTTTCACAGACATCTTCCAACCTCTCCCCCATTTCCGTCCCCAACTCGGAGACTTGCAAAGCCCGAGTAAGGGAAGAGCAACTCAATTTTTGGTCATCTTATCCAGAGTTGTTATAATAATAATAATAATAATAACGACAGGGAGAAGGACCGATGCACAGACGAACTCCACTCCCGAGAAGGTGGGTAAAGGCTCAATCGGGTTTCTCCTCTAAAAGATTCAACCCTGTGGGTGAGCCTAGGCCGGGTTTCTTTCGAGCCCCGCGGTTGCACGGAGCCAGCAGGGAGGCAGCTGTCGCCGCCATGGCGGTCTGCGGCCCGCGCTCCCGCCGTTCGCCGGGAGGTGGCGCGCTCTGCTCAGAGGCCGCCGCCAACCTTCTCCCTGTTTCTCCCCCTTCTCCTTTTTCCCCCTCTCTCGGAGGCTCGCATTGAATCGGCCCTAACGATTCTCGGATCGTCATTATTTGTAACCATAGAGCATGAATTACCTCTTGAGGTCATCAGCGAGAATTTACGACTGGTCAACAAAAGCACGTGATTCCCTAACGCCCCCCCATCCCCCTTCCACCCCCCCCATATTTGGCCGCATACATAGCAAAACGAAGTACAGTGCATCGCTATAATTCATTAATACATCATAAATCGTGAAGCACAGGGTTATAACGACCACGATCCACAAATCAAGCCCTCCAAAATCACCCAAATGAGCTCGTACTTTGTAAACTCCTTCTCGGGGCGTTATCCAAATGGCCCGGACTATCAGTTGCTAAATTATGGCAGTGGCAGCTCTCTGAGCGGCTCTTACAGGGATCCCGCTGCCATGCACACCGGCTCTTACGGCTACAATTACAATGGGATGGACCTCAGCGTCAACCGCTCCTCGGCCTCCTCCAGCCACTTTGGGGCGGTGGGCGAGAGCTCGCGCGCCTTCCCTGCGCCCTCCCAGGAGCCCCGCTTCAGGCAAGCGGCGTCGAGCTGCTCCCTGTCCTCGCCCGAGTCCCTGCCCTGCACCAACGGCGACAGCCACGGCGCCAAGCCCTCTGCTTCGTCCCCCTCCGACCAGGCGACCCCGGCCAGCTCCAGCGCCAATTTCACCGAAATAGACGAGGCCAGCGTGTCCTCGGAGCCCGAGGAAGCGGCGAGCCAGCTAAGCAGCCCAAGCCTAGCTCGGGCGCAGCCAGAGCCCATGGCCACCTCCACAGCCGCGCCCGAGGGACAGACTCCGCAGATATTCCCCTGGATGAGGAAGCTTCACATCAGCCATGGTAATTCTCGCTCTCGCTCCCCTTTTTGTCTTCTCGGCTTTCCTTCTCCGCGTTTGGGGGGGGGGCGGCGAGGAGAACTTGGCTTTTCCTCAAATATAGATTTCTTTTCTCCAGAGGGGGAGAAGTCTCTAAGAGGGTCCTCACAGCTCGGGGGACAGAACCAAAGAAGGTCTTTAGCTGGGGGTTTGGGGAGGAGTATTTTTAATAATTTGTTCCCAGATTCGCCTTAGGTTTTATTTGCCCAGCTTGAACTAGCTTTAGGATGAAGGATGAGGTTTATGTAACGTGGGGAAGGGTCCTGCTTTGCCCCCGAAAATTTGAGACTGTTTCTAGCAGAGGAGGGGCGAGCAGTAAAACGAGCCTTCCAGGGCAAAAGTGCAACCGTTCTCCTCCCTCCCGGGGTGAGCGACCGCCTGAGCCCAGCGAAGGGTGAGGCACAGGGAGGGAGCAACAGACAAAGCCGGGCGCATTCGCTGCCGGCAGAAGTGGGGGCTGCAGGAGAAAGGGGTGCAGAAAGCGAGCTCGGATGCGGGCATCTGGAGTGGGGAGAATTGGAGCTGC
This sequence comes from Balaenoptera musculus, assembly GCF_009873245.2. NCBI lineage: Eukaryota > Metazoa > Chordata > Mammalia > Artiodactyla > Balaenopteridae > Balaenoptera > Balaenoptera musculus. The sequence goes on from NC_045804.1 coordinate 25,852,045, forward strand.
GGTGAGCTGGGTGCCGGGGACGCCTGGGTCCTGCTCCACGCCCCCCTCCCACCCAGGGCCCCCTCCCTTAACCGGAATAACGTTGCCTCGCTGCTCTGTCTGCTCCAGATATGACCGGGCCGGACGGGAAAAGGGCCCGGACCGCTTATACCCGCTACCAGACCCTAGAGCTGGAGAAGGAGTTCCACTTCAACCGCTACCTGACGCGGCGGCGGCGCATCGAGATCGCCCACGCGCTCTGCCTGTCCGAGCGCCAGATCAAGATCTGGTTCCAGAACCGGCGCATGAAGTGGAAGAAAGACAACAAACTGAAAAGTATGAGCCTGGCTACAGCCGGCAGCGCCTTCCAGCCCTGAGCCCGCCGGGAGGAGCCCCGGGCGGCCCAAGAGCCCGTGCTGCTCCCAGCCCTGGCCCCTCCAAGCCTCCCCGCGCTGCCGCCGCCCGCAGGGGACCGGTTCCCACGAGCCTGCCTCGCCCGGGCCTTGTGCTACGATTTTTCGTTTGGTCTTAAGTCTTCCTGTGGCTCCCTCTCTCCTGGACTGGTTAATCTTGTTATTATTGTAATAATAATAATTATTATTTTCCCACCATGCTCCCCACTCCCCTCTGCTCACCCCAAATCCGCCAGTGTTTCTGAACGTTCGTGTCTGTGGTTGCACTTCTTCCCCCAGGAAAAAAAGAAACTCGCATGTTTAATGTGAACTTTCCCCTCCCCATCTGTGTTCTTCTAACTTATTTATAAAAGGATGGTCTCTGTATTTTGAGTTTCAGCTAGAAACTTCTCTAAAAGGGGCAGCAGTTGAGGTCGGATAGTGCCGCAGCACCGGGCCCAGCTGAGCTGGCCTCAGAGACCGGAGTCCATGACTGTGTCTCATTCCACCTTCCTCTTCCTCCTCCCTCCCCACTCCCAGGCCCAAGTCTCCCAAGACTTGGTCCTGGGGTGGGAGGGGACCGGGGAGGACCAAAGGGGTGATGTTGAGAAGAGGGCCGGTAAATAATGAGATTTAAGTTCCTGCCGCCTGGGTAGGCCACACAAGGCCTGGTCTTGGAGCATCCGGAAACAAAAATAATCCTCAGTGTAAAATGTCTTGTGTATTTCTCTGTGAATCTATGGGTCTGGCATAGAGGGCCCAAAGCTTGTAAATATGGGGATAGTCTGGGTCAGATCTATCCTCTCCTCCCTACCCATTTCACTTCCAAGACCATTTGTAGTGAGCGAGTGGATGCTGTGCTACATGTGAAATCTGTCTTTGCCGGGCGGGCCTGTCTCAGTGATTCGCTTTTGGTATTTGTTTGTAGCTTTCCTTGAAGTCAAATAAATGTTTCCCCTCCTCCACTGCCCTTCCACTTGTCTTTTCTCTGGGGCCTGCCTCTCCCATCACCGGGCACACCCTAGGCCATTCTTGATAGACCCGGGGTGTAGGGAAGGGAAAGCAGGATGCTCACCAGCAGCCCCTCTCAAACCACCTATGTCTCTGCTTGGTCAGCGGTACTTGGGCCAGGGGACGGGCTTTCATGCCTGGGGGGCTGAGAGACCCAGAAACCCCACATGAGCCTGGGGCAAGGGGCAAGGCTGGGGCAAAAAGCAAGCCTTTGCTGAGCTGGACTCCACCCTGGCCTTCCACCAGCTGGCCAAAAAGTCTCTGGAAACCGCTTAGCGGAAGGTAATTTGGGCCTAAGTCCTGAGCAGGAGGCTCCTGGCCTTTTGGGAGTGATACAGGCCTGCCCAGCGCCACTGTCCCCTGGTCCAAATCCCAGTTCAGCTCTGCCACCCACTAAGGCCAAAAAAAAAAAAAAAAAAAAAAATCAGCTCAATTTCAAAGGTTTCCTCTCACCCTCAGTCTTCTCTACACTTATCAAGGGCTTCCTCTCTCCAGGGGCCCAACTGACCTGCCCTCTTGATTAGGAGCTGGGGTCCCTCCTGGAAGACCCTTGGTTCCCCCATCAACTGGACTGGCTCAGGGCCAGGGGCCAGTCCTCCTCCATCCAAGTCAGCCTCCACCCTGAGCACAAGAGTCAAGTCTGGACACTTACCCGGTCAATCCCTTCCAGCTTGGCCCAACTTCTTACAGGACTTGTGGGGGGAGGGGGAGCTGGTGAGGAGGCAGCTGAGGGTCTTGGTGGCTCTACTGGGCCTTCCTTCCCCCTTCCCCCTTGACTTTGTCCCCCTTTGTCCATAGCAAACTATCCCAAAAGTCGCTATGACATTTAGATGTCAAATGGATAGGGGTTTTATCTTGAAGTTAGATCGTAAAAATCGCGGAGAAGTCAGACAGATACCCCTCACTGGCTCGAGAAAGTCACGTGAGGTCCATAAAGTTAGTTTTATGGTTTTGGGGAGTTGACACCGCGCGGTATATTTCACATTCTCCAGAATGTTAAGTGACACTTTAACTGCTCGCAGTGGTGGGGAAGGGGGCAGAGGTAGGTGAGCGCTCTCCCAGCCCAGAAGGCGGTGGTGTGGCAGCAGCCCAGGCCCAGCTCTCCCGCAGTAAGTCGCTTCCAGTTTTTGCTTTTCCCCTCGCAGTTGTGGGGCTTGGAACTGGGGGAAGGAAACCTTGCCTCCGGCAGGACTGTGGGGTGATAAGTGGAGGAAATTTAGCCTGGTTTTGCATCAAGTTCTGACCAGCTGGGTGTCTGAAGAGGGGCACTCGGGTCCGTTCAATAAGGCCTTTGCAGTCCGGGGTGCCTGGTTTTATTTGCAGGAGTGTCTGAGTCTTTGTGGGGACAAAGCTTGTGTGGGTTCTTTCAGTGCCCTTGGAAATTTAGGGGGCAAGAAAGAGGGGTGTTTACTGCTGAAGGGAGGGCCCCGTGTGTGGGGGGGCCACTTCACTACTGGGTATCTTCAGACAGCCATCTCCCCACCCCCAGGAAAGGAACTTTATGACATTCATTTGTCAGGGGTGTGTGGGAGCAAGCCGCCGGGCACTTTTATCTGGATACATCTGAGCTGAGAAAAAGTCCGGAGAAGGCTAATGCAGCTGCTGTGGGCTGCCTTGCACTGGGACACTCTCTGGCTTTTAGATCTTCGAAACCCGTGAAAGGGGGTACCCCTGGTTCTCCATGGCCCCATTAGGGCTATCAGGGATGGGGAGCATGGCACCTTTGCACCCAGCTTCAGCCTTTTGGTCCCAGGCCAACCTTCTGTCTTGGCTCTATGTAGGGTCCTGAGGTCCAAGCAGGGAGCAGACAGAGGGGGCATTTCCCTCAAATTTCTGGCCAGGAGTGGGGGGAAGGGGAGAGCTTCTTTTTTTTTTTAATGTCTGAAACATTTATATTAACATATAGAGCTTCTTTTTTTATCTAGAGGATGTAGGTGTTTAAGCAGATCCCTGGCAATCCCTCCAAAAATAAAACTTGCTGAAGAACACAGAGCCCCAACTGTCAGGAGAATAAAAAGGGACTTAGGAGCTGGGAGAGAAAATTGGAAAGGTGCTCTTTCCCTCTCCTCTCCTCTCCTTTCTCCTTCTTCTCTCCCTACCAGAGCCCAGAGGCCCCTTTGTTTTGTGGCACCACAAACCAGAAGGATTTTATTATTTGACTCCCTGGGGCCCGTTATTTTCTAAGGATAAGTCACCCTCCTTCTAAAAACTGGAGGCCTCTTCCTCACCAAACTGACCTCCCAATTTTAAGACCCATGGGGGGTCAACCACCCTGTCACTCCTGCTTTTGCCAGCCCACCCTCTCTGGATTTAGCTCATCAGCTCCCATTGTTCCTGGAATTGGTCATGTGGCATCTTAAGGGGCTTCTGATCTTTGGGACAAGGAGAGGGTCACAAGATTCTCCCCATTTCACATTAAAGAACATCTGCACTCTCTCCTAATTTCCTCTCTCTCCTGCAGCTGCTCTCTATTCCCTGAGCTCTGCATTCCATGCCCAGGCCTGATTTACAGGAGACCTTTCACAGGCTTTGAGTGCAAAGAGGACAGAGAGCTTGGGGTCCTCACCTTACTGTGAAGATACATCTCCCCCGAAACGATGGGGCATTTGTATCCCATGGAAAGGAGACTCTGGTCAGTTCCCAAAGGATGTCGAGCACCATTTAAAATACCAATAAATTTTGGAGGCATAACTTCCACAGGCTTCCACTCTGGACAAGACAAATGAGGTGAATGAGGTGCAAAGGAAGAGTGCAGTGGGCACAGAATCTGACCTGGGGTCTCCTGGGAAACCCCACTCCTATTGTGCCCCTGGTCTCACTCTGATGCCGCCAGCCACCCTCTCCCAGAAACCCCAGACCACCAGGCCTGCCACTAAAGATTTTTTGGCCCCCTCCCACATCAGTCCTGCAAACTCTGATATAGAATGTCTGGGGCCAGCGGCCCAGGGACATCTGCTGAGCATATCTAGAGAGATTTTCCGGAGTGGTGAAGAGCGGCTCTGGCGGGGGTGCCCACTTCTGCTGCAACAGCCAGAACTCTTGAAGGGTCTCCTCCGGCTCTGAGCAGATCCTGCCTGGAGAAGACCCCACCCTAGCTGGGCTTTCCTCTTCCCCACTTCAGGTTTTCTGGGCAACTGTCTCCCCTGAACCCCAGCAAGGACGTGTTGGGGGAGAGGAGGAGAGTTTTCCAATGGTTTCTGGTGCAAAGGAACTCTCTCTGCCCCAGACCTGTGTCCTCCTCTCCAGTCTTCCTCAAGACGTTCTCTGGGAAAGCTGTTCCTCTCTCTCCTCTCCCATCTGATTCCCCTCCCCAGCTGGGTCCAGGCCCCAACTTTCTGAGCTGCAGGCCAGAACCCACTAGCCAAATCTTCATGCCCATCCATCAGCACCCTCCACCTGGGCAGGGCAGAGGAGGTCAGCAGCGGGAGGGTAAAGCTACATTTTCCCTTTTCCCTCTGAGGCCAGCTTGACCACCACTCAATGGACAATTTAATTTTGTTTTGTTTTATTTGGTTATTTTTTTGGTTTGGTTTTTTGTTTTGTTTCTCCGAGGCTTCGGGGTAGGAGGAAGTATAAAGAAATGTAAACAGGAAAGCCAGCCGGGCCTGGAGCTCCAAGCGCCCATATTTCATCGGCTTCCTCTTGGTAACTGCAACAGGGACACTTAACTCTTCCCTGGCTGTGAGAAGTATTCACTGGGGTTTGGGGGGGCAGGGTATGGGGGCAGGATCCACGTGGAAGCTCTTCTCTTGGGCTGGTTCCTTTATCCTTGGGGTTTGGATGCTGAGGTGGAAGCCAAGAATTCAGAGCAAGGGAGAAGTGAACCGCTCAGCACGGTCCCCCAGACTCAGTCCCTTTTGGGACAGAGCAGAGAAGGCGCTTGCCTGCATGGGTTTCCCAGCTTGGGGACCAACCCGGCCAACCAAGGAGAACGGGGCTTAGCAAGAACCTTTCCCCTCTTTTAGCGGAGAGCCCACTGGTCACTGTTTCCATTTTTTGGAGTTTCTCAGAGTAATCGGATTTCGAGGCTGAGATCTGCCCACAGCGGGATTTATCGATTGCTGCAGCGCTGTTACACATCCATATTAATTAACCCAGACACCGCCTGGAAACCGAGCTGCTTGGGGTGGGGGAGGGGAGAAATGGGGGGCGGTAAAGAGAATGGACATTTCTCGGTAAGCCGTGCCCCGGGTTTCAGATTGGAGAATCGCTCCCCTCAAGAAACACGTGTCTTCCCCAAGCTCCATGTCCCTCGACTTCTCAGCAAGAAGGGTAAGCCTGACTTACTCTCCACAGTCGGACTCCACACACAACTCTCCTCCCGGGTGGAATTAAACACCTCCCAGGCCCAACACTTCCTTGTCAGAGTTAGTTTGCCCCAGCACTCGGATGCGTGTATCCTCTGGTGGTTGTTCCCAGCACGACCTTTCTAGAGGGGTTAACACCTCCTCCCCACCTTCCTTTCAACTTCCCCAAGGTAGAAGCTTTTTATGGTTTTCTGGCTTGTTTTTAGTGTTTGTTGGTGGTGGTAGTGATGTCCTTCCTCTTCCTCCTACCCCTCCCTCCAAAAAGTGATTAAAATCTGTTAAAGGATTTAATTAAGAGAGTTAAATGAAAAGGAAGGAGGCGCAAATGAGTTTGGGGAAAAAACCCACACCAAAGCTATTCTCAACGATTAAATCGCCATTTTAACAATATAATGGAGTTTGCATCCTGAAAGGGGAAATCAACGCTCATATCTCATCAATAATTCATAGAGTCCGGGATCACGCAGAGGTCAGCAGACAGGGCCGGAGCGCCGGCCTACTTGGGGCTCCGAGCCGCTGCCGCATACATTACGCGCCGCTGGCCGCACCGCCGCCACCTACATCGCTCCCGGCCGGGTTGGGGGCAGGCCCACAGGTTTAGACCGATTTTTCCCCACCTTTTGGCGAATTTATTGAGACCCAGATTTCGGGCTCCAAGAGGAAGTGGGGGATTTAGGAGACTGGAGAGGATTGGACTTAGGGCAGTTCTGGACCTGTCGGACCCCGAATATCAGCACCTTTATAACTTTTAATCCCTTTCTCTCCCCCTTCTCTCTCCTTTCTCTATGATTTAGGCATCCTCTGTCCTGTCTTTTCTCTCCTTAAATCTCGTCTTGGCATCTTCTAGCTTTTCCTCCCTAGCTGCACAGCCACGCTCTGGTCTTTTTCTCTGAGTGGATTCGGGCTGAGCCCCCATAGCTGCGGCCTCGCTGCAGCCTCTGAGCGTGGCGGCTGACTTTGGCTGCAGCGATCCCTGACCTCGGAGCCCAGTGGGGTAGGGACGAATGTGTCTAGAGAGGAAAGGTACTTCGCAGGCCCGAACACCGCTTGCCTAGCCAAGAGATGACCCAGGAGGGCCAGGTGGAGAGGAGGGGATTCAGCCTGAAAAGAAGCGTTTAGGGGAGCCGAAGGGGGAAAGTCCCTGCGTGTGGGAACATCTCCTCTTTGGGGCTTGGAGACACGATGGAGCATAATCCCTGTATATCGGAGCTTCTGCTTGTTCCAGTCTCTTTTTCTCTCTAACTCTCTCTTTTCTGTTTTCCAACCCCCAAGGGCCCCAAGGAAAGGAGGAACAAAATCCTTCTCTAAGAAGTGGGGGCTTGGGAAGCGATATTTGGGAGCAAAGGAAACCGAAACAGCGCAGGTCGCCGCGCGGCCGCTGCGCTGGCCGAGAGGCAGAGGCTGAGGCTGTAACGTCCCCGAGCTGCCAGTAGAGTCCGCCTTAGACCAAGTTCACAGCCAGGCTGGAGCCTCCAAGGCGCCAGCGAGCGGCCGTGCAAGGTGGCCCCGGGCCCGCTGGGCCTCGCAAAGCCTGGACGCTGAGCTCTCTCTCTCCAGCCTTTTGGGGGCCTATGGCCCCCTCCTCTCCCAAGGAACACTTGCTCCAAGTTCTTTCCACTCTTCACCCCAGAAACACCCTTCTCCAGGTCAGCCCATTCTATGGCTTCCCATATGTCCCCACTCCTGTCAACGGCAACTGCGGCCCCATTCTGGGGGACAAGAATGTAGAGGGGTGGGTCGTCAAAAGCTCTTCCAGCCATCTAAACATGAGAGAACGGTGAAAATGCGGGAAGTGGTGAAAAAAGCCGGAAGTGGAGTCAGCATCTTTTCCCGAGGAGGAGTTATTGAATAATCGAAAGACTGACTCCTCTTCTCCAGGCCTAAGGCCCTTAGTGGGGGCGGGGGAGGAAGGGCAGGGAAGACGTTTTGCGCTTGGGTTTCTGCAGCCGGCGCAGCAGAATGAGACCCTGGGCCGTGAGGCCAGTGTTATTGCCCGAGGGGTCGCGAAGTTGGAGGGTCAAAAGTTTACAGCGTGCGTGAGCCGGCGGCAGCGGCGTCTAGCGGCTGGGGCGGGGTGGAAGAGGGGAGGAGGCAGTGTGTGTGTGTGTGTGTGTGTGTGAAGACAGAAGAAAGCGAGCAAGGGATGCTCGAGGTAAGGAAGACTTGTGGGCTCGGGGAGTGCGGGAGCGGAACTGGAGAGGGGAGAGGCAGATATCTGGGGAAGGAGAAACTGAGGGAGGAAGAAACCCTTCTCCCCCGACTGGCTCTGGTGGGGTGGGGAGCTGCACAAAAGAAAGCGCTCTGGGCATGGCCAATCCTCTGCGCAATTTTCTCTCCCAAAGACAACCTTTGAGTCACCATATAAAATTTAATTAAAACCTACCCAGCCGCACACATTTTAAAAATCCAATTACCCACACGTCCTTGCAGGACGTTTGGTGGGGCCAAAGAAGTCTTCCAAGGTGAAGACCTGACTCCAACCCACATCAGCCCCACCAGGCTTCCCCTAAAGGGGCCAAACAGCTGGATCCCCCAGCTCCTCCTCCCTCCAGGCAGGCCTGTTTTTTCAGGGATTACCCCCAGACGGGGTCCAGGCAGTTGGAGTCCAGTAACCATGGGCCAGGACTGGAGGGAGTTTAAAACTCCCATCCCTTTTTCCCGATCGCTTGGGTTTAAGCACTTGGATACTGAAAGAAGGTTAGCTTGTTAATTCTCTCACTCTCTCCCAAACCTACATTTGTATGTTCTTCCAGAGTCCCTCTCTTCCTATTTCAAGGAGGGAGGGGAAATGAGAAGGAAAAATACTGAATGGCCTCACAGAGATCTTTTTAACTGGCGACCTGAAATGAACCTTGAATCCGTGCATTAAGCTTAGCTCATAAGTAAAATGCTTAGAGAGACTAATTATAACACCAGGGCATATGCTTATTTGGGGTCTTTAAGTAACTGTTTGTTGCATTATGAGATGTCATCATATTCTCTTCTAAGCATTTAATATAGGAGGTACTCTCTGGGTGTTTGTCCCGCCAGAAAAAAAAGATAACCTGGGAGTTTTTATAAAGATGCGTTTTGAAATATGGCCAGAAGAGACCACAGTTTAATGTCAAATTTCAAATCAATTTGACCCCAATTTTTTTTTAATTAAACCAATTGGGTGTGGGTCCTCATTTCTACTTGGCCTTCAGGCAAGTTTTTCTGGGGAGTCAGGCCACAGGGAATTCCTAGAGTCCAGAGGAGGTAGAGGTCAAAACCTGAACTGGAGAATCTATCTCTTTCTGTTCCTCCTCAGTCTCTTTTCCCTCCATTCCAGTACAGTATGTTAGCAAGTTGATAGTTTTGTGGAATAGACTGGAGCAGCCCAAGGTCCTGAGCTGGAGGGGCCTCAGAATGAGAAAGAGGAGTCCTCTGCCATCCCAGGCCAAGCTGGGTACCTTGGGATGCTCTCTTCCGGCCTCCTCGCACTAGGGAGATACCCCCTTGCAGACACTCCCCGTAGACTTGAACTGGGTGGAGGGGGAGTCACCTGATCTACTTCTGCTGGTTCCTTGGAGGCTGGAGAAAGGGGGAAATGTGTTGCTGTCCCGTCACCTATTTCTGATCCTGGAGGGACAAAGCAAAGAAAATCTCTTGAGTATTTTTAACACCTCTCTGATTTGCTCCTCAACCTCCTTGTTGTGGTGCTGGGGGTAGGCAAAGGAGTTACTGTACAGATGAGAAGTAGTTTTAAATAAAAATGCAGATGGGGAGGATACTGTTTGATTTTTAAAGGAGAATTAGAGCCTCTGAAAGCCAGTGCCCCAGCTTTGACCAGTGCAGTCCAGCCCTTCTCTCAGGATTCTATCTTCCCCAAACATGCTGGCCTATGAACCAAATCTCAGCACCAGGAGGTAGAGGGGTCATTCCTGGGGCCCTGGAGCCTCTAAAGTTTTGGCAGAAATGGGGGTCTCTCTGGCATTGAGGGGCAGAACAAAGCAGATGGAGTGTGCAGCTGGGTGGGAGTACAGGCCTTGTCAGTGCAGCCATTTATAGGGGAGGAAGGAGGGAAGGGGGCTCTGGCTGAGGCCTGCTCTCTGGGACCCAGATCCCCACATTTCCACCTCTCCAGGTGCCAGCCTCCATCACAGGCCGCAAAGGGAACCCCCGTGGAGTTCTACCCTTTCCCTCTTGGCCCCCCGAACGAGAGCTGACAAAAAATATAGGAATGATGGGATATCAAAGAAGAGGCGGGGCCGGGCTGAGTCTTATAGGAATGGGACTTTTTGGGGGTGAAGTTTCTGGCAAAAAGAGCTGGAGAGGATGAGCTGAATCAAATTCCTTGCTCTGTCATTTTTCTCCCAAGTAATGACCTGCGCAAAATTCAATATGACCGAGCGAACTGCGCGAGCGTATTATAGTAACTGCCTGCTCGTGGGGGAGGCCCGAGAGGGGTGAACCGCAGGTCACGGCGTCTAAAAATTATTAAAATGTTCGAGAGCCTGGTGACGCGCCTAGCTGTTTAACAAAGACTGCCAAAGTATGAGATTAATACGAAAACTTGCGCTTCAAAAACAAAAACACACCAAAAAAAAAAAAAAAAAGGCTTGTTCCGGCCACCAAGGGGGCCCGGAGCTCCTCTGCCCGCCGCCGCGGTTCGGTTTTCGGAACACACAATACTGGACGAGAGCGAGCTCGTCGGGGGCCGCGCGGGCCCGCGGGCGGGTTGGCGGCCTGGAGGGCGCGGGGAGCGGCCCGGTGAGTACTCCCGCCCGCGCCCCTCCGGGCCTGGCGCTCCTCCGCGCCGCTGGCGGTGCGGGCCGCCGGGGCTCGCCCTCCCGGCCTCAGGGTCTCCCTCCCTCGCTCAGTCCCTCCCTCACCGCCGACAAAAGGTAGCCGATGCGACGCGGGCTGGGCACGCCTGGGACAGCGGAGGGACTGAGCAGCGAGAGGTCACTCCAGCAACCTGTGGCTGCAGGGAAAAGGCGGCCGGCGGGCCAGCGAGCCACCGGGAGCGCCGGGGAGGTGGCTCTGAACGCGGGTGGAGCCTTGGTTCTTTCTTATTATTATGCGTATTGATGTTAGTGCTCTTCGGGGGTGGAGGGAGAGGCAGCCTCCTGCTCTGAACCCCGTCTTGGAAGTCGCTGATAAACCAAGTCCTCCACCCATCGCGGTGGGACTGGCTGGGATGGGGGGTGCGGCGCCACGGTGGGATGGGCAGGTGGCGGCTCTCAGCGCGCAGCGCTCTGTCCCCAGAATCAGCCACACACAGCCCCGCGGGCTCTGCTTCCCATCCCTCTCTCTTGGGGTGCTTGGGGCACCTGGACCGCATCTCTTGAGAAAGTGTAGAGCAGCAGAGAGGCCCCGGTGGCCAGCGCATTGGCCCTCCCCAAATTCCGAAAAGCGTTCGAGTTGGACGGGTTTCAGGGAGGCGAGCTGAGAAGGACAGGAGGTATGGGGTGGGGGAGGGGCCTGGCCAGCTGGAAAGGGTCGTGGAGCCGCTCACTAAAGTGGCCCTTGACAAGACTTGGGAAAGCCCCTGCTTGACGCTGGGGGGCTGTTGGGGGTCCTATCCACACATTTTGTCTGTGGATCCAGGGTCAGGTGCCAGTCTCCCTGGGTGCCTAAACGGGGTTCTGAGATTACTTATTGGACCCTCTCTTGGCAAAGATAACTACAATATTAGTGTGTGTGTGTGTGTGTGTGTGTGTGTGATTTTTCAAATATAGGTGAGTCCAGCCTGGCTGGGAGAGTGTTGGTGTTAGAAATCAGGCCCGGAAGCCAACCTTGGTAATCTAGATTTGGGACAGAAAATCAGAGGGTCTCTGGGCTTAGCTGCTGGTAGGTGGAAACTCTCCTCCTATCCACCTGCAAGGGTTCCAGGACTAGGGATGGGCAGAGACCTTTAGAGTATGGTGGTTAGAGGGTTGCTTTTTGTTTTGTTGATGTACTTGTTAAAGAAATTGATATTCTGATTTGTTCACTAGGGATGCAAGTATTCTTCAGACCTAGAGAGATGAATGGGGAGTCTGGGTGCAGAAGAGGCTTCTGTGAACCCTTCTCCTCACCCTGTGAAGGCCCTCAGCTTTCACAGTCTAGGACGCAGTTCCCTTCAGCTCCATCCTCAGTCTCCCAGCTTAGTAAATTCAGTGGTTACTGGCAGCCTCAGGAAGTCCCTTCAGAAATTCCAGATCCCCCAGGTTTCCCAGATCCCCATTTTGGTCCCACTGCCAGCAACCCTAGCAGGTGGCTGAATGAGCAAGTTTAGACTGAGAGAGCGTGCCCGGAGCTAGGGAGGTGGGGGAAATGGGGTTCCTCCTCACGCTTTACCTATTATCCTCCTTTTCTGGCCCCAGGAGGTATGGGAGGTTGGGAGGGGCCGGAATATCATCTGGCTGCATCTTTTATGGTTCCTCATTGCCCTTCATTCGGAAATGAAACGCCTTTGATCTTTTCTCAGGTTGTAAACGGAATTGCCCATCATTAAATATCCGGGGCCCCATCTGCTTGGTCTCCCAGCATTTTTCTTTACAGCTGTTTCTCTCTCTTTTTACCATTGAATTTTTCTAAAAGGACTTTTATGACCCCCCCCTTCACACCCAGCCGCCTCTCCCTCTTCCTTTTGCTGAGAGGCGCCTTGGAAAATATCTAGATATTCGTTTGATCGAAAACTAAAGGCTGCAAGGGGCACGGAGTTGCCGATTGGGGTTTTGTTTCTTTTTTAAAAAAAAAAAAAGTCCTGGGGGGAGGGGCGCGAGGGCACCCAGAAGGGCCTGATTCTGACTATGCCGCAGCCTCAGGATGACCCTTCCTCCTTTTGTGCTTAGCTAATGTTTACATCTCATAATTCATGCGCCGCCGAGTTGCGCAGCGGCCCCATGGTTCGCGTCCCTTTGCGGGACCGGCAGCTTCTATTTCTAATAGAAGAGGAAGAGAGTTGAAAACCTTGTAATCGCAGGAATGGACCCGCAGTGACTTTTCCTGCTCCCAGACCTCAAAACTTGAACAAAACGAAATAAAATCGAAGCACTCAAACCACACCCCAAACGAAGGACGCGTGGAAAGTAGGAGAACTGGAAAATTTCTGGGCCAAGAAGATATATCTGTCTTCTGTATATACCCTGTAGATCCGAATTTGTGTAAGGAATTTTGTGGTCACAAATTCGTATCTAGGGGAATATGTAGTTGACATAAACACTCCGCTCATTTTTTTTTTCCTAAATGAGGACCATCCGGTGACTGACCACACGAAGACTCCTTCCTTCTTCTTTCTCTTTCTTTTTCTCCCTCAACTGCTTAGAGATGGAGGAATCGTCTACCTGAAATCTCCCCCTGCCTGCCCTTGGGAGCCTTGGTCCTTTTTCACTTCTCTTAAAAGGTTAATAGTGTTGCTGACGTTTTATTTTATCCTCTCCCTCCAGCCCACCTATTCCCTATTTTGGGCTTAGGGAGGCTTCACTGAAAATCCGGTAAAAATGACTTGTCTTCAGTGTGCGAAGGCAAAGGAAATTTGCTTTTCAAACGGATGCAGAGGTCGCCTTTCCGTTTGGGTTCAGAACAAGATGCCCTGGAAACACACGATTACCAAGGGGTGTTATTGTGTGGGGATCACCCCTGTCTCCTATCCTCAGCATCACAAGGATGTGAGATTTCTGCTCGCTGCGCAGGCGGCCGCATTAGCGGCAATTACAACGTCTTGACGCCGAGGTTAGCGTTGCTCCGGTGCTTCTGGAATTAGCAAATTTCTATTCAACGTGCTCTCAAAAGTTGAAGGTTTTTTACTCCAGTGCTCATGTTTAGTGTGGGAAACCAAGTCGTTTCTCCCGGCTTGGGCCGCGTGGGGTAAGGGGAGGAGTGGATAGGAGAGGGAAACAGACGGACTGACTGACACAGCCAAACTAATAGCGCAGCTAAATGCGATTTGGAAGGCGAGGTCTCCCCGAATTAGTGCATGAATTTCCTATCGATCCGCCCGCGGTTCCATTCATCTCTGACAAGTCCCTCCGTGCACCCGCCTGGTTGCTCCGATGCCTCCTCTCTCACTCCTTACCCCTCCCCGTGCGGCTGCAGAGAAAAGGCCCACGCTCAGTGCCTCTCCCCCGTGTGGGTTCCCCTCTCAGGCGGAGCCCCTAATCCGTCCCTCACTTAACTCCCCCGCACAGACGCCGGGTGCAGGGGCTCCCCCTCGCCACGTCGTGAGGAGGGGCTGGGGCCCTAAGGAAGGCCTGGGGGAGGTGAGGCAGGACAGGAGGGGCCACACCCGGAGCCCCAGCTTCTGAGGGGATCCAGGGATTGCGCTCCGCCCAGCGCCCCAACAGGCCCTCGGGTGGCAACCTGCTCACTCGCTCTCCATCTCCCTCCCTTCCTCTCCCCGATCCTGGTGAGGAGAAGCGAGGAGGCGGTCGCCCCGCAGGAGCCCTATGTAAATCCTAGTGTTGGGTGGGGACGGGGGGGGGGGGAAGAGAAGAAGGGGAAATAAACCTCTTTGGCTAGAGTAGGGTCCGGGTGAGCAGATTTCCTTATCCGGGAATCGCAGGCGGGGCGGCCATTGGCTCCGAGGATCACGTGGGCCCCTAACTTTGTTCACTTGACAGTAAGTAGGAGGGCTTTCGGAAACAGGAAAACGAGTCAGGGGTCGGAATAAATTTTAGTATATTTTGTGGACAATTCCCAGAAATTAATGGCTATGAGTTCTTTTTTGATCAACTCAAACTATGTCGACCCCAAGTTCCCTCCGTGCGAGGAATATTCACAGAGCGATTACCTACCCAGCGACCACTCGCCGGGGTACTACGCCGGCGGCCAGAGGCGAGAGAGCAGCTTCCAGCCGGAGGCGGGCTTCGGGCGGCGCTCCGCGTGCACCGTGCAGCGTTACGCGGCCTGCCGGGACCCTGGGCCCCCGCCGCCTCCGCCACCGCCCCCGCCGCCCCCGCCACCGCCCGGGCTGTCCCCTCGGGCTCCCGCTCCGCCGCCCTCTGGGGCCCTCCTCCCGGAGCCCGGCCAGCGCTGCGAGGCGGTCAGCAGCAGTCCCCCGCCGCCTCCCTGCGCTCAGAACCCCCTGCACCCCAGCCCGTCCCACTCCGCGTGCAAAGAGCCCGTCGTCTACCCCTGGATGCGCAAAGTTCACGTGAGCACGGGTGAGTGCGTGGGCACCCCTTCCCCCTCCCACCCCCGGCGCTTTACACCAAAGGGACCTCGAGGCATGGGGCGGGGTGGGGGGGGGAGCTAGGGGAAGCCAATTGTCCCCGCTATAAACTCGCCATTGCCGGAGATTTACGGTCGCCTGTTTTCAGAGCCACATAATTACATCCCCCATAAATTTTTATGGCCTGGTGGGCCCCGCGCCTTTGAAGTCGGTTCCCCATCCTCTTTGCCATTCTCACCAGTGACTTTTTCGCCAGGGAGATGCAGTCTCAGTGAAATTGGAAATTGGGGAGGGGTGTAAGGGGGGGAGGAGAAGGGGGAGGAGGTAATCTGTATTTAAGCTGAGAGTTGAGTCAACTCCCTGTATTTTTTTTTTTTTTCCTTTCTTTCCTCTAGTCTGGCTCCTTGGCTTGAGAAGCGGGCAAAAGTTTTTACTGGGGGCAGGCACTGCTTGGAATCTGAGCAGAGAGGGTGGGAACTAACAGAAGAAAGGTTTAATGAAGCCCCCTCCCTCTTTCACCCCTCATTCTCCCATCCCGGGCCCCAGGCCACGTGCGGGGAGAGAGGAGCGATTAAAACCTTGTGAAGATTCCTCACTCCCCCCAGACACCCAAACAACAACGTCGTGACCACACAATCCTCCAAAACTTAGAGGTCTCTTTCTCTTCCTGGGGTCCCGCTTTCTCTTTCATCCCCACCCCCTCCGGAGGAAGAAGAGGTGGCGGGAGAAGGAGGGAGGGAGACACTGTTAGCTGGAAGAAAGGGCTCTCCCTCCTCCCTTTCGGGGCAATAAAACTTTCTCTTTCTCCCTCTCTTTGTGTGTGTCCAGTAAACCCCAATTACGCCGGCGGGGAGCCCAAGCGCTCTCGGACCGCCTACACTCGCCAGCAGGTCTTGGAGCTGGAGAAAGAATTTCACTACAACCGCTACCTGACGCGGCGCCGGAGGGTGGAGATCGCCCACGCGCTCTGCCTCTCTGAACGCCAGATTAAGATTTGGTTCCAGAACCGGCGAATGAAGTGGAAAAAAGACCACAAGTTGCCCAACACCAAGATCCGCTCGGGTGGCACCGCAGGCGCAGCCGGAGGGCCCCCTGGCCGGCCCAACGGAGGCCCTCCCGCGCTCTAGTGTCCCCCACGTGGGAGCCGCGAACCTCGGGGCGGGGGTGGGTTGCGAGCGCGGGGGGGGCGGTTGGGGGAGACGCGGGAGGGGACCCTGAGGCCTGGGTCCGAAAAAGCCTACCTGCCCTCCCCCCACTTTGTCTATTTACACGAATAAATGCAGAGGAGGGGGGAGGGTAAGCTTTATTTATAGAAATGACAATAGGGAGGCGGGCGAGGCCCCCCAGAAGCAAGGTTCAAGTCTCTTGCTTTCTTCCTTAAAAAAAAGAAGGAAGAAAGAAAAAGAGAAATAGGAGGAGGCTGCACTCCTCATTTTCAGCTTTGGTGAAGATGGATCCCCGTTTCATCTTTAATCACGCCAGGCCCAGGCCCATCTGTCTTGTTTACTCTGCCGAGGAGAGGACGGGCCTCGGTGGCGACCATTACCTCGACACCCCGCTAACAAATGAGGCCCGGCTCGGCGGCCGCCGCCGCCGCCGCCGCCTCTGCCTCTGCTGCTGCCGCTGCTGGAAGACAGTCTGGATTTTTTTTCTTTGTCCCCCATTACTGAAACCCAGCGAAAGCATCCTCTGCCAGATAGCGCAGTGTTTTGGCCACGGTAACAAACACACGCACACAACCTCTCTCCCCCTCCGTGCCCATTCACGAGGACGCTGGCCGCTCACCCCCTTCCACTGCGGGGCTGGGGTACGGACCACAGCAAGGGGACAAGTGGAGGCGGGTGGGGGGATGCGTGCCTCGGCTACGCAGGAGCAGGGCAGGGAAATTGAGTCCAAGAGAAAGAGAGGACCCAGAGACCAGGAGGGCCTTCCTCTGGAAGGTCAAGCCGTGTCTGGCGGGGTGAGGGGCCAGTTGCGTTGTGGGAGCTGGGCACAACCCTCTGGCCAATCTGGAGTTGTACAGTGGAGGCCTGTTCCAGACTGAAAGTGAATGTGAAACTAGGAAATAAAATGCCCTTCCCACCTGGGAGATGAGGTTACAGAGACCTCTCCCATAGTTTATCATTGTTGCATTGATTATTATTATTATTATTAATTATTTTATGTCATGTGCGTCCTCTCTCCTATGCTCTTTCTGACATTCCAAACCAGGACCATTCTTAGTTCTGGGGCTGCCTGAGTCTAGAACCCTTTGTTGGCGTGAAAATGTGTGTCCTGTACAGAGTGACAATAGAAATAAATGTTTGGTTTCTTGTGACCAGCACGGCGTGTTTTTGTTGAAACCTTGATGTAAAGATGCAGATAAATGCCTCCCAGAGTATATTTTAGGCACCCCAGTCCATTCGACCGCACATTTATGTGGTTGAGGAATTTTTTCAAAGGATCCGATGGGAATTTGTATCTCAGAGGACTCCAAATTGTGGTGGCTGGTTTGTTTTCCTTTTGGGGTGGGTGTGTTTTGTTTGGGGCTTTTAATTTTTCCCCTCTAGTCCAAAAATGGATTGAAAGGACTGGGAGGGCTGACTCCAATCCCTAATGAGGGGAAAATGTTTCATTGTAGAACACAAGAGGCTTAAGTATGACAAAGGCTTTCATATAGTGATTTATTTGTCATAAGCAAATAAAATGCGGTTAAAGCTGTCTCCTTCTAGACAGACGGCTCTTTGCTTATTAAAGTTCCGAGAGAGGATTCTGAGCGGCCGGCCTCTTTCCTCCCGCGTAAGAAGGTATCGTTTTCCTCTGAGGTGTTTAAGGCTTTAATGAGTCTAATTTTTTGCACAGATGTTTCTGGGTGTTTGCAGGTTTTCAGAGTATTTTTATATTACAAAGGAGCTAGCCGGTGCCATAGCTCAAACTCTGACAAGCAAATAGATAATCAAGAAGACAAATGGCCTCTTTTGTGAAGCCCTGCTCCTGTATTAATTTTCATTTTCTTTCTCATAGAAAGTATCGAAAGTATGACTGGGGACCAAATAGCTTTCTGTCTCTGAGGTCCCAGTCACCCCTAGAATGGAGTGGGGGAAGGGAGGAGTGCAGGTGACCCTCAGAAGCTCTGTCAGGCTTGGGCCGCTTTGGGGCTGAGCCCAAGAGAAGTTCTAAGGTCTGGGGGCTCTGGCCTCGGGGCTCTGGTCCGGTGGTGGCTCCGGGTACAGCCATCCCGCCTCCCAAAAGCTCAGGGCTCGGGAGAGCAGATGCATTTAAAAGTCATTTTTCGGTCCCATCTCCCTTCAGAAAATAAAAATAACCAATTCCACCAGCGCGTTTTACTGTTATTTCTTTTGCATTCTTCCGGTGTGCAGCTCCCGGGCGTCTGAGGCTGTGTCGGGCCCGGGAGAGACCGGGCTGGGGTCCACCGCGCGGGAAGGGGCGTTTGAACCGCTCGTTTCAATGCTGCGGGGATACTGGTAGCAAATCGCCCGGAACTGGAGGTTGAGAGTGGCGAGCTTTGTTTTCGGTGGAATCGCGGTGTGATGTTTAGCTGCCAAGGGATGCGGCGGCCCTTCCCTTCTAGAGGGGAAAATAGTTCTTAAAAAGCATATGCCCCCCCCCATGTCTCTATAGAACCAAATCAAAGCTGCTCTTAGGAAGGTATGAATAGAATAAAAAAGATTTCTATGGAGCTTAAAGTTCACAGCCATTCTGTGTAGACAAGAGCTAAGAAAAATGTGAGAATTATACAGAAAACCATTAATCACTTCTTTTCTTTAAATACGTATCCTCTCTCCTTTGTTATTATTCAACAGCAAATCTCCGCAGACCGGCTGTTGGGGGAAAAAAGTGTTAGCCGCCACTCCCGGATCTGCAAGGGGGAAAAAATTTGGAACCATAAAGCTGAAAACTTTTTTCTCTCAGTTTGGAAGAAGCCGTTCGTCATGAATGGGATCTGCAGAGTTCAGGCGAGAGGAGGCGAGAGGCTCAAAGGTAACAAAGCCCCGCCTGGGCTGGCTTTTTTTTTTAATCGTTTTATGAGCTCTTTTTACTAGGGAAAGAAGAAACACTCTCTCGCCTCCTTCTTTTTCTTTTTCAACTACCTTTGCGGGGTTTTTATGGTGGACGGTTGGTCAGGTTTGATGCCTTTTATGATGACAGATGCTTGGGTCAGGGACTGACACCTGGAGAGTGTTTGAATTGATTGGAACTGAGGTGTTAGGCACCAGAAAAACCCCAGAAAAGGTTGTTTACGAGGCAGCTCAGAAGTGCTTTCTGGTTTTAGAAAATGCAGGAGGGCCTTGGGAGCCCCAGCATGTGTGTGTGTGTGTGTGTGTGTGTGTGTGTGTGTGTAGCGAGGTGAGGTGCACATGTGGCCCGTGGGTTCCATGACTCTGCTTGTCTACACTGGGGGCTGGTGTCCCACAGGTCTGTTTACCGGTGAGCAGTTGTCACTGCCACCTCCTGGAAAAATGGAATGCAATTTTTGGATGGAATGCCCCAACCTCAGAGCAGGGTATAGGTGGATGTCTTCGGTTTTTCTTTTTGTGTCTAGGTTGGGATTCTAGACAAATATTTGCAACTCTCTGGAGCAGGAAACTGTTCTGTTCACAGGCAAGGTTCGCTGATGCCGGAATCTTCCTCTTCTTCCACTCTGCTCCCTTCCTTCTTCCTGGAGGCTCAGAGTTTAGTTTGGTTTCCTTTTGCTCTCTTGGTCTGGGGGCTCTGTTCTCCCCTCTGGGGCCCCGCTTCTGAGGGTGAGGGAGCCAGTGGGCTCTGCCTCAGACCAGAATGTGCTGGCCTTTTTTCCCTGGGGCTCACTGAGGCTTTGGAAGTAGGAGGCTGGCAGGAGAGAGAGTTCATGGAGAGGCCACGTTTTCTAGGCGATTAGCTCAGTATTAGAACCACAAAATGACCTCGGAAGCCCCTTGACCTCTCTGAGACTGGACATTGTGTTGGCTCTTGCCTCCTGCCCAGAAGGGAAAGTCACACCTCCGCAGGGAGGGGTCCTTGGGCTGTTGTATGTCCCATCTTCTCCACCCCCCACCAGCACCCCCAACCGTTTCTTTGCTATCTTGAAATTTCTGGATTGTTTTTCTGTTACTGTCCATTGGGGAGAAAAGGAACAAAAAAATTTTTTAGCTCAGCTAGGGGAAGAAAGTAGGGTGCTGGTCTCTCTCTGTGCAGAGCTCCTTCCCTCAGGCAGACTCACCCCGCCATCCATGTCCAGTTCATCCCTCCTTCTTTCCTGTTTCGTTGGAGGGAGCTGAGGGAAGAAAGACAAAGGGAGGCAGATATGAGCAGTCCAGGGGCTTCAGAGGGCTAGGGGGACAAACCCCTGGGTCCTAAGGAGACAGAGGGCCCCCATTGTGGTTACTGTCTCTCGAGGTCTGTTATCCAAATCCACAAAATCTTAACCCATTTTCTGAAGTCCCTTTGTTTAGGAAGCTATTTCTGTAATCACTCTCACCCCCTTCCCCACTCCCCAATCCCACCCCAGCTATTCACAGAGCCCACGGAGTACCTCCCCACCAGAGGAGCAAGAGAGATGGGAGAAGGGTCAGTGCAGGCTGTTCTGACCATTGCCAGGGACAGCTGTGCCATGTTAACCAAAGTTTCCAGCAACTTTCAAGAGATGTGTGGAGGATTTGCTAAGAAGTGAACTCTGAACACAGAGCCTTTTCAAATCTATATTCTACTTGCTGTATCTTAAAAATCTACACCAGCAGCCATCCTCCTAGGAGGGGATAGAGACAAAGAGAGAGACAGACAGACACACAGACAGACTCCAGCTGGGAAGAAGGAAGTGTTCCCTTGAGTTAAGACTAGGAGAGAAAGAAACTTGCTGGGATGTATGTGGGGTGTTGGTTTGCATTTTGTAAATTTTCTCCTATGTCTTGGGGACTGTCTCAGGCAAGAAATAACTGGCGTTGGTTGGTATCCTCTCCTTTGTCCCTGGGAGGTTTAATAAGTGCAGGAGCTGGAGGCCTTGGTAAGAAAAGGGAGCGAGCAGAAAGGCAAGCTGGACTGCTCCTGGGATGAAAATATTTGGGGCGATGTACACCCATAACTCATAAGGGCAGATAACCAGTTGTGAGCCCTCTATAGGCCCAGGTGATAAAGATCTAGTCCCCTGAGTCTTTACAACCTGCTTTCTGCAATGTGAGGATTAGAGGTCCACCAAAGGGAAAGAGGAGGGAAACAATGGAAAGAGAAGGTTGGGGTTCCTTTGAGGGTTTCAGCCCCACAGGTGGGAACTGAGGGACCTTCCCCCTCCCTCAGTCCCAGACCCCAACCTCTGCAGAGCTGAGTGCTGCAGGCAGGCTCCCCAGCCCCTTGGGCTCACCATCTACAATTCTAGCGGCCACCCCTATCCTCCGAATCTTTGGACCTCTCTTCCTCCAGCTCCTGGGCCCTCACCACCCTCGCTCCTACTTGCACCGGTCTTGGCAGAGTAGGGCTTCTGGGTCCTGCCAGAGCCTGTCGCCGCCGGGGCAGCCCCAGCGCCCGTGGTGGGTCTCCCTGGGAAGCGGCGGCCCGGGAGGGGGTCTGGTTGGAAAGCGGAGTTGGGAAGTTTCCCAGCGTGAGTTGAGCGCTGACGGATTTGTGATCGGCAATAAAACAGGCGCGTTCAGATTCGTAAATCAATCTCGCCTTTCTCACAGTATAAACGTTCGCTTTATCGGCAGCAAGAAAGCACTCTGCTCACGCCCGGGCGCTTGTTTATTTGAACATGGACATTCCCAGGATCCGAAGAGTGTGGGCATTTTAATAGAACCTGCCCGGCGTGCCTTCGTGTCACTGGCTTTTCTTTTGCTCGTCCTTAAAAATAATTTCTCCGTTTCAGAGATTGCTGTCTTCCCATGCTCCAGCATATTCTCTCTCCTCTTTTCTCTCCCCCACCCCCTCACTCCCCACGCCCTAGTATTTTTCTTTTAGACTTTAGTGGACTGCTTTTCTTTGGGGGACCAGTTTTAATGGATTTCTGGCCAGGACCATGCAGGGAGTTGCCCTCATTGGAGCCGGGCGTGGGGCTGAATTCAATACCAGCCTGGGTTTTGTATCTGCACAATCAAAGCCGACCACCCCCCTACAGAGCCCAGGCCCGCCGGCGCCCCACCCGAGGGTTGGGAGAGGGATTCCGAGGGGACCAGGCCGGCCCAGTGCCCGAGGCAGGGGCTGCGCTGCCGCTACCGCTGGACCGGACACCACCCGGGAGTGGCGGTTTCTTCGGGGGTGGTTAGGGCACCTGGGTCCTCAACCTTCTCCCCATCCAGTCGCTTTTGGTTCAGACCCCTCCAAACAAACTGCTGGCGGCCCCTCGGCCCCATGCCCCCCTCCCCAAAACGCATCTGTTCTTCCCAGTCCACCGGCCGCTGCGGCTGCCCCAGAGCTGCTGAAGATAAGGCTGGGAGTGTGGGCGAGGGGCTCCTTCAGGAATGTCTTCCCTACTTCCCTTTGCAACCCCATCCCACACCGTGGCCAAATACTCCGGTTCTGGGATTCTGGTCGTAACTGGTCTGCTCCTTCTGGCGCCAAGCTGTATGTGAAGGTTTGGGGGTATACTTTGTTTTGTTTTGTTTTGTTCATATCTGAGAGGAAGAAGTCTGTGTACATTTCTCTCTCTAGGCCAAGGGACTGGATTTCTCCTATCATCACCAGTGTTTAACACTTTAATATGCAATCCCCCCATCTTTTTCCTATTGATCTGTCTCCATTGTCTGCTGCTTGGAAGCAAGGGGTACTAACACCTGGGAAATGGGGACGGGGCTGTCAGGCCAACTTCAAAGCCTCTTTCTTCCCTTTCCCTCTCCTCCCCTCCAGTTCAAATCTCCAGCTGTCTTCACTGGTGTGTTGGGGGGTGGGGAAGGGCTGAGACAGGATGTGACATAGGTACAGAGAGACTGAGTGTCCACTTCTTTTGTGTAGGAAACTTAGTCCAGGTCTTTTGTCTCTAGAGCGTATTCTCAGTCAGTCAGTAGAATTTGGTTCCCTATAATAGTAACAACACAACGAAAACAAGTCCCCCTTGTGGTTACTCTCAACTCTGGAAGCTCCCGAGTCATCTCTTCACCCTGTTCCTTTTCTGCCCTTTCAAAAGGTACCACAAAAGATCTTTTTAAAAAGAGAATTAAAGCCAGAAGCCCCATTCTTTATACATATACAATCTGGACTTATGAAATGCTTCTTTTGAAGCTGGTCTCTTTAGAAATTTTGTTGGTTATTTAAGGAAGAGGGGGAGTGGGTCCCACTAAAATACCCTAGGAGTGAGAGAGAGAATAGAGTTGGGGGATGCAGAGAGAGGAACTGGTTGCTGAGAAATGCAGGGGCTTGGAGAAGGACTCTGCGCCCATCCCACCCCACCCCCCAGAAGCCCCTGCAGACTACTTCTGCACCTCCACGAACTAAGCAGAAGCAGGAGGAGAAGGGAGAGAGGAGAGGTGGGCTGTGGGTAAGTGTGTGTTCTGGGGGGGCTGGTTAGGGAATGTAGATACAGCAGATACAGATGTGAATGTGGGAGAGAGAACTAGCTACTATTCCATTTGTGGGTTGGGGGGAACCTATTTTGCAGGAAAATTTCTCCTCCTGAAGGGGAAGGTCATAGTGGTCCTTTGAGCCTGAAATCGAAAGACCCCCTTCCCCCTCCTGGTCACGTGATTCATTAAATAATTAATGCCGAGGTTGCAGAATAGATATGTATTCGTCAGGAAAATCGCAGGCTCGGTCTCCCTGTTTCTGACGTGCAATTCAACTGTCCTTTGAAAAACAAGCCTGTACCCCGAGAAAAAAAAGAGAGAGGGGGAGAGAGAGGGAGAGAGAGAGAAAAAGAGAGGGAGGCAGCAATAAAACAGCCCCGCAGCCGGAGCCACACCGCGGGCTGGGGTATTGTAAGTAGAAGGGATTTCTCACTACCTACCGCGTCTTATATGTCCATGTAAATTTATTGTTTGTTATTAATGTTATTGTCGTAAAATGTGACAAATAGCCATCTTCATTTCCTGCCATTTCTCTTCACACGGTCCTCTGTGTGTTTATACCCATTGAGGCATTGCATAGAGATTTTAGGAATATTCCTCTTCTCTATCTCTCTCCCTCTCCCTCTCCTCCAACCTTTTTCTTGATTTATAGCAATATGGGTGTCAGCTTCTCGGCCGGCATGCCAGCCATTGTGTGTGTGTGTGTGTGTGTGTGTGCGCGCATCTGCGTGTGTTTGTGAGTGAGTTGTGTTGTTTATGGCCATGTCTTCGATAAATCATTTCTCACAGAAAATGATGTGGAAGCTGGGCTATTTCTGTGGCCGGGAAAGAGTCACTCTCGGAGGCACTTCCTCTCTCTCTGCTCTGCTCCCAGAAGTTGGTTATTTCAGACGATTTTCAGTAATATATCAGCAGTTAATATGAAAGCTCTATAGCTGGAGGTCTTAAATTGCAGCATCTGTGATTATCAGTTAAGGTGAGATCTGTATAAATTTGGTAAACCAGAAATGCCTCATTGGCATATAAACCCAGTCAAAGACCACAACCTAATATAAAAATTATGTTTGTGAGCCTGATAGAGCCAACATTCCTGCAGCAGCAGACAGAGCTTCATTTTTCAGCGGTTCCCCTCCAGGAGTTTGGCTGCTCTGACGCCGGCTGTGGGTAAAGAACCCAACTCTGAAGGCAGAAGGAACCTGGGGGCAAGAGAGGTGGAGGCAGCGGAAAAAATTACTGAAGTTGAAGGCAAAGATTTTTGTAGTCGATGGGGACCAAGTAGAGGTCCTTTGCAACTGGAGAGGGCTGGAGGGATTCAGTTATAGTATTAAAGCTTAACCTATAGGACTGATGTATTGAATATATGACAGGGAGCTGAGGGTGGGGAAGGAGCTACCCAAACTGGGGGAGACAATGAAGGCAGAGGCTGAAGGGCAGGGAGGGAAGCTGAAAGCTTTGGCTCCCCATCCTCCTGTCTAACAAAACAAGGAAGTGAATTCACACCCCAGTAGCCTTCCTTCCACCTCCTGAAACAAAGAAAGTTTCCTCAGCAGTGAGGGACTATACGTGTCTGGGGCTAAAGGAGGGAAAAGTTCTCTAAGTTGTTCTAGAAAAGAAATGTTCCAGGAATCAGGTGGTCTCAGAAAGTTGGAGAGTGTTTCAGGACATGGGGTGTGTTCCCCTCACTAAACCCCCATCCAAAAAGGGAGCAAATGGGGTACAGATTGGGAAGGGGAGAGCTGGTAACTTTCCCCTCTGATTTCACGTGGAGGTCTGAGTACCTCCCCATTAGGGAAGGGTCTGCTGGTAGAGAGCAAAGCCAGAAGCGGCTTTTGGGGATATTATGCGCTGCGCCCCGAAGTTGTTATGGATGAGGGACAGAGCCTTTGCCAAATTCGGTCAGGGCTGCTAGCTTCTCCTTCCCTGGCTGGATCCTGGCCAACTGACTTTATAGCCACTATTATCTGTGATACTTAACTCTGCCTGCTAGTGTAAACCTTTGAGCAGGAAAATTAGTGATGCCGCGCCCAGGTGTTAATTATTCATGGCATCAGCTGCGTCCTGGAGTGGCGGCTTAGGCCCCAGTGCTGGCGTCCAGGAGCTCACTCCCATGCTCTCCTCCAAGTGGGCGCTGAGCCCTCTTCTTGTTAACAGGCAGCTTTTAGGGTGGGTGGTAGGTGAGGCCTCCTAATTTGGGAGTCTGGGTTGAAAAGGGTTTAGGGAGAAAGAGGAGGAAAAGGCCAAGACCCTAGGCTGGGATGGGTGGGGACATTACCTGGCCTCACTAAAAGGACCTGGAGAGAGTCTGGATTCAGGGGCAGCTTTGACAGGGCTGGAGATCACGGGGCGGGTGGGAAGGGCCGGAGGAGGCAGCAGAGAGACCTGAGGGATAGCGGGCTCCATACCCGTCAGGCCCCCCACCCTTGGGTGTTGACGAACACCACACACACTCAGTGTGGGAAGCAAGGATTTCCTTCTCCCTCACCTGGAAAGTGAAGGGGGGTAAATGTGGAGAGGGTGAGTTCACCCCCAATCCAGCGCTCCAGAATTTAGGCCAAAGTCTTAGAATGCCGGAGAGAGGGGGAAAGGATTAACTCTTCCTTGGAGAGGAAAAGGGACATGAAGGGTGGAATGGTGGGTGTTAGTAGCTTCTGAATTCAACCTGTTTTGGAGGCTGGGGAATAGCAGGAGAAGGCTGAAGGCTGTGCTCCTTGGGACAGGCCAGAGCCAGTGGGGAGAGCTGGGAGCCAATCTCACAGGCCCCTGCCCCTGTGATTCCAACTCCTCCCCCCTTCTCCATCTCCCCTCCTCCTGCTGCCTCTGCCTGTGACGTGGAGGCCTGGTCCCCCCGCTTTTCCTCTCCATTCTCTCAGCCCCGTTCAGGTCTTTGTCTCTTCTGGCCCTTGGGATACCCCCTCCTCTTCCCTTTCCCCAACTCACATGCAGACTCTGCCCAGGAGACAAAAGCAGAGAGACCATCCCTCTCCACCATTATCTTTTAGTCAATCGCTGGCCCCTTGCTAAATCTCCCTATGTGAGGCCTGATGCCCTCCATCCAGGCACATAGGCCTACCCTTCAAATCAGCAAGTTTGTTGTTTTTTTAAAATATATGCATTTGGTTCATTTAGCTACGAAGCACGCTGCTTCTTACCAGTTCTGCACACACACGCACCCCATTTGCTTTTTTGCTGTGCAGGAGATGGGGTAGAATATATTTGATGGAAGGGGCTTTAGGAAAGCTGCTGACTCTGTCTTCTCCCCAGACGCTGCTGGTGTCCACTTTCTCTATATAATTATAGTGTTTATCCCTGTGCCTTTAAGAAACTGGGCTGCTAATGCTTTAATGAGCAGAGGAGTTAGATAGAAAGATGAGGAGAGAGAGGTTGAAGGAAAAAGAGAGGGCCCAGAGAGAGAACAAGCAGCAGGATCCCTTTCTGAGGGGGGAAGTCAAGGCAGAGGCCAAGGAAAGGATGACAGGGAGAATGGAGACAAAGGCCACTCAGAGGGGCAGGGAGGTTGTCCTGGCAGAAGACATCCCACAACTTGGATGGGTACACAAACACACTCACAAAACCAGAGTTAAGTGAGAAGGGAAGTGGAAAGGAAACCACTCACTTTGCCCCCTTCTTTGTAGAAGAAGATGTCTCCACTGCAGAAGGATGGGTTCCCCACCCCCTGCCAAAAGGACAGGGCTCTGAGGCCGAGGGCTCCACACTGCCCAGAGGGGCAGCCTAATAAGTGAGGCCAGAAGTGACTTCTGGAGACACTCCTAAGTCCTTAGCAAGGCACAATTCAAATTCACTTAAGACAAAGAGAGAAGCAGAGTGTGAGAAGACAAAGGGACTGTGAGAAAGGGACAGAGACCACAGAGAAGGTTAGAAAAGGCAGAGAGAGAGAGAGAAAGGGAAAGAAAAGGAAGGGAAGGGAAAAGAGAAGAGAAGAGAGAAAAACAAATAGAGACAGAAATGCAGAGAAAGAGCCCATCCCCTTGCGGGGTTGGGGGGGGGCGGGCACAGACTGAGGAGAGGGCTGTAGGGTCTGGAAGCTCCTCCAGACTCTGTGCTTTCTTACAGGCAGCTGCCCAAAGCCGAGGCCATCCCAGAAACAAGGGGACTAGAGTAGACCCTGGGGGGTGCTAAATCAGGTGTGAGGCAGCTGGGGTAGGAACTGAAGTGTCTGGAATGGCCAAGATGTCTTGGGCACTTCAAACTCCTCTTCCACCACCATCTTCAATAACTTAAAGGTTGGAATCTCCCAAAACTGAATCCCTGGGGTGGGGTGGGGTTGGGTGGGTGGGCTGGTGGTTGGTGTCAGTCTCTCACACCCAGACCCAGGGAATCCTTCCTTGGCCTCTCTCCCCGTCCTGGGTTTGGTCTCTTCTTTCCCTCTTCCGGGACAGGGAGAAGAAGTTGATCTTCCAGCAGCCTGAGAACTTTCCCTTTCACCTCCAATCCACATCTCCTCCCTTGAACCCCACCCCCACCCCAGTCTGAACAAACGGATGCTACCCTCGCTTATCTCCTCCCTCCCCGATCTTTCTGGAAAGAAAAGGGAAAAGGGAAAGAAAGTTCCCACCAGCCTAAGCAGCTTTAGACAACTCCAGGGAAAATGGAAAACGCAAACCTTTCTCGCCTCTCCAATCCTCCCATCACCCCCTGGCCGCCGCTGGGCTCTCTCCATCGCGCCCCCCATCCTCCTGTCCCGTCCTGCCCACAACGCTCTCCCTTCCCCTCCCTCCTCCGCCGAGCCGGACATATGGAACCCATTTCGCCGGTGACATTGAAGAGCCGCTGCGCGCCCGCCTTCCGCCATGGCGCCCCCGGCTCCCCGCGCCTCGCCTCGCGGTGCCCCCAGCAGACGCGGCTCCTCCCGCCCGGCCGCTCGGCCCGCTCGCGCAGCGAAGCCGCGACCCCGCTCCGCGCCGGGCCCGCCCGCCTCCCGCAGCCCCACGCGGGCCGGCCGCGCGCCGCTTCGAGGGCCGAACAAAGCGGCGGCGGCGGCGGCGGACTGGGGGCGCGCTTCCGGGCCTCTCCCCGCGCCGGCCGGCGGGACCGAGATGCGGCCGGCCGCCCATCCCCCAGTGGCGCCCCGGGATCCGGGCCCGGCCGGCCCCCCGCCGCTGCCCGCACCCTAGCGGAGCCGCACAGGTAGGTGTCGGTGCCGAGAGGGCGCCGGGCCGAGCTCCGGGTGGAGAGCAGGGGGGTGCCTGAAATCCCCGCCCCCGGGTCGGGAAGGAGGACGATCGCAACATTGGAAGACAGAGATGGGGGCGAGTTAAAGAGGCGGTGCGGGCGGAGGGTGCGGGGCGGTGTGGAGGAATGTGGGGTGTGGACAGCACCCGGTTAGGGCCTGGGGAGCGCTCCCGCTCAGGAAGGGCTGCAGACGGTTGGAGGCTGCAGACGGTTTTCCTCGGGAGTTGGGAGCTCAGGGTTGTGCGGCGAATGTGAGGGGCATCTGCTGGGGTGGGGGATGGCTGGGCCCTGCTCCCGCAGCCCAGTTGCCACCTATGGCCAGAACCTTCTAGCACCTCGAGGGTTATTTGAAGCTGAAACTTCAAGGGGTTGCGCTGAGGCCGGGTGTTAAACTGAGAAGGTAGGAGAGGGGGTGATTTATGGCTTCAGAGAAGATGTGTTTACTCCCTGCCTGCTCTGGAAACCAAAAACCAAAGAGAGCAGAGGCGGGAGAAGCCTCTCTCCTTGGAGTGGAAGGCAATGCCAGGTTGATTCGCTGGGATTTATTTTCCCAGATGTGGGGAGATGGTGGGAACTATCCCTTTGCCGGGACAAGATGTGAGGTATAAGAAGAGTGTGAAAGCACACACACGTAGATGTGTTTTGTGTATTGTGTGAGTGCACATTGTGTTCAGGTTGGGGTTTGTTGGGTACGGCATCGCTTTACAAGTGAGCACACAGGTAGCCAGAGGGGGGACTCGGTGTTCTCAGGTCTTGGTACCCTGGCAAGGGGTAGCTCTGGACACACTTTGCCGCCTTGTGCCCTCACCATGGAGTAGTGCTCCTTCAGCCTGTGCTTTCTTTCCTCCCACAGCCACGCGCAACAGCGCCCACCTGGCTTGGTCCCTGGCCCCTGTGTGCCATCTGCCCACGCTGCCAGATACTCACTTTGAACCTTTAACTTTGCCATGGGAGACTGAGGAATTAGTGAGCACAGCTAGGTGGGGAGGAGGAGGAGGAGGAGGAGGAGGGGAGGGGAGGAGAGGAGGGTGGAGAAGGGGAGGGAAGGGGAGGGAAGGGGAGGGGGGAGGAGGGGAGGGGAGGGGGGAGGGGGGGAGGAGAGGAGGGGAGGGGAGGGGGGAGGGAGGAGAGGGGGAGGGGGAAAGAGGGGAGGGAGGGGGGAGGGAAGGGTAGGGTAGGGTAGTGGAGAAAAAGGCCTGCAGTGGTAGGGGATGTTGGTTTGAGGCTGGCTTGGGTGCCACCAGTACTGCTCAAACTCCCCCAAAGTCTGTTTGGGAGGGGACGGGTGAGCACAAAGGGGAACAGAGCAAAGGAGCCATGCAGGATGATGGAGGTGGGGAGAAAAATATTTTGACCCCCAGATAGTTATTTCCGCAGGCCAACTGGTGGCTCTTGCATTTCTGTCCAGACGCCCGGCTTTGCCTGGAAATTGTTTTGCATTAAATTTTCTCAGCCACAGAATTATCTTTCCTCGCCTCCAGCTAAACTTGCATTTTTCCACCAGACACTTGGGCCCCGCACCAATGAAATCTGAGAGGAAGTGGCTGGGCCCTAAGTGGCTGTAATTTAATTGATTTTATCATAAATCATCAACTTGATGAAGAACCCGAGGTTTCAGTGAAGTAAATTGATATTAATGGGAGTTTCTTGAAATGCAAACTCCCTGAATTGTTGGGGCATCTCGAGCAGGGGAGGTAGATTACATGTGTCCCAAGAGCAGAGAGCCTGGACCTGGAGCCCAGCACAGCTTTAGGGGGTCAGGAAAGGAAGCTGTGAGGGGCAGCTGCAGGCAGACCAATTTCTGTAGGGGAGAAGGCAGAGAATGGAACTTTGTTGGGGAGGGAGCAGAGTCTGATTCCATGAACCCTGCTGGCAGTCTTGGGAATGCTGGTCTCCCAGTTGGGGGAGGCAGTTGGGGAAGCTGGTAGGTGTGTGGGCAGTGTTGGGGGTTGGTCGGGTGAGAAGGCCAGGCTGGTACAATGGGTGCATTGACTCCTGGTTAAAAATTGTCAGGTTTAAGCCTTCCTCTTCTAATTACACAAATTAATTATTTACTGCTCAGGTTGCTGTGTCCAAAAATAGCACTTTTGATTTGAAGAATACCCACCCCTGACACAGAAGAGCAGTAAAAACCAGTGCACCAGCCTCTGAGGGGACAAGGAGGACCAGGAGTGGGGCTGGTACTCAGTTGCAGGGGTGTAAGCATTTAAATCCCAAGAGGAAATAGTCTGCCTTTGGCCAAGATGGTGCCCATTACTGTCTGAACTCAGTTTATTACTGCTTATTGTCACTCACTTTTACATCAGTACACACAGAACCACAAACTGTCAGCCCAAAAAAGGGACCTTGGAAGATCATTTAGCCCAAGCCCTCCCCTCCACACAGGATCTGGCTTTACAGAAGGGGACAACTGAGGCCCAATGAATTCTCTGCTTCAGAGCACACAGCCAATCTGGACCACCTAGAATCCAAGCCTCCTGACTTCCAAGCCTATCCCAAGTATGACTTTAGACAAACCACTTCCTGGCTCTGGACCTCAGTTTATCTTTGACAATGGCAGGGTTGGACAGGACACTCCCTGAGTTCTTCCCAGTTCTGACCTTGAGTAACTCTCTAGTGCTTAGGAGCAGCTCCCTTTTGTGTCTTGGAGTTCTGTGGGCATCTGGGTATAAGTCACTGCATGCATATTTGCAATATACAGGGAGTTTGCATATGCCCAGAGCAGTGCATGGTTACTCAGACTGGCTCTAAGAAATCCACTGGAATCTGGACCATTCCTCCTCCTGAAGGTGTCCTTATTCTCAGCAAAGGAGAAGCCCAGGCCTAGAGCAATGGAGATAGAAGGCAGTGGGAGGGGCTAGCTGGGTGGGTTGGGCTGGGATTGGCATTTGGAGGGGGTGCTAAGGAAGGAGGGGCTCAGCCTTTCAGAGAAAGGCACTTTCCCCGCCAGGCATGGGAGCTGAGGCTGGAGTTGTTGGCAGTATAGCCTAGGGACTGATTTGTGGTTTCAGAATTTAGATTCTATGACAGCAGGCCACCACCACCACTACATCCAGCCTGATCCTGACCCCTGGGCCTTTGGGCCCCCTCTTCTTGGGAGAGGACACACACAGGCTACCACAGCACTATACCAGGTCTCCTCCCAGGGCAGCCAGGACAGAGAAGGCCTGCAAGGTGGATGATCCCTGTCCTATTCTTGCTCTTATTTTCCATCTCTTCTCCTAACTGGGAAAAAATAAAATAAGATTCAAAAGAGATGGGGGCTTCTCGGAAGTTGCATGGTTGTGAGAAGGGAGATTTCTTGTAGGATCAGGGATATGAGGAGGCCAGCAGAGGAGGGGAGGCTTCCAGGCTGCCTTGGGAAGTGTGGTCAAGGATATGAATTCTGGTGGAGGAAGTGGGAAGAGATGAGAAACAAATTCATCTTTGGGGTTCTGGAAATCAGAGTCTCTGGCCAGATAATCCATTTCTTAGAGCCTCACCCCAAACCCTATTTGAGAGAGAGAGAAAGAAAAAAACCAAAAGGGCCGGCAGGCCCAGATTCTGGCCCTATCCCATTCTGACTTTTTATATTCGGAGGCAATTCGGGAGGCCTTCCGCTGATTGGTCATTAATCCGGTGAGTTATTGCCTGCTGAACAGAGGTCACTGGGAGAGACATCCAATCTGTCAGGAGAGACCTGCGCAGTCCCTCGCAGCGGGCTGGGCCCTGTTCCTCTCTTGTCTGCTTCTCTGTTCCTTCCCCAGCAAACCCCACCCCACGCCCACTCCCACCCTTCCCCAAGCTGTCCAAGATTCTCCCCTCTCCTTCTTGCCTTCTCCACTCTGCCCACCTTTGTCTCGACATCCGCCGGGGTGGGGTTTGCCAGGGCAGGACAGAGCTTCTAGATGAGGCGGGACCCCCGATTCAGTCAGGCTCATTCCCATCCAGGCGCTGCCAGCTCCCAACTCCCGACTTTGCCTTAAGCACCATCAGCCACTGGCGCGGCCTCCTTGGTCACCGAGCAGACTTTGCAAACCCTCATGGCTACCCTGTTTTGTCCTGCCTCCTTTTCGCGCTCCCACGCCTGGGGTGAGGGGAGAGTTCAGCTCGGATTTTTCTTTTCCAATCTTAGCGGCCGTTTTCTTCTTTCAATCTCAGCTTCTACTGAGCCGGGTCTACACGGGCCTCCGCCCAGGCTCGGAATCTTCTCGTTTCTTCAGCCCCTTTGTTCCCTCCCGCTCGGGCATCTTAGAGAGGTGGGAGTTGGGGATCCAAATACCAAGAGCGATTTGCAGTAGCAATTCCCATTTTACAACACCCAGCTTGGAAATCTTTATTAATATTTAAAAGCGATGGAGATTCGGGTGTGTGTGTGAACTTTTCACGACTCTGCCGCGGCCACAAAGTTGGGCAGTGAAGCTGGAAGAGTGTGGGACTGGGAACCCAGACTGGACCAGAAAGAAAGAGATCACTAAAAGCCTTGCCGCCACCCCCCTCCCCGACTCCCAGGTCCCGGCTTCTCAGGGAGCCCGGCGGGCCAGGCGAATTTGGGGCTGGCTGAGCTGGGGGCTTGGGGAAGGGGGGAATCCTTGGTCATCCCAAGGCTGATATCAGAAATCGATTTTAAGGGAGCCAGCCAGTTTGTCCTTATTGAGAGGAGAATTTTCGTTTGCTCTTTGATGGTTTTTTGGGGGAGAGACATGATCCCTGAAGGCCTTGAAGGATGGGCGCCCAGTGATCCCTCAAGGGGGTTTTAAGGGCCCGGTCCCCTGGTACTGGGTACAGATTAGGAGTGGGGGAGGGGAGTGCGGGAGCGAGTGTTCTAGCTCTGGAGAAACTGAATCTGAGAGGAAAGAATGTCTAGGAAGGTGGACATTTTCTCTGATTTTTGCCTTTATTATTAATTTCTGCCCTTATTAGATTACACTAAGTTACCTGTGTCTTAATCTTTCTCTCAATTTTTCTTTTTCATGTTCTCTCCCTCTCTGTCTCTCACACATGGTAAGTTGCTCAAGTTTCCCTCCTTGAATCCAGGAAGAGATTGTTCCCTCTTCTCTCTCTAGTCTGCGCCTAAATCACGACTTCACTGTCAGGGGTGATAAATCCCTCTCTCCTCCTTTTCCAGACCTCAAAGTCTTCCCTCAGACCCCTCTGGTGTTTCCCACCCCAAGGTCCCTGCCCAGGCTCCTCACTGCCCCTGCCCCATCCCCTGAAGTTTGGAAGGTCCCCAGCCTGCAGCAACACCTCAAACGAAATGGGTGTCCTGGGGTTGCGAGTTCTACCATCCACCCGCCACCTTCCCAGCCCCAAACAGGGGCAATTGGCCAGCCAGAAATCTCCGAGAAAGGGATAAAAAAGGCAAGAAAGAAACCAAACTGGGATCTAATTGCGTCCCAAGCATTTCGAATAGGCTCTGCTCTCAGAATTCCTTAAGAAGCCCCCACCCCATTTCCTACCACATTTGGGGGTACGTGTGCTCTGAAAATCTTCTCCAGGTTAGCTCTCTTCCTTCCAGCCCTCCTTTTTGCTCCTACCCCACTGCACCCCACCTCCTTGTGTAGCCAGAAGGGACCACATGAGTTGAAGCTCCGAGAGGGGAGGGGTCCCCTGCTGTCTCTGGAAAACTCCTCTCCCCCTCTCCCCTCAGCTTAGCTTCAGGCCGATCCTCCTGCAGGCCCGCAGCTAGTTGTGTGCCCCCTGGGCTCTCTTTTTATTCCTTGGGGCAAAGCTGTGCAGTCCCACAAGTGAACAGGTCCTCCTCTTCTCTTAATTTCACAATGACCTTCTCTAGCTAGTGGTAGCAAGGGCTAGGAGAGTTGGAGGGTCTGAGGTACATTCTTGACTTTTTAATTTGGGGAGGAAAAGACCCAAAGGTGCTGTTTCTCTAAAGCCTCTAGAAGCCGCCATGGGCAAGTCCCTGACCCACCAGGTCCAAAGCTATATAAGGTCCAATCCAGCAGGTCTCTAACCAGGGTCCAGAGATCTCAGGACAGATTCTTTGTAGCCCTGACTGCTTTCTCTGAGGGTCCTGGCTTGAGCACCAGCTCTGGGTCTGGCTTGGGCATTTTCTTTTCTTGATACAACTAATAAATACAGAAAATGGCTTCCACCTTCCGTCTTCACCTCCCCACCACACTTCCCTCAGCCACCAACTCTCTAGGCAGGCGGCAGGATCCTCAGGACATCACAGCGGGAGACTCTTCATGCAGTTCCTTGCTGGAGGGTAGGGAGGCCATGGGTCCCCCCCTCCACTCCCATTCAGCAGGGCCCCAGGAAACTGGCTGCTCCAGCCCACGAAGCCTGACTTAGTGGGCCTGAAAGAAGTGGGGGCTGGAGGGAGCCAGGGACCACCCCCTACGAGAGTAGATAGTAGGACCCTTTCTCAGCCCAAAGAAAAGCCTGTGAGTGGGGAGCTATGGGGTGTGAGGGAAGCTTTGCCAGACACAGCCACCCTCTCCTGGAGGGGAGACAACAGCTGGAAACCATCTCTCACCTTTGTTCTCCCAGTCCCTTCTCTCCTGGTGCATCCAGATGGGAGAAGGCAAAAGCCAAGGATTCTAACCAGGAGGTCACAAGGTAGTGGCTGGCTCTGTCTACGGAGAAGTTAAGAGAACAAGTTTTCCAAGCTGCCTTTGTAGAACAGAGAGACTGTCGGCCTTCTATTTTATCCTCTAAGCCCGAGTCAGCAGTTCGGCGGAGTTGCAGACACTCCTGCTTTTGGAAAAGTCCTGGTGCTCTTTTTGTCTTTTTCCTCCGCCAGGAATGGCTCTTCCCCACCCCCGCCCCAAATCTGCAGACACCTACATTCTTGCCTCCTGTCTTCCTCCTACAGGCCTCCTCGCCTTTTCCTGCCCTTCTAAAACACACCCGAAGAAAAGTTGAGCTTTTGTAGTCTTCCTCACCTGTTCCAAGAGTCCTAAATCTTGTAGAGCTAAGAGATATTAACAGGTTTGTTCTGAATAATAATAATATAAATAACTATCCTCCATCTCTTCTGCCAGTGCATTTAAAATTAAGCCATTTTGCTGGTTCTTCTCATCTTCTTAGAAGTACAAATGTCCTTCTCACCTCTTAGCCCCTTCTGCCTATCCAGAGGTGAGAATCTCAACAGAAACTTCTTCATGCAGTTCTTACAGCCTCTCTATTGGCAGCCGTGTCTGGAACTCAAGCTAAACACAAGGTTCTCCTTTTGTCACCCTCTCCTCAACCCCCCTCCCCCTACAAGATGGTCTGGATTCTTTAAATAATCACTCACCGCTTGTTGTCTGCTCTCAGAAATTGGGGGGGGGGGTGGTCTGTTAAAAAGAAAAGAGAGGTCTGGCTCCCCACCCTCCCACACAGGTTGGAAACTGGGCCAGGAGATTTGCCGGGATAGAGGAGGAATAGAGAGGGTGTGGGGGAGAGAAGAAACAGAGACTGGGAGACTCGGAAGGAGGGAGACAGAGCCAGAGGGCCAGAGACGCAGCCACCAGTCCCACAAGAGTGAAACTACTTAAAAAAAAAAAAAAGTCCTAGTGTTCCCACTGCGAATGAATGCAGAGGGACACCCAGGAAACGCCCCCCCCAGGCTAGGGCCTCCCAAGCTACTTCTCCAATTAGAGGAAGGGTTTACTAGTGGTGCTGGGGGGAGCTGTGAACTCCACGGGCTTTGCCTTATCTTTGCGCTCCTCTTCCTCCCCCGCCAAAATCTGAATTTAAAAATTTACCTGTCCTTAAAAAACAAAGACAAAACTCAAAACCTCTACCTCCTTTCCTTCCTCACTCTTTTTTCTTTTAAACTGAGGGGGGGGTTTCAAAAATGTCCCCCCTCTCCCATCACCACCATCACCTTCCTTCCTTATCAGGCATCTAAGCTTGCTAAAGGGGGAGAGGTGGGGGTGTGTGTGAGCTTGTGTGTGTGTGAGTGAGTGAGTGTGTGAGTGTGTGTGTCTGTGTGGTTTTTTTTCCCTGTGCAAAAGCAGAGGCCATTGTTACGGAGAGTAGGGCGTACCAGTCTTATAGGGCAACCACACTGTGGCGGCTTGGCCGTGCCGGAGCCCGGAGCTGGATTCTCAGCGAGCTGAGCCGCCCGAGCACCTTTTGGTCTTCTTCTATTTTTTTCCCCTCTCCCCCACCCCCTCCCTCCTGCGCACCCCCGCTCCTAAGCCGAGTGAATTGAAGCGGACGCCGCGCGGCTCCTCTGGCCGGTCTGCCCCTCAGGCTCCCCAGCCGGGGTGGCTGTTGGGGAGGGGGGCGACGCCGCTTTAAACAGTGGTCTTTTTTTCCTTTGCCTTCAAGGAGGGGAGATTTCTCGCCTGCCGCTCGCGCTGGGGCTCGATGTGAATATATATTATGTCTGCCTGTTCTCCCCTCATCGGTGGCTAAGGTAAGCTGGACTGAAATAGGCTATCAGTTTGTGAATGGCGGAGAGTATGTCTCAATGATTTATGGCCCATATGACTCCAATCTCGGTTCAAGAAGAGTTCACAAGCTTTAAGCTTCCTTCCACGCAGCGACTCTCTCTCTCTCTCTCTCTCTCCCTCTCTCTCTCCCTCTCTCCCTCTCTCTCTCTCTCTCCCTCTCTCTCCCTCCCTCCCTCCCTCCCTCTCTCCCTCTCCCTCTCTCTTCCTGCTTCTCTCCTTTTCTCTTCTCTTTTCTTTCAGCAGTCAGATCAGGGCTGAATTTTTGCCCCGCTGCTAAGAAGAGCCTAACCTTTTTCTCTTTTCCTTTTTTGTTCTTTTATTTTTCTTCCTTCTATTTTTTTTTTTTTTAAGTCCTGGACGGTGGCCTATCCCCTCTCCCAGGGCTTCCCAGCTATTGTTACTCTCCCAGGATTTCGGGGGTGTGCCTGGAAAGGTGGGTTTCTTGGGGTGGCTCACCGCCCTTCTTCAGCGAGACCCTGGGGGGAAGCCGGGAGCCACGTCTCTTTCCCTCCCTCCCTTTCTCCCGAGAAGCCATATGGAGCCTGGATTTTTCCAACATGGAGGCACGGGAAATAGACATGTTTGGCTTGGTAGAGCTGCTCCCCACCCCCCCTTTTCCTGGATCCCCAGATCTCGGATCCCCTTGGCACCTTTCCCTCTTCTCACTGTCCCATCAGCCAGGCCTCTGCGCCCTCCAGCCGAGTCCGGCCTGGCAAAGTCCCGGTGCGGAGTTGCTAAGACGTCTTTTAATTCGGTTACCTCCAGCGCCCAAACTTGCTGCCGCCCTAGGGCTCGGCCCTCGGCCGGGTGTGCTTGGAACCTGCCGCTGCTAACCGTTTCCGTGTCCTGAACGCTTTCTCTTCTCCTCCTTGGGCCAACATAGCTCGTCGCCAGCCACCGCGGCAGCAGCAGCCGAGACAGCCCGGCGGCGGCAGCCAGGGGCTAACTCTGTCCGCAAACCTTCCCGGCCCTTTCTCGTCGCCAGCGGAATCTCCATTCTTTCCTATCACGTCTCTGGCTTCTTGCTTCCCACACTCGCCTGGCCTCGGTCCTGCGATGGTTTGCGAGTTTATTGCAGGGGGAGCGACAGGAATTTCAGCCCCAGGCGTCTAGTCAAATTATTGTTTTATCATCATCATCATCATCATCATCATTACTGCTGTTAACAATCATTTAGACTAAATAAAGCCAGGGCCCAGCCAGCCAACCCCCTCCAACAGTTTTATTTCATTCTCCTATCTATTAATAACAAACTCAACTGATGCCTGTTAATTAATTCCCCCTTCAGCCAGGGCTACTCCGAAGCTAATTTTGGTTAAATCATCAGAGGCTAATGGTAATAATAATAAAGGGATTGGGTCAGCCTGGTCAATTGAACTCCAGTCCTCCTCCCTGGAAGGATCTGCTGCTTTGCAGACCCATGCGTGTTTCCCAGAAACAAATTCTTCCCAGAACCCAATCAGAACTCAAGGCTACCCAGCTCCCTTTTGAGTATAAATCTGTGCCATTAAGAAGGGGGTTTATGTGTGGGAGGGATTTCCTTCAGCTGCACTCCTTTCTGTTTTATTTTCCTATTTTTAGTTTTCTTTGGAGTCGACCAGCTGGGCTGAATGGGATTTAAGTAGTCCAAACTCATATGTCAGAAGAGAGGCTCAGTCTTAACATTTTATGAAAAGTGATGGTGAGGGGTTGGGAAGATAGATGGGGGGATGCAGTCAGAAGTTTCAGAAGAAATACACAAAATCCTATGACAGCTTGAACCTTTATTTTTCCAGCACATTTTTAAAAGCCTGCATTAAAATAATCTTTTTTTTTTTTTGGCCTCAGAGAACTTCAGTAAACAGGGGCACCCAGTTTCCAACCCAGAGAATAATATTGTTCAAATTGCTTTGTTTACTTTCTTTTTTCCTAGGGAAAAATTTTCTGTTTTAGAAAGCACTTTTCCATCTCTCAGTAGAAAAGTCCAGCAGTTATCCAATTTCTTTCTTCTTTTCTCCTTTAGAAAAATCAAAGGAAACAGACTGTCAAGAAAAGGGCGGGGAAAAAATTAAGCCTGATGAAAAAAAAAACAGAGGGTGGGGGGAGACCTGGGCCAAATGGTCACAGCACCAACCAGCCCCGCCAGGGAAACAATCCTGTTCCATTTGGGGGCCCCATGGGGGCTGCTGGCTGTGGGGTCCCAGACTTGGCTAGAAAAGACTCAGACTGGAGGTATTGGTACCTGCAGCAAGGCCATGGAGGAGGCTCAGTTCCACTGGCTCTGGAGGTTAAAAATCTTCAGGAAGTTTCTAGGTCAGGCTGCAGTCTTCGTGAGGTGGGAGGGGAAAGAGAGTATCCCTCACACCAGAAGGTTCCCTGCTCAACTTGCTTGTCCCTCCTGCCTCTTTCAGAGATACTCAGTTTTTTCTCCAGGCTAGACTCTGGATGAAAGGAACCTAGATGGAGGCAAAGGCAGGAGGCCTCTCAGCTCAGAGGACGGTGTTGATGATGCTTTTATTTTGGAGTCTGCAACCCCCCCCCCCAACACCTATCCCAGATTGGGGGGGGTGTAGGGAGAGGGAAGAGGAGAGGTCAGGGGCTAGTGTGCAGGCAGGAGAGAAGCAACGTCCCTTGCAATAGTAAGATTCTATATCTAGGCAGTCCCCAAAGGAGT
The DNA here is from genome assembly GCF_009873245.2 of Balaenoptera musculus. Lineage (NCBI taxonomy): Eukaryota > Metazoa > Chordata > Mammalia > Artiodactyla > Balaenopteridae > Balaenoptera > Balaenoptera musculus. The sequence goes on from NC_045804.1 coordinate 25,891,544, forward strand.
CGAGTCCTTATTTTTTGAGTGGAAATGAAAACTGGTGGGCTTTTTCTTTTAAAATTAAAGGGTTGCAATAAGAAAAATCCATTTCAGGTCAAGGAAGTGGCCTCAGCATCTGCTGTGAAGATGTTGGGTGGGGGAGAAGAAAAACCCTATTGATGTCAGTTCCCTTTTCAGTTCCTAAGATGGATTCGAGCCCCAGTCCTCTTCTCCCCCTGTGTCTCTTCTCTCACCCTGCAGGTCAACCGCTACGAACAGACCCCGGGAGGAGGGGGGCAGAAAGGGGAGGGGGGTCCGGCGAGCCACGTGACCCCAGGGGTGCCAATGTCCGGTCGTGAGGGTATCAGGCCCTTGCAAGTTGCCACCCACCGCCCGGGCCTCGCCCAGCGATGCAGAAAGCCACCTACTACGACAACGCCGCGGCTGCACTCTTCGGAGGCTACTCCTCGTACCCTGGCAGCAATGGCTTCGGCTACGACGGTCCCCCTCAACCCCCCTTCCAGGCCGCCACGCACCTGGAGGGTGACTACCAGCGCTCAGCGTGCTCGCTGCAGTCCCTGGGCAACGCCACCCCGCACGCCAAGAGCAAGGAGCTCAACGGCAGCTGCATGAGGCCCGGGCTGGCCCCCGAGCCCCTGCCCGCCCCGCCGGGCTCACCCCCGCCCAGCGCTGCACCTACCAGTACCACTAGCAACAGCAGTAACGGGGGCGGCCCCAGCAAAAGCGGCCCCCCCAAGTGCGGTCCCGGCTCCAACTCCACCCTCACCAAACAGATATTCCCCTGGATGAAAGAGTCGAGGCAAACGTCCAAGCTGAAAAACATCTCCCCCGGCACAGGTACCGGCTCTCTGGCTTCCTCGTCGTCAGCGTTTGTCCGGGCCAGGAATGTCACTGTTATTCTAGCACCCAGCCCCTAGGCGCCCAGGCGGCGGCCTGGGAACAATATCAGGTGGCTGCGGCAGCGGCGCATTTCCCCGTACCCCCCACCACCTAATGACCCCTGACCCCGCCAACACCCTCTCCCTCCAGCCCCCTCCACCTGAGCTTCTGAGAGGTCCAGAAGTCCAGGTGCTCGGCCTCAGCCCTTCGCAAGGCCGCAGAGTCAGACGCTGCCAGTAGACGCAGAGTCGTCAACGATTGATTATTATTAAGGATGATTACTGTGGGCATTAATCACAGTCGCTCGGGCGGCCCGGGGTCCTGGCCTCCAGGCACTACAGCCTCTTCGCCCCACATTTCCGTGCCCTGCCCAGAATGTCCAGACTCCCCCCCGGGGTTCTCCTCAGTCACCTGCCGGGTCCACAGGACCGGGCGGGGTGGGGGTGGGAGGAGTGTCTACCACACCTGGAACTGGGGATAAGGGGGAGGAAGCGTGCGCGAGAAAATCCAGCCCTAAATAAATGGCCATGCGGCTCTGTCTGCGTGACATGATCAAATTTTCATAAGCTGGGGCAGCGAGAGGCGAACAGGTCTCTTAATAAATGCCACTATTATAGAGTGTCCGCTAATGCGACGGGCGGGTGGGGGGGCGGTGAGAGGAGGAGGCGGGGACGCGAAGGGGAGGGCGGCGGGTGCTCCGAGTCCAGGCCTGGATTTATTAAGAAACGATGCATTCAATTTCGGCGTGTTCAGTAATTATCTTTTATTTCATTTTCTCCCCTTCCCACCCCTCCCCCTCGGATCCAGCAGAGGGCTGCGGCGGCGGCGGCGGCGGAGGAGGCAGTGGCGGCGGCGGGGGCGGCGGCGGCGGGGGAGGGGACAAGAGCCCCCCGGGGTCGGCGGCGTCCAAACGGGCGCGGACGGCGTACACTAGCGCGCAGCTGGTGGAGCTGGAGAAGGAGTTCCACTTCAACCGCTACCTGTGCCGGCCGCGCCGCGTGGAGATGGCCAACCTGCTGAACCTCAGCGAGCGGCAAATCAAGATCTGGTTCCAGAACCGGCGCATGAAGTACAAGAAGGACCAGAAGGCCAAGGGCCTGGCCTCGTCTTCGGGGGGCCCCTCCCCCGCTGGCAGCCCCCCGCAGCCCATGCAGTCCACGGCCGGCTTCATGAACGCCTTGCATTCCATGACCCCCAGCTACGAGAGCCCGTCCCCGCCCGCCTTCGGCAAAGCCCACCAGAATGCCTATGCGCTGCCCTCCAACTACCAGCCCCCCCTCAAAGGCTGCGGCGCCCCTCAGAAGTACCCCCCGACCCCGGCGCCCGATTACGAGCCTCATGTCCTCCAAGCCAACGGGGGCGCCTACGGGACGCCCACCATGCAGGGCAGCCCGGTGTACGTGGGCGGGGGCGGCTACGCGGATCCGCTGCCGCCCCCTGCCGGCCCCTCCCTCTACGGCCTCAACCACCTTTCCCACCACCCCTCGGGGAACCTGGACTACAACGGGGCACCCCCTATGGCCCCCAGCCAGCACCACGGACCCTGCGACCCCCACCCCACCTACACAGACCTCTCCTCTCACCATGCGCCTCCTCCTCAGGGTAGAATCCAAGAAGCGCCCAAGTTAACACACCTGTGATGGAAGAGGGGGGGCTGAGGGGCAGGTCCTGGGGTGGGGGAGACCCAGGAGGGGCGCGGGCTGTGGAATTCTGGGGGACAGCCTGGAGGTCTGAAAGAGGAGGCAGGGAGGTGGCAGCCAGGCTTCCCGGGAAGAAAGGGCCTGGAGTTCCTTCCCCTTCCCCTGGCCTGAGAAGTTGCTTTTTAAGTCCTGCAGCTCTTGTTAAGTCCACCTGCCAACCCATTGGAAAGGAATCTACAGCAGATTGGAGATGACCCTATCAATCCTAGGCCTCCAGCAATACCCAGTTGGAATTCCACCCTCAAGAGTGGGTTAGAGAAAGAGGAGATAGGGAAACAAGGCAGAGAAGCACATTTTAAAAAACAGACAAGATGGCTAGGCCATCACCAGCCAACCAACCAACTTACCTTCCGTCTATGTGGGTAATTCCCCCAAATCTTGATTTTTTTTTTTCCTGGCAATTCTCCTTCTTTAAAAAAAAAAATTAAAACATATTTCAAAACCAAGGGCACAAAGCACGTACCCCTCCCACTTCCCTGAATCCTCAAATTTCTGTCAATCGATTTGAGGTTGATTGGGCACTCCCTCCATTTCTAGTCCCACACTTTTCCTGCTCTAGGACATTAATATCTATACCCCGCCCCCATCAATTACAGTCTTCAGAGGGCTCAGGGATGGTGAGAGATCCTGAAAGTCAGAGCTGTCTATATTATAAATATATATATATATATTTTTTTTTTTTCTTTTATGGCAAAGCTGGGAGGTGAGGGCAGGCAAGTTGTCAGGACTGAAGGTTTGCCCATTCTGCTGCTTCGCATCTCAGCTCCAGGTCCATCCCCCCTCTCTCCACAGAAAGCAGTCGGTGACACGAGGTTCTACACTTTTCTTTTCTTCCGTTGCTCTCTTGACTTAACGTGAAAACAGGGTATATTTTAACAAACTGTCTGTCCCAGGCGGGGTCTGCAGCTGGGCCTGTGTGCCTTGCTCAACCGGGACAGGACACTTTTGTTGCACTTAGAGTTTACATTTTAATGGATATAAAAACAACTGTGAGAGATGCCTGGGCCTGCAGGAGTCCAGCATTGCTCAAAAAGTGTGTGTTCTAGTGAACATTTTCATATATATTTATTGGTTATAGCCTGTTAAAATATTTTCCTTTTTTGTATTATTTATCCCCCTACCTTATGTATTTATATGAGGAAAAAGGAAAAAATTGTACTTTTTTTAGTATTTACTTGTTATAAAGGATGTTGTGTTCCCTGTCATGTAAAACCAGCTATTTTAGTTATATTGTACTCTAGAAAAGAGCTGTAGATTTATGTTAAACTCGTACTTATGAGCAGTTGTAATTAGTTCTAAAAGGCATGAACTCAGCTCCTAATTGTCACTGTATAGTCCTGAATTTGTAGAATTAGAGTTAATTCCCTCTTGGAACTTTCTTTGTTCTTCTGTAGTTACTTTTTTCCTTACTTAAAAGGGTTGTCTGTCAAACAATTCTTGAATAAACTTTCTGTTATCAGTTTTATCTTGTCCTCGTGGTCCAATTTAGATAGCAATGCAACAGGCTGCTGACTGCCAGATTTCCCCCAAGGGAAGAAGAATGGTGAAGACCCTATCCTGGCCTTTTTAGTCTACTGCTCAGGCCCCTACCTCCCCCATCTGTGTCTCAGGTTTATTTGGTTTTTCTCACACAAGCTTGGAACATTCTGCCAACTTCTTTAGCTAAGATATAAGTAACAAGTTTGGGGGGAAAGGAGACTTGGGCGCTCTCTCTCCATCTTTCTGTTTGGCTTCTTTGCCTCTCAGTTTTTCTCATTGATTGGTCTTTTGTCTTTTTGCTTCTTTGGCCACAACCTCCTCACCGCTCCCCCCACCCCCTCCACCCCACCCCACCCCACCCCATGGACAACAACAAAAACTTGGCCCATTACTGCTTCTTACACGCAACCTAAACTTCACAGTTCTCTTCCGGAGCGACAAAGAAGTCGTCACGTGACCCGAAGCCCAGCCACCATTGGGTCTAAAATGAAAACAAAGGAAAATGATTAATCTAAAAAAAAAAATCTGAGGCCTAGACTTCTCAGGTCAAACCTTAAAACTAAAGTGAAATTAAATCACTAAATAAAACTCAGGACGGAGGGAGAGGAGGCGTGTTTGATTTCCACTGCCAGGGAAAGGGGAGAGGAGGAGGGTAGGAGAAGCTGTTGGATCCAAGCGTAAATAAAATGGTCCCCAGGCTAATGTGCTGCTCTGTTTCCACGATCCTTGGGAAAACTTCATTTCTTAGTCGTGGTTCCATAAAACTTTTATCACATTGGAGCGAGGATAGAGAGAGTCTGTCAAAGATGAAATGTCACCGCCGCGTCGCTGGAGCCGATAAGAGCGAGGAGACAGGGCGGCTGAAATATGGAGCTAATTCGTTGAAAGAGAAGCGATGGCTGCTTGCTGAAGAGTTGCATAATTCTAATTGTAAGCGATGCGCCCGCATTGCTTAATTAGGAGCATATATTTGGTGATAGTGATGGGGGGGGGCGTGTCGGTGAGAATCGTTCCAGGCCCTCAGCCTTAAAGCGAGAGCTGATTTTCATTTTTATGTTGCATCCTGGCAGTCCAAGGTTAGTAATTACAGTCTTTATGCAACAATAAATAACAGTAAAAAAGCAACCTGAATTCTACACTCCCCCCACCACCACCAAGTAGGATTTTAACTGGACTAGGCTCACCCAAGCAGCAAGCAATTTAGCATTGGGTCAGGCTATAATTTAAAGGCATAAGAGCGTGCAAAGTTTGATTGGGATCAAATAATGCTCAAGGGTTTTTCTTTCTTTCTGTCTTTCTCTCTCTCTTCCTCTTCCCTGAGTAACATTTTCTGAATGATGTAACTAGATGAAGGGCCATGTTTGGCTCTGGGGGTAGAGTGGATAGATTATTTATCTAGCAGGAGAGAGGCAGGCCAAATCAGAGTTTAGCTCAAGTTTGAAAAACAGAGCTTTGGCTTGAAATTGTAATTGCAAACAAGAAAAATAAGGGCTGCCTTGGCTTGGTGTCCCCTACCCTTCCCTCTGAGGGATTTCAGGCCCTAGCTAAGCAGGGGGAAGGGGAAAATATCTGGTCAAGGGGGAAATATCTGTGCTGTAAGATTCACAGCACAACAAGGGGGCGGGGAAGCAGTGTCTCGGGGAAGGAAGGTTCTCTTGGTCCCTTTTAACACCCAAGTTTTCTGCTGTTCTCTAATCTGGCCATAAAATCTGTCAGCAGGGTTAGAGAGAGCCGTATTTCCTGCAGGGACAGCCGGAGTTGTTGCGGAGAGAAGCGTTCAACCCTGCAGCCAGCTGGAGAGGCTGTGAAAAAACTTGCAGGGCTTTTCAAGGGGGTGGCCGGAGGAAGAACCCTCTCAGGCCTCACTGCACAACTTCCAGACAACTACTCTTCAGATTCTTCTCTGCCTACTCCCCACCCCCACCCCCATGCTCACCTCCAAGTAGCAAAAATTACTTTATTTGGAGCTGAGTTGGGTACAACTAATCGTCTCTGGCAAGTTTGCCCAGTTTTTCAGAGCAGCTCTCTTGGATCTGAACCCTCCAGAGCTTGCCGCCCCCTGCCGTGCAGCCCTCGCCTCCAGCTCCCCTTTTTTCCTCCTGGCTCTCCTCCACCCCACACTTTTCCTCAGATTTCTCTGTCATTTTTTACTCACCCACCACCCACGCGGATGAATACTCACCACCACCCACGCGTCTGTTACATTGACAGAAAGTTTCTAGTTCCAGCTCCCGGCCGAGTTGCCATTTCTCTGCTAACCAGTCTTCTCCTTCTTGCTAGGAGGCAGCGAGCAAGGAGGGGGAGGGGAGGCCAGAGCCGTGGGAGTTCTCCAGACAAACTTTCCACCCAACCCAGCGCCCTTCCTCTGTCCCCATTTCCCATCTGTTTCCCTGCTCTCCCAGAATCACCTTTCTCTTTTGCTAACACCCCCCACCCCCAGGCCTTTTAAAGGGATGTGGAATTTCGGCTGTTCCCTCTGCTTTCCCAAAGAGCCAAATTCTTTGATGCCATCCGAGGGAGCTGTCAGGGGGCTAAGATTGATCGCCTCATCTCCTCTCGGTCCCTCTGACCCACTTATTTAAAAATCTTACCCCAGATCGACTTTTCATTTTCTGCTTTGAGATCTAGTTTCCCACCGACTGCTTGGGGTCCTGAGTCTTGTATCCCTTCCCTCCAGTAAATTACAGCACTCCCTAAAGTTCATACTATCTTGATCCTCTGAAAAGAAATAAACAACAACAATTCCCCCCAGGGGCCAGAAATGGAATATCATCTCAGTGGTCATTATTTTTTCACCCCCTCCATGTTCAGGGAATTCTATCTTGTCAGGGATATTAATTAATACAATGGCAAAAATGGCAGGGGGATTCCTAGAGGGAAAAGCCCCACCTCCACCCCATACATTGACCTGAGGTTTGAGAGTTCTCTAAGTTAAATCGGTGGCTACCTTGGTTCCTGTTCCTGTTGCTGGATATAGATGCAGATACAGGCTTGAGGCTTGAGTGGGTGGGTGCATATGCATCTTAGACCCTGTCTGTTGGGGGTGTCACAGAGGAGTGCAGATGCCTCCAGGTGAGGAGGCAGGTAGACACAGGGGCAGGGGTAGTGCTGCAAACGCTGGGCAGAGAATGCAACTGAGACCACACAGCTATGTAGGCCGGAGGTGCAAAAGGGCCCCTCACTATCTCTCTCACCCCTCTGTGTCAGCCTAGGAGTACTTGTCGATTTCCCAAGATTTATCTGTTGCTTTTGGGGGGTGGGTTGGGGATAGTGGTGCTGATGCTTGCAAATCTCTTGCTTACTGCATGGTAACACCGACCTTTCCCAAAGGCGAAAGCCTCTTTTCACTACCTCTTCCTCTCACATTGAGATCCTCACTCAGCTTCCTTTTGGGGGGAGGGGAGGGGAAGAGAATGCTGCTGGCCTTGTAAAGAAAGCTTTAATTTACTCTATTAAAAATATTTGCAGAAGAGGATGATTTCTCCCTTAGGTTCTCGTTTCCTGGGATTCCAGAACCTCCCATCCTCTGAAGGGGATGAGGAAAAGGTTCCTTTAGCTTTTCTGGAGAAAGGGAGGCATGGGGAGAGGGAGTGTAGGACTGGGGAGCTCATGGTGTCCAGGTCATGGTCCTCTAGAGTTTTTGAATCAATTAAAGCAAATAATGCTCTCTGTTTTCCACCAGGCCCAGACAAGCGATTGGCCAAGGCCGGTCCCGTGACCATGAATTCCCTGCAATTTCGCCGGAGTCCTGGGTTTAATAGAGAGAGTCCCCATACGCTTGTATTTATCAGCAATATACAATTATAAAGGCCCAAAATTAAAAAAAAAAAAAGAGCAAAATCTTCCCCTCCCAAAATCGCTCCATCACACAGACCTGGGGGGGGCAGGAGGGGGGGTCCCTTCCGATCCTCCCTCCTGACGCCCCCCCAGCAGGCCCCCTCCCCCACCATTGAAAGCCATGAATTTTGAATTTGAGAGGGAGATTGGGTTTATAAACAGCCAGCCATCGCTCGCCGAGTGTCTGACTTCCTTCCCCGCTGTCTTGGAGACATTTCAAACTTCATCAATCAAGGAGTCGACATTAATTCCTCCTCCTCCTCCTTTCGAGCAAACCTTCCCCAGCCTCCAGCCCGGCGCCTCCACCCTTCAGAGACCCGGGAGCCAAAAGCGAGCTGAAGATGGGCCCGCTCTGCCGCCGCCGCCGTTCCCCGCCGCCCCCATGGCCCCTGAGTTCCCCTGGATGAAAGAGAAGAAATCCGCCAAGAAACCCAGCCAATCCGCCACGTCTCCCCCGGCCGCCTCCTCCGTCCCGGCCTCCGGGGTCGGATCGCCCGCAGGTCGGTAAGCGCGGTAGGCATGGGGTGAGGGGCAGCTAGAAAGAAAGGGGGAGAAGGAGCGATGGGGGAGGTAGAAAAGCTGGCGAGCCTGTTGGGGTTCTTTGCCCCCGTCGATTCCAGGGACGAGGAAGCAGAAAAGACCGCTGGGGTTCAGGCCTGACCGCTGCCTGCACTTTTTTTTTTTTCTTTCTACAGCAGATTTTGGAAGCCGGTTGGGGAAGAGCTTTTTTTTTTTATGCTAGAAGAAAAGGATTTGATTGAGGTTTCACCTTTATCTGTGTGGAGGAGTGTTGTTGGCTGGGGTCGAATCTGGAGGCAGGAAAAGATTCGGTCCCATCTACCCCAGCTCTAGGAGAAGAGGGGGAATTTGAGAGCTAGGGAGCTAGGGAGGAAAGGAGGTGAGGAACAATCTTTCTTTATGAACCCTCTTCCCCAGGCTGAGTTGGAAAGTGCCGAAATGAGGGGTCCACTCAGAGGACCTGGGAGGGGGCTCTGAGGTTCTGGGGGAGAAAGGGAACCGCTTCCTACCACCCCCTGCGTGGCTCGTGGGCGGCTCTCTGAATGCTTTGCCCTGACCCGGGCCGAGTCTGGAGGCGAGAGAGGGACGGGAAAGAAGGCAAGAGCCTTGGGAGCGAGCCGCTTTGGTAAGCGGTCAGGGCGGGGGTGCTGCTGATATTGTTTTGGGCTGATGGGGTAGTCTTTATTTCAACCAAGTCGAGGTTGGGCTAAGGACACGGCCCGCGTTGACGCCCAGCCCGCTTTCCCTGCAGATGGGCCGGGACTGCAGGAGGCCGCGGGCGGCGGGGCGCGCAGGCTGCGCACTGCTTACACCAACACGCAGCTGCTGGAGCTGGAGAAGGAATTCCACTTTAACAAGTACCTGTGCCGGCCGCGCCGCGTGGAGATAGCGGCCTTGCTGGACCTCACCGAGAGGCAGGTCAAAGTGTGGTTCCAGAATAGGCGCATGAAGCACAAGCGGCAGACGCAGCACCGAGAGCCGCCCGACGAGGAGCCAGCCTGCCCCGGCGCGCCGAAGGACACCGGCGAGCCCGCCGAGGAGCCCGTGACCAGCCCGGGCCGCCCCACCGCCTCGCAGGCGGCGCGGGAAGCCTGCTGTCACCCGCCCGAGGTCGCGCCGGGGCCTCCGAGCGCCTCGGGCCCCCGGCCTTCGGCAGCTCGCGTGGAGGACACGGGCGCGCGGAGGCCAGGCGGCGCGCTGCGCGGGGCGGGCGGGCTGGGGCCGGAGCCGTTGCCAGAAGACGCCTTTCCGGAGCGGCAGGATTCACCTTTCCTCCCCGACCTCAGCTTCTTCGCGGCCGACTCCTGTCTCCAGCTGTCCGGAGGCCTCTCCCCCAGCCTCCAGGGCTCGCTCGACAGCCCGGTTACCTTTTCCGAGGAAGAGCTGGACTTCTTCACCAGCACCCTCTGTGCCATCGACCTGCAGTTATCCTAATAACCCGCTTCCTCCTCCCGGCCCTCGACCCCCGCCCCCCTCGGCTGCCGAGGATCCCCCTCCCCGAGCTGTGTAGACTTCTTTATGTGTTTTGCTAAAATTCAGGTATTATTGAATTACCGTTTAATCCACTTCCTTTCTTCTCTCTTTAAAATACTGGGCACTCGGGCGTCTTTTAAAAGTCACACAGAAAAAGTCCGTTTGGTAGAGTCCTTCCAACGAAATCTCAGGAATAATTAAACTCTGGCGCGGGGGCGGGGGTGTGCTTTCTTAAAAGGAACTAGAGGAACCTATTTTCCTCTTTTTTTTTAAGTTTTAGATCGTAGATTATTTATTAAAACTCTTTAATAATAGGAAAAGGGAAAAGTATTTATTGTACATTATTTTCATAGATTAAATAAATGTCTTTATAATACGAAAACGAGTGTTTGTGTTGGGACCCAGCCCCTTTCCTCTTCGCACCCCCTAGGCCGGCCCTCACTCCCTCAGGACCAGCGCCAGGTTTGTCTGGCCCTGGGCCGACTAAGCCCGGGTGGTACAAAAGGGGCCCTATTTGGCCGCCCGCCTCTCCGCCCGCAGCTCTGACGAGATTGGGCGTTTGTTGCCACCCCCTAACAGATAGCCTTTGGCTCTGCTTAAAAATAAACGTAGGGGGAGAGGGTGCGCTGCCAACTGAAGTGGGTGCCAGGAGAAGAGGCTTCGGGGTCGTGGTGGGAGGCGCAGAGGTTCAGCTAGATTGGGAGGGGTCCTAGGGTTTCCTAGGCTTCTCGCCTCAGTGCCCCAAGCAGGGTGGAGGAGCTTTTTCCAGGACCCCTGGGGACCCGACTCCTGGGGTCGTGGGCAGGGCCAAGGAGTGGAGTGGGGTCGGGGGTTTTCTGGGGAAGCAGGGCCTGTGCCCAGGGATGGTAACTGACCTCCAAGTGGACAAGAAAGGAGACCGGGTGGAAAATGTAGCGGGGGCCGGGCACCAATGCTCTTCGGGCCCCTCAGTCACCCTAAGGCTCCTGGAGTTGGGAGGAGAGTCCGAAGAGCTGCCGGGCGACAAGCCCCGGGAAGCCCGGGCTGCGTTGGGAGGCGCTTGGCCTGCAGGCAGCGAAGGAGGAGCGAGGAACGCGGGAGGGACACAGGGAAGCAAGGAAGATGCTCAAAATGGCGCTGGGGCCGGGCGGCACGGAGGGCGAGGGAAGAGCTTGTGGCCGCCATGACAGCCGCCTCGGGATGCGCGGGGCCAGCCCCGGGGACCGTCCCCGCACCCACCTTCGCCTTTCCGGATCATCCAGATGCCAGAGAAGAAAGGGAGCCCGGGAGCCTCCTTTTGGTTTTTGTATTGTTTAAAAAATCAGCCCAACGGATGCTGAGGACGCGAGATGGACGGAGAATCCGCGAGGGGGTGGGAGTGGGAGGGGGTGAACGGCGGATCTTGTTGGCCCGGGTCTGCCTAGCCGAACCTGACTTTTGATCCTTCGCTCTGGGATTTGATGCCCGGCCAGAGCTTTCTCCAAGTGCAGACCTACCTGTCTTTGCCCACAACTTCATTTGCCATCTCAACACTATCTCCTATCCCCCACCGCACCTTGCCAGGCTTCTTGCAAACCCGGTAAGCGGGAAGCAAGGATCGATCGCCCCATCTGCCTCCTGGTTTGTTCCGGGGAACGTGGAGATTTAAAGGGCCCTGGAAAGCCATCCATCCTCCTTAGGTTTATTTAATATTTCTCGGGCTCAGAAACAGACACCACAGGGCTACCTCCCCAGCAGATGCTGCCGTTCTTGAAAAGCAGTTTATTTCCCAGGCCTCCCAGACTTTCCCCTGAACCAGCAGGACGGGGACTTGGAGTACCAGGCACCGAGAGGCAACAACTGTCAGGAAGAGCCAGGAGCCAACATAGGTCGTGACATATAGGACCAGACAGGCCCTTGCATATTTTTTTAACCTGGTCCCTCAGTGTGGGAAGCACACACATCTTATTCTGCTGGAATTTAATCAATCCCTTAAACTGTCTTAATATAGAATTCATCTCCTGCATTAAATAATGTTATGCCACGTTAAATTGCACTTATTTCTTTCATAAATAAATTAATATAGAACAATTAGATGTGTTATTAATAATGATATCATGTATCTTAGTTTATTTTCCCTCATAAAATATATAGGTATGAAATAAATTCAATATATTAAAGTAATAATACACAGCTTATTGGCTTGTGTGTTTATTTTCCCCATAAATAAGTGAACATATAATATATTAAAACCACACTATACATCTCATTGGGCTGTGTGTTTATTTCTCCATAAAATATGCCCATAGACAGTGTTTAACATCTTTGAAATCACAGCACATGGCTATCTCTACACCAACAAAATAAAGACATTTCAGCTGGGGTGTTGATTTCTGTGGACAGCCAAACTAGATAATTTGGTCTAATTAAAAATGCTATAGCAAAGAGCGAGAATACTAGAAGGATCTTGCTGATTGCCCACCTTCCAGCTTTCTTTGGTCAAAAGGAGAGCACCCTTGATCATTGCCAAAAATGCAGGATCTGCTCCGCTGGATTCACCTCCTGGAATCATGGCTTGGTCTGCAGTACTCGGGGGCCTCTAAGGCTCCAGTTCTCTAAGAGACTTGATGGACCAGCAGCATCGGCTGTATCTGTGAGCTAGTTAGAAATGCAGAATCTTAGGCCCCACTCCGAATCTTCTGAATCAAAATCTCAATTCAGCAGATCCCCAAGTAATCTATATGCACATTAAAGTTTGAGAAGTATTGCTGGATCGTAATGCCACCTTTCTTCCTGCCTTCCTCCCATGCTTAAGAATTTTTTACCCACTTTACCTGGGCACTGCCTTCCAATCTACCCCAACCCAAACCAGTGGCCCACAGGGCACTGAATTTCAGCTCCTGCCTGAGGCTGCATCATTCCCTAATCCCTCCTGCCAAAGTGAGTGGAAGGCCCAACAAAAGGCTCAATCTACCTGTTTAGATCTAGGTACTTTGTGTGTCCTGGGAGTGAGAAGCAACCAATCCAGGGAATCAGGAGGTCCAGCATTTCCCTTGATTGATTATTAATTAGAGAGGAGTTAGAACTCTTTTTACAGGCAACATACAGCCTCTCTCTCTTTCTTCTGTCCCATGTTTCACGTAACTCACCATCTCTGATGCCACCAGAGCAGAACAAAGAGGCAAGGTATTTCCAAAAGGAAATGACTCCTCTTTTCTATCCCAACCAATTTTAAATTCAAAGGAATGCCTGGCAATTTAGGATTCATAAGGGGCCAGGATTCAGGATGCCTGTGTTCCAAATTAGCTCCTTTTCCTTGTTTCATCTCTAGGGTCATCCTCTTTAACCTGAGTTTTCCAGCCTGGCTATGGAGAAGGAAGGAGAAGAGGATGGTTTCCCAGATAAGGCAGCAGACCCCCCAGTGATGGCAGGTTAGAGGGCAGTGCCAGGTGGCTGTACTCACTTATCCTATCCTGATGGGGCAGGACTCCTCTTGAGTGGTATGTAGCACAGACTGGTTATAAACTGGCTGTGGTTGGAGTGGGAAGGCTTCAGTGCAGTACTGAAAGCTGCTGGTCAGTCTGCCCTGCTCTTGGTGAGTCATTCTTTTAAGAAGAATGGCCCATTAATATTATGGTGAAAGCAAAAGACCGTTAGATTGAGGAATTATTTGCAATCATGATAACCATGAGTCATTAAAATTTTTTTTTTTAAACTTATGCCAGGGTAAATCCCTTCCCATTTCTGGACCTCAGTTTCTCTAACTATAAAATAAATGGAAGAACTAAATGCCTCTAATGTTCTCTGCATCAGTATATGCCAAAAGTATATTCATTAGTCTTCACAAACAATGTATCAAATATTTATTATGGCTGGTGTCATGTGCTTTTAAATGGAGGTGGTGACTCTTGATGTTTGATGATAGCCCACCTCCCAAGTATCTGGTACAGCCATTTTAACAAATTTCAATTTGTATCTTTACACAAACAATCATGCCCCAATCACTATTTAAAAGCAGGGAGAGAAATCTTTTCAACAAGCATGTAATTGGTTGTAGTGCTGTGTGCCAGGTGCCAGGTATTCAATGAATATGAGTATTAAGAAGTGTCCTAAAAATATAAAAATTCCCAATAAAGTAGTTAAAAGTGTTACCAGTTTTGCTATGGCTTCAGAAATGACATCCTTCAATTTAATGTGATGCAGTTTGTAGTATTTGGACAACACTTCAGCGATGCTGGATTTTCCCACAGCAGGAGGACCAAGAATGCAAATTTTGATGGGCTAAAAGAGGAGAATAAGCATCATACAGGGAGCTCTGAACCATCTGTAGCTAGACAGTGTTCTTTATTTCAAGGGTCGGCCCTTTTAAGCCTCGGGATCCTGCAGGCTGACTCTCACTCCTCCATCAAGACCCCAGAGTCACTTCCCCCTGGTGTTTAATGAGCATCCACTACGTGCCCTGAGCTGGGCATGGGGGACACGACACTCAGCAAGATGTGAACCAAGTACTCGAGCATTACATGCTACCAGTTTCACCTTTGTGGTGCTACTCCTGTAAAGGCAGCAGAGAAATAGAACTTCTGGTCCACTATACAGGGTGCTTAATTTATTGCTTGATGAACATTGTTTCTGAACTAAACTTGGTCTTTAATTAAACTTTTCTTTTTAAAAATTAATTAAAAAAAATAAAAATAAATGAAAACAAAACAAAACAAAAAAAGTGTCCTAGCCAAGTTTTCCTCTGGCTTTCATTCTCTGCCACCTTCCCCAACATTTTGTTATGTTTACTCTTGTTTGAAAAAGAGTAGGACATTTTATACAAAAAGAGGCACCAAACTTCTTTGTCATGGTGTATTAGACTTTATTTTTTTTAATGTTTATTTATTTATTTTGGTCACTCCACGAGGCATGTGGGATCTTAGTTTCCAGACCAGGACCAGGGATCGAACCCCTGCCCTCTGTAGTAGAAGCATGGAGTCCTAACCACTGGGCCTCCAGGGAATTCCCAGTGTACTAGACTTTAAAAGTCCCCTGTAGTCAGGTTTTATCTGGTTGCTAGGGTATCAGAGCATAGGTACAAATTCTGGGTCCCCCTAAAGAGCTCTGCTGAACCCCCTGCCCACCTTTCCTCCAAGTCTCTGACAAACACTCACTGGCCCCACTGTACATCTTCCTGAAATATGGTCTATCAAGTAAATGTCCTCAGTTTGCAGAAAGGAGACTCTCGGGCCCTACATCATTCCCTTCACCTGCTATGGCTGGTGTGGCCCAAATCCTCCACTGACCTCTCCAGCCCAGCTCTGCCCTCCTGCTCCCCCACCCCCATCCCTCTCCACACTCAGTGGTGAGGCAGATATTTGGTGCCTGAAGGAGATCTAACAAACTGCTTCCTCCTCTGAGGAGACAGTCAACAGTAAAAGTGCCTTCCTAAAACCTTCTCTAATTCCCAACCACCACAGAAAAATCACAGTTTGGACAGTCATTCAGATACAAATTCAGCTTGATGGATGTTCAGTAAGTTCTCCACCGCGGGTATTTTGGCTGCAACCACCATACCTGGATAGACCCAATTAAGTAGAAAGTTATTTCAATTCTTCATGTTTCTCTAATCTTTCCTTTTAGAAAGATCCCGACTCTCTGACTTACTTTTCCCTCCAGGTGAAAGTTTACATCCTATTCTGACATCACAGAAGTCAGGTTCAACCCCTACCTTGGGAAGGACAGTTTCTAAGCTAAACCCTTCAAGGGAAGAGAGAAAACATCTAGAAAACTTTTCTCCAAAATTTGGAAGGTCAGGAAGTTCTTGCTAATACCCAACCTCAAATCTTTCTGCTGCAGTTTTTTTTTTTAAATTTATTTATTTATTTTATTTTTGGCTGCATTGGGTCTTTGTTGCTGCGTGCGGGCTTTCTCTAGTTGCGGTGAGCGGGGGCTACTCTTCGTTGCAGTGCACGGGCTTCTCACTGTGGTGGCTTCTCTTGTTGCGGAGCACGGGCTCTAGGCACGCGGGCTTCAGTAGTTGTGGCTTGCAGACTCTAGAGCGCAGGCTCAGTAGTTGTGGCGCATGGGCTTAGTTGTTCCGTGGCATGTGGGATCTTCCCCGACCAAGGTTCGAACCCGTGTCCCCTGCATTAGCAGGCGGATTCTTAACCACTGTGCCACCAGGGAAGTCCCTCTGCTGCAGTTTTAATCATTTGGATTTGTTATAGATTATACAATATTAGGCTTTACTTTTCAAAAAACTCTTCAGTTTAGAAGAAAATCCTTTGCCTAAACGGAGCCAGCCTTCTGAATTCTCAATGAAATTTGCATATGATAAAGTACATATTGTACAATTATGGTGATATGTTACATAAAGATATAGCACATGTGCTATTTTCCTATCACATATTTCCATATTTTAATATGCTAGTTATATTAAAAAACTGAAGACTGACTCACACTATTTCAGAATGTGCATGTAATGTCAATATCATACACTTATAGAGTTCTCTATGGTTTATATTTTCTTGTTTGCTTTAATCCTACTAACAATGCAGTGAAGTAAGCAGTATTAAACCCATTCTTCTTCTCTGAGGCTGAGATTCAGAGGAACCAGGAAACTTGTCCAGGACCATAATGCTAAGAAATGGCCAAGCAAGGATTTGAACCCAAGTATTCTGGCCCCAAAACTAACAGTCTTCCCAGTACATTATGCACCACCCGTAGCCTATGGTTCTCAACCAGACTTGTGACATTTTAATGAGCTTGTAGTAAGACAAACAGCACTGAATTCAGATTGCATCCTCCCCCAAAACAGCAACAAGAAACCATTTCTTATGGAGAAAAAAATTATAACCCTGAATATCTTTTAAATTCTTAAGTTCCAGTCTTTGATCTTGAACTTTGGTCTTCAAGATCTGGGCTGGGGAGAGCAGGCAGAAAGGCACTTAAGGGCCTAATGAAAGAACTGTTAGATTGCTCCTGCCAACCCCCAGCTAAAGCAGCTTCCTCCATAGAAAAGGCCAGAATTAGGTGCAAACTTCTAACACTTCCCCATTCTGATTAGAATGGTCTCCCTGCCTTAGTGGTACAGGGATCAGTATCTCTCAAAGATCATTTCAGGGACTTCCCTGGTGGCGCAGTGGTTAAGAATCTGCCTGCCAACGCAGGGGACCTGGGTTCAAGCCCTGGTCCGGGAGGATCCCACATGCTGTGGAGCAACTAAGCCCATGTGCCACAACTACTGAGCCTGCGCTCTAGAGCCCGCGAGCCACAACTACTGAAGCCTGCGTGCCTAGAGCCCGTGCTCCACAACAAGAGAAGCCACCGCCATGAGAAGCCCGCGCACCGCAACGAAGAGTAGCCCCCACTCACCGCAACTAGAGAAAGCCCGTGCGCAGCAACGAAGACCCAACACAGCCAAAAATAATGAATAAATTAAAAAAAAAAAAAAAAAAAAAAGATCATTTCAGTACTAAACATGCCTGTGTTTTCCTTGCTCTCCTATATGTCTAAACAGATTATAGAAAAGAGGAAATCAACTATATTTCACTTTGGTGTTGGGTCTTCCCAGACCATCTCTGGTGACTTTAATTTGGTCAACCAGATAATCCTATAGGCCATAGGTTACTTCAGATGTGGATTACACTGTTTGTTTGTTTGTTTTGTGTTTCACTCAGCTATGGGCTTAGCAAGGAATCCAGGCTCCATAGGGTTTCTCCTCAGGCCAGAGGCCAGTGGAGTTTCTTTTAAGGAGGAAGAGACTTGGGAACCTAAGGACCCATGTTGCTTTTTCTCCCAGTCCTTTCTGCTGGGGCTCGGAGAGCCACCAGGAAATCTGAAAAGTTTTCATCTTTCTGCTACACAAAAGAAGGTAGCAAGGCTCAGGGATGAATTGGAGAGCAGAGTGAATTGGGAGAGCTGAGACCAAAGCAACCACTGCACTTGACAATATAACTTGAGGCACATTTTCTCCGCCCCCTTCCTTCTAGTCTTTATAATAGACTATTGGTGACTTCAGCTGTTACTAGGGAGACTGCATTTCCCCAATTCCCAGAATGATTTCTACTCTTTTATTAAACTGATTTGGAGTTTACTTCCCCCTTTAGACCTCAAATTGTTCCCTTAATTAGGAGGGCGAGGGATGAGGTGAGGAGGGTCTCCCTGGGTTGAGGGAAAGGTGGAAAGTAGAGTCTCAAGTCTCCCAGAAGCAGGACAGCCAGGTCAGATATAGACCTAGTTCAGATTTGGGGTTTGAAGAGAAACCCTGGTTCCCTACTTCCCTCTTCTCCAAATGCCTCTGTGGAGAACATCTTAAAGTGAGAGGAAACTGTTGGGAGCATCTACAAACCCAAAAGGGGAAATAGAAAGAAATCTTGTTCTCACCTCAACACTCCTTTTCTCTTCAGTCCCTCTGCAGGCCGCCCCCGCCCCCCACCTCAATTCTCCTTTCCTTTGTCCGCCCTCATCCCTTTGCACTGAACATTCTCTCACCCTCCCCCATTGCATCTCTCTTAAAGGAGTTGCCAGCTGGTCCCCTCCCCCCAACTTGTCCTGCTCTGAAGCAGGGTCTGAAGCAGAGTACACGTGAGGAGGGAGGGGGGCAGGGGTCCTGTGAAATGCTCTAAGCTCTTTTATAGCTGAGGGCTAAGCAAGGCTCACAGTTATTAAGAAAATAGAAAGGCAGTGTGATTCTGGTGATAGAGACAGAAAGTAGGAGGGGACAGGCAAAATGAGGGGACCGGGAAACAGAAAGAGGGAGCGACACAGTGACTGAGAGACAACTTAGGGCCTCCTTGCAGAGGGATGAGTACTCACCCTGCCCTTTTTGGGGCAGGGAAACCTGAGAAGTTTTGAGGGTCCTCTCTGGACCTGTCCCACCTGCTTCCCCTTCCTCTCCTCAGCTCAGTTGTTTACAGAGATCCTCCCCTGAACTCTTGCCCTCCTGGACTTGCCCTAGCCCTGGCCCCAGGCCTCCAGCCAGGCAGACACCCTGACAGGTTACAAATGAGCGTGGGTGTTAGATTGCGCCAAGCTCTTGTCCTCGGAGTCTGGAGGAGGAGAATCAATGGGCTCTACCTAAGAGCTTCCCTTCCAGTTCCATCCCTGTCTGAATAGAGTGAAGGAGCCACTTCCTGTTCTCCTCCCCTCCCCCAACCCTAACCCAACAGACACACGGAGCAGAAAGGGGTGAGACTCTGCTCCTGAGCCTGAAGCTCCCGTTCTCTAAGCAAACTCCTTTGACCTGTTCTAGAAAGTCATCAGAAATTTGAGTCATCTTTAAGATGTAATTGGTATTGAATTTATGGATTTGAGGCTTGGGATTTGGGGGGGTGTGCTGTGGGGTAGGAATGAACCAGAAGAATGCACTACACTAGTTTTAAACACTTCAGAAAGAGAATAAAAATTCCCTCCTCTTCACCTGTAAGTAAACATTACCTAGCTCTGTGCTCATTGTGGCTCTCTGGAGAGATACAGGGAGTTATCTGAGTCTGAGTGAGTGAGCCAGCTACAGCTATGGATGGCTAGAGAGAGGATAAATACATCCAGAGAAATGAGTTGATGGATAGGTAGGGAATGAATATAAATATGGAGAGAGATGGACGAAGAGAGAGATGGATTGAGACAGAGAGAATATAAAAAGAAGCTGAGGGAGAGAAATGCATGTGTGAATGAGGAGAGAGTGGTTATGTGGAGAGATGGAGAGAGGAATGGGGCATTTCTCATCCTCCTCTCCACATTTCTGTCATCTTGTCTTGCTCCTTGATATGCCAGTTTCCCACCCCTCACTTAATTCTTCCTCTAGATTCTGGGCCCTGCCTCACACCCTTAGGTGTTTTTGCACCCTCTACCTTCACAGTCATCCATTTGGCCCAAAATAACATACCTCACTCAGCTGTCCTAGCCCATCACCCCAAATTGGGAGAAAGAAACTCAGAGTGGGAGTTCTGGGCAAAGGAGGCTGGATTCCCCATCTCCTGGTCTACAGACTTGGTGAGGGGGGAAGGCTCCTTTGGGTGGGGGGTGGGAAGAATGAAGGGCAGCTGGGTTGAATTTGTCCAAATCTAATAACCTAGAAGCCTATTGAAGGCCTTGGGGGTTGGGAGGGGAGGAAAGTCCTGAATATTCCTCTAACTTTTCCCCCCTCTCCCTCTGGTCCCTTCTTTCCAAAAGTCTTTGAAGAAAGATGTTTTTGACGCTTCCACGTCGCCCTCAGATGGATGGGCTGCGGGTGATTGAAGTGTCTTTGTCATGCTAATGCTCAGGGGGTGATGGATGGGCGCTGGGGCTGCCAAACTCTGGCCCGCTGCGCCCATTGGTCTGGGAGAGATCACATGCGCCCCTCCACCCCCACTCCCTACCCCCTTCCTGGGGGAGCCCTGGCCCAGGCGAGCTGGGTTAGGCCATGGATGCAAGCTTCGGCGCTGTGACATACTGCGGAAAGGTTGTAGGGCAAGAGGGTGTCTCCCCCAAACAGGCCGACCCTCCTGCGGCCTCGACGCATGGACTATAATAGGATGAACTCCTTCTTAGAGTACCCACTCTGTAACCGGGCACCCAGCGCCTACAGCGCCCCTACCTCTTTCCCCCCCAGCTCGGCTCCCTCTGTTGACAGCTATGCAGGCGAGACCCGCTATGGTGGGGGGCTGCCCAGCCCCACGCTCCAGCAGAACTCAGGCTATCCGGCCCAGCACCCGCCCTCGGCGTTAGGGGTGCCCTTCCCCAGCTCCGCGACCTCGGGGTACGCCCCGGCTGCCTGCAGCCCCAGCTACGGGCCTTCTCAGTACTACCCTCTGGGCCAGCCGGAAGGAGATGGAGGCTATTTTCATCCTTCAAGCTATGGGGCCCAGCTGGGGGCCTTGCCCGACGGCTATGGAACCGCTGGAACGGGCCCGGGGCCGTACCCTCCGCCGCAGCCCCCTTACGGGAACGAGCAGACAGGGAACTTTGCACCGGCCTATGCTGAGCTCCTCTCCGAGGCCAAGGAATCGCCCTGCGCGTCAGAAACCAGCCTCCCCACAGCCCGGACCTTCGACTGGATGAAGGTTAAGAGGAACCCACCCAAGACAGGTAGGGCTCAGACGTGGCCACCCCCTCTCTGGGGCTCAGAGCGGCTCTGCTGCTTCTGCACTGAGGTGTCCTGGGCTAGGTTCCTGTCTCTGCGCCGCTGGGTAGAGGCAGGTAAGAGCACTCTGCCCGGTCTCAGGTCAGGTGGGGTCTCCCCACCCAGAGAGTGCCCGGTTCCCATTAAGAGTAAGTCTCCACACATAGCCGCACTTCCGGATCTGTGTGCCCAGCTCAGGCCCAGGACCCGCTGTCCTGCGGAGGGATGGGGGATGGGAGCGAGGGGAGACTGATCCAGATCACCTGGAGGGGTGCTTGGTGCTTCGAGAGCTGAAGCGGGACAGCATGGTGAATGGGGGTGCAGAGCTGGCCAGGGGGGAGGGGAGGGGAAGGAGAAAGAGGTGAGAGAACTGACGTGGCCTTTCTCTCGCCCCGCCCTTAGCGAAGGTGTCCGAGCTGGGCCTGGGCGCGCCCGGTGGCCTCCGCACCAACTTCACCACGCGGCAGCTGACCGAGCTGGAGAAGGAGTTCCATTTCAACAAGTACCTGAGCCGGGCCCGGAGGGTGGAGATCGCCGCCACCCTGGAGCTCAACGAGACGCAGGTCAAGATTTGGTTCCAGAACCGGCGCATGAAGCAGAAGAAGCGCGAGCGGGAGGGAGGCCGGGTGCCCCCAGCCCCTTCAGGCTGTCCCAAGGAGGCGGCTGGAGACGCCTCCGACCAGTCCACGTGCACCTCCCCGGAAGCTTCGCCCAGCTCCGTCACCTCCTGAACTAAACCTCGCAACCGACGGGGCTCCCCAGCACCGGAGCGCCGCCGTCCAGCCCTCTCCTCTGCTCTCCCTAACCCTGGGCCTCGGCTTTACTACTCAGGCGATCCTCACCAAGGCTGGGGCGCCAGTTTAGAGCTGCTTTTGGGAGGAATGGGGGCCCCTTTTCTCCGGTCTGGGCAAGGTGCTGATGGCTGGGGACCCTACAGGAGGACCAGAGGCATGGGAGACACCCAACCTGTCAAGAGTAAAGGGAAGGGCTTCCCTCTGCCTTTAATCTGGGGATCAGCATGTGGGCGGGGTGGGAACAAGTCCCAGCCTCCTGGATTCTCCTTTCCCTCCCAACTTCGATTTGTTCAGTCCAGTGCCTTTGAGCTTCGAGGACTCTCCTAATGCACTCTTATCCTAACTCCCCCTTCTAGGCCCAGGACAGAGAGAAGGCCTTGAGGTTTCTTGTGTGGGAGGTGTTTGGGTGCAGGCATATTACCAATGCTTAATCTTTCTAGTCACCACAGACCTTACAATAGCACCAGCTGCCTTGCGACAGACCAAAAAGCACCCCCCCCCAATCTAAGCCTATTAACCCCCTCCTGGCACATTTGTATTGCACTAGCAGCCTCCAGAGGTTGTTTTCTGAGACCTGCCTCCCCTCCCACCAGTGACCTCATCTCTAAGCTACCAAAGTGTTTTGGAACTTGGTACTTCGGAGACTTCTGCAATTTTGTTTGAGGCTGGGCCCCAGCAAGCCTCTACCAGGAAGGCGCAGGCACGCCCCCACTAGTTCCTCCCCTATTTATTGCCTCCTGGAAAAGCCAGGACCCTCCTCCTCATCTCCACCCCGACCCCTGGCGCAGCCCAGGGAGGCCCAGGTGCAGGGAGAGCTCCTACCAGCAGCAAGCATTCTCTGAACCTTGGAGACAGTGGAGGCACCACTCTTTCTGGAAACCTGAGCCCCAAGCAATCGGGTTCTCTCTGTACCTCCAGCTGCCTCATTTCAATAAAGTCTGTGTTTTCCCCTCTTCCGCCTCTTCTGCTCCTCCACCTAGGGGTAAAGGAGGCTCTCTCCAAGAGCCCTGGGGGAGAGATGAGGAAAGAGTAGGTGCAGGCTGGTTGGGCGGGAAGGAGCTGAGCTTTCAGAGCTCGGCTGGATAAAGAGAAGGACTTACTGGGTGGGGCCTAAGCAGAACAGGGCCCTAGGTTTCCAGATCTGACAGCCGTCAGCCCTCAGGTCATTGGAGGAATGTGGGAAGACCTGGAGGGAAAGGGTGGTGGGGAGGATACAGTTCAGAGAGGGTCCTGAAAGGAAGGCAGGAAAGAAGAAAAACGGATCTGTTTGGAGAGAACAGAAAAGGGTGTGAAAAGAGGAGGAAGTTCGGGGGAAGGCAAAGGGCCCATTGCCCCTTCTCCCTTCTGCGTCCCCCACGTCCAGAGCGAGGCCTGGCATAGAGTGTGCCTCGGTAAATATAAATATTTGCTGGGGAGGCTGTTCATCGTCCCCCTCCCCGCCAATTCTTGCTCAGAGAAAGTCAGAGGACAGGTCCCCCGACAAACTTCAGATTGGCACACGGGTTACCCCTCCACTCCCGCTCCCAGCCTGGCGCCCTTCCACCCACCCGGGACGTCGGGGCTCGGGAGCCGGCGAGGCTGAGAGACTCTGGCCGCAGCCGCCCGCCTCCGAAGTGCCGTCCACCAGGCTCCCGGTGACTCCCGGGTCTCCGGCGCTGGACAGCATGGGAGGCGAGGCGAAAGGGCCGAGGGGGAGGCGGGGAAGGGAGGGCTGCGGCGGGAGCGGCAGGTTGGAGTCCCGAGGGCCGGGGTGGGCGAAGGAGGCCGAGGTAAACCTCAGTCCCGCGCTGACCTTTTTACCTCGAAGCGCCCCCGGGCTTTCCAAACAAGCCGACGGCGCGCCCGCGGGGGCAGCTATTGTCTCCTGGCGGGTCCCACTGACAACCCTTTGGTCGGCGGAGGCTGGGGGAGGCGGAGGCGGGCCTGGCTCCGGCAGCGCCGCGACGGCCGCCTAACCGCCAGCGCTCTCGCCCTGCAGTGCCGTCCGGAGGACGCGGGCCTGCGCGCTCCCGACCGGTTTATTGCTAACGGGGACCCCCGATGCCCTGGAGTCAAGACAGCTGGGGTCGGGCAGCAGGACCAAAGGGGGCGTCTTACCCACCCCATCTACTGAATTCTCGACCTTTCAGAGGAAGACAAGGAGCGAAGAGGACTAGGAGTGTGTGCAAGAAAAGCCGAGCGTTTGCTTCCTAATGAAATTGGTGCTATTATAGGAGAGGCCAAATTATCAATAATGTCACAGCCCAGCTGGAGAGGAAGAGAAGTGTGTTGCAAGAGGAAGCTCAGCTTTCCCAGAGCTTGATGCCTTGCCCTCTGTCTTAAAAAAAAAAAAAATCTATTAACTGCTCTTCTGCATTTAATTAAAATTGCCACCAAGGTTGGCTTTCCCAAGGGGGTCACCTTGACAGAGGGGACAGAGCAGTGTCTGTGGAAACAAAACGCTTGCTTGGAGCCATTCAGTGTAAGCTGGTAGAGCCTTCTGGTTGGGATATTTCTGGATCCTGCAACCTTTGGACCAGTGGGCAGAAAATCAGGGAAGAGGAAGGAGCTTTGGTTAGAGCAGGACCCCAAGGATGGTGAAGCTGGGCCTTAGACTGGGGCTGACAGGTCCTGGGGGAGGCTGGTCTCTTTGGTTTTTGGCCACAGCAGAAGGAACTATCAGATTCCCCCAGGGAGAGATGAGGGGCAAATCAATTCTCTGTTAACAGAGGGGCAGGCTCAGAAGAATCTGCAATACATCTGAGCCCCCCCATCTCCTTTGATCCTAACCCCTTCCCCACTTTGTGCGGACTCCTAAAGTCCCACTTATCTGAGGCCTCAGACTGGTCTACACGGAAAGCATTTATTTGCAGAAACAAAAGGTCACTGTATTTTCCTATCATAAATGACAAAGGAGAGGTTGGTAAAAACAAACAAACAAAAACACATTGTTAAACTTTCCAGAATAGATGACAAACTGCTTCCCTCATAGACTCCACCATGCCTTTCAGATAGGTGGGTTTTTCACAGCCCTTGAGGGGGCAAAGGGAATTATATTTCCCAGAAGATCTGAAAGTACATTTTCTGCAAGATTTAAAGCCCTCCACCCCAACACCTCCACTTACCAAATCTCCAAAAAGTCTCCTATTTTGAAAATAAAAATCTTAAAATAGACATTTTTTTTCCCCCATTGATTCTTTATGGGGGGGAGAATTCTTCTCAGGTTGAAAGTTTGTCAAGGTTTCTGAGGAGTATCTCCCGGCCCCTCCTCCACCACGTAGGCTCCACTCCACCCAACACTCTGCACCATCTGTTTCTCAGCCCCAAGTGTGAACTTTTCCTCTTTCATTTGCTTTCTTCTTCAGCATTTGTTCTCCCAACGTGAGGCCCTTTGATCTCCAGGACAAGAGAGACAAGGAAAAGAGATTTAAAAAACCCTAAAGTTTTTCTTAGTTTTAATGTGGGTTTCTTTGTTATGAACATTCTTTGCACCAATACCACTGGGCTGCTGGAAGGGAGTTGGGATGCGGAGTAGAAGAAGGTGGAGATGGGGAGGCTGGGGGCATCTGCAGATGACTGAGAGCATGGAGATCCAGATGAAACTGAGAGGAAGGCCAAGATACGTGGGTTCAAATCCTTCCAGCCCTGCCTCTCACAGCCTTGTGGCCATTTTCTCCAAAATGGGCATCATAATCGTACTTATTTCATAGGGTGGATGTTAATAAATAAGTTTATATGTGTAAAATATTCGAGAGCAGTCCCTAATAAATAAATATGAGCTATAATAATACTTATCATTATTAAAGGGGACATGTCCTCTCCCCTATCTATAGTCCCTAATTGATTCCAGGGCACATCTTGACCCTTTGGGGTGCACACACACTCTCACTTCTCACATTCATATCTTGTTTGATCCCTGATAGGTATATGATACTAGAGACAGGTTCTGGGGCTAAGGACAGGTAGAGGGGATTCCCTTCTTAGCAGCTGAGAACACCACCCAGGTGGGTCTGGCTGAGACCCTTTCCTTTCCTTCAGGTCTCAGCCCACTCACCTGTAGAAGAGGAGAGTTGTCCTGGGCCTCTTGAACTCTCCCTCCCTTCTCCATTGGGAAGAAGGCTCAGAAGTCCTGAAGGCAGACAGTTTGAGTTCCTGATTTAGAGTGGTGGAGGGCAAGGGTTCTGAAGTGTAACTTAGTTTTCAACGTGGTTCCTCTCTTATCAGCTGGGTGAGTGAGCCTATGCCAGTTATTCAATTTCCCCGTGCTTCCATTTCTTCAGATGTAAAATGAGGGAAGTTGAATAAGTGAGATATATGAGACATGCTTAGAACACTGCCTGGCAGTGTTCAGTAGAGAGTTTCTGTTTTATATATTCATACAAGACATTTTTTATTACTTTCTTGTACTGAGTTTTTCTTGGCCTTGGTGTGATGGAAGCAGATATTCGCTAGCCTTCATCCTCCAGCACTGTACCTGCAGACTCATCTAGTACTGTAACCATGGAATTTGCTGCTAGGGAATAAAATAATTATGAATGAAAAGGTTCAGGGTAGTTCCACAGAATACTAGTTCACAGTAAGTGCAGCATCGTAATGAGACATGCTTTTGGCAGGACAGTCTCATTGCATAACTCTGGGAGCATGTTCTCACTGTGGTCCATGCGGTTGGCACGCCCTGCAGTTGTACCAGATTTTTTCCTGATGGCTCAGTCCTAGCTCTAAGAACTTCCTTGCATGGCCTCCTTTACATGACTCAACCACAATATTCCAGATGCTTTAACTTTTGCTATTTCCCAGGCTCTCTAAATGCTTGATATCCTCAGAGTGGATCCTGGGTGGAACAGGAGTTGGAGATGCCAAATATTTAATGCCCATTTCTGGGAGAACAGATTGGCTCAAGCAGCTATTAACTTCAGCTCAGAGTAGGACCTCTTGGCCACTGTCATTCTCTTCATCGGGAAATAAGTGGATCAGGTACTTCAGAGAAGAAAGAATTTTGTAGGAAGTCAGGAGACCAGAGCTTCCTCTACCAAGGGCCTCCTGTGTGTCCTTGAATCAATCACTTAACCTCTCTGGGCCTGCTTTCCCAGTCTTTAATATAAGTTGCATTATCTCACTGCAGCTTTACTGATCCTTCCCTCTGATGATAGAAGAAGATGTAAGTAAGAAAGAATGTTAAACTTGGTCTGGGATGGGGGGTGGTAGGGTGGGGTGGGGGAAGCATCATGTCCCACATAGTCTACTGGCCAAGTTGGAGCTAATTAAAATTACTGTTTCTCCCCCCCACCCGGGTCAATTTCCTCCATGCTCTCAAGATCACTGGCCTGGGTCCAGACAATTCTGAGCCCTGTAGCCCTTTCTGCCTGAAGGGAGAACCTAGGAGGGAGGGAGTCCCAAAAAGCATGTGCCCTCTGCTCCTTAGAGGCCCAAAGCTCCCTTGAGTTTACTCTGGCCTGACAGCTCCGTTTCTACCCCACCTTGGAGATGAGGCAGCTCAGTATTTACTCAGCCGGAGAGGTTTGCCCAGAAGCCTTGCCTCCCAGCCAGCTCCTGCTGGCTCTGCTCTGCAGCCCTCACCCCCTTCCCTTCCTGGTTCATGGAGAGTTCAGCCCTGAAATGGCTTACAGCCCCCCACCCCCCAGCCCTGGAGGAGCTGCCTGTCCAGGGGATTGTTGAGGCCAGAGGGCGGGGGAAGGGTCCCGGTCGTGGGGTCATGCCCTGGTCTCTCCACTCTTGCTGGACCAGTGCCTGAGCCTCCCAGAGGAGAGACGACTCAGGAAATGATTGTCTTTTTGGGGAAGGGGTGTAGGGAGATTGGCTAAAATGGGACTGTCAGGTTGGGAACATCATCCAGGACTGCAAAGGGCCACATATCTGCATGTTATTAGTGTCATAAACTATGTCTAATGGAAGAGAAATTTGCTAAACTTGTAATAGTCTGGACTCTCTTTCCAAAGACACTAAAAGGGCTAATATGATAAAGAAGTGACATGCATGTTCTCAGCAACCATATATGAAAAATAGTCTCTAACCTCCTAACTTTCTAGAATATAAGATCCATGAAGGCTGAGATTTCTGTTTTGTTCATTGCTGCATTTCTAGTGCCTTGAACAATGCCTGGCATGTAGTAGATGCTCAGTAAATATTTGTTGGACAAGTGAACATTGAAGCAAATTTCTCTTGTCTAGAAGCCGGTCACCCCCCAAAATGGTCTTCTGAAATGACATCAGTTTTAGATGTTTGATTAGTCCAAGAGTGTTACCTGATCAGTGTATTCATATGAAAATAATGAAAGTAGGACAAGTGATGGAAGGGGACCTGGGAAACATCTTCTTATTCTCTGACTTTCCATTCATTCGTTAAAGGTATTTATCTCAGGCAAATGACAGAGTTTCTTTTACAGCTTCAGGGCGAGTCTGCTCCCAGGGTTCACCCATAGAGTTTTTGTTTGTTTGTTTTGTTTGAACTTCCTTTACTTTAGCAAGCGTAAACTCAAGAAAAGACTCAACTTTAGAAATGCAAAGGATTTGAAGGCCCAGCTGGATGTTTAGATTGGTAGAAATGTTGGTAGAAAATAGACAGAGAAGCCAACTCTTCTGTTGAGAGATCCAGGCAGGTGCAGCCGCTGCAGACAAGCCTTCCTTTCTCCTCTCCATCACCCAATGCAGCCCCACAGGGTGCAGTGTCCTTTATACGCCAATGGACCAAGTTTTCCGTTTCTAAAAACCTTTGGGAAGTCTTCCCCTTCTAGGCCCAATAAAGTGAATTCACTTAGGTTTGTTTGGGTCTGAAAGGGGACAGCGAGGGGAAGCATTACTTTTAATGCTTAATGGAACTCGAGGGCAAGGATGGTCACCTGTTGGAAGTTTCTCAGAATGCTTGAGAAGATCACCCATTCTGGTGTGGTCAGTTACCATTCTTGGAAATTGTTGGGAATTGATGACATCCTCTTGCATACTCCAGCCACAGACCTACACACGTGGATCCTGATCACAGAACAGGAAACCTGATTTAAAGCAAGAAAAAGGAAGGGAAAAGTGTCAAGGAAAAGGAAAAGACACCTCCACCTCCTGTTCCTCCCTGGCATTAGATTTCCAGATCAAGGGCCCCCTAGGAAGAACGGAGTTGGGGAATGGAATTCCTCAGCAGTGACCTGAAAAAACTCAAAGGTTCAAGGCTTCTGGGCATGGCTCTGACAAATTTGGCCAGAGTTCTCTGATTCCCCATTTCAGACACAGCCTTTGCTGGGAGCTGTTGTTTTGGGGGATGGGGAGTCTGAAGAGGCAAAATCTGGACAACAAGATGTGCAGAAGAAAAGCCTTTGAGGTGTATGTGAGGAAATAGGCTGGCAGCTGGTGGAAAGAGCTGTCCCACGCTCCTCTCCAGCCCTGAGCTTTCTTTCCACCATCCACCGCCTCCAGTTACTCCACTGTCTCTCCAATTTACACTCAGTCGTTTTCCGGAACTCAATTTTCAATCCCCACCTTTCGGGGCCTGGCAGGAGGGACACTACCCAGAGTTAGAGGAAGGCAGGAGGGCAACACCTTCCTTGGAGGATGGGTGGGGTGGGTGGGGCAATTCCTAATCCAGCAGGCGGTCTGTATTCAGCAATTCAAATTCAGTGATTTGGGTGCATTGGATGGGGACTTGCAAAGACACCTTTGAAAGGGTCTGCATGCTTGCAGGCTCCCGCCTTACCAAGCGGCACATTTCAAAACCCATTGAAATCCACACCTTGACACATCCCCGAAGAGACACGCCAACCTCCCTCACACGTTCGCAGACCTGTCTGTAAACAAGCATTGTTACTCGTGCCTCAGACCGGCAAATAAACTGACCTTGTACACAGCTCTGCACACGTGGCTGCAACAGCCAGAGAAAGCGGGCTGGAGAGACAGGTATTGTTACCTGCGTGGAAAGGTTCTGTTTCTCTTCACTCTTTGGAGTTTATGTTTTGACTGTTAAGTGGTACCAAATGAAGCTTCTGAGAAGTGTGAGTGGAAAACAGAAGAGTTCTCCGCAAAGAGGTGAAAAGGAAGAGGGCCTTTTGCTAAAAATGCTTCAGTCTCATCTCTACAGAATTCCCAGAATGGAAATGAAAAGGAAGGAGGTGAGTAATGAGTCATCTCTCTGTGCTGGGTGGTGTGCGGCTGCGCGCTCAGAGGGAAAGCAAAAATTAAGAGAAAACGAAACAAACAAACAAAGAATCCCAAATGTGACTAATTTCCTACTTTTCCTTCACAGAATACCAAAGATCTGGAAAGCTGATTTTTTCCCTGGTTTTCATTTGGGTGTTTGGACCCAGAGTTTAGTAGGCTTTACCTGAGTCTTCCCACCTTAAGTAGGAAAAAGAAAAAGAGCTTGTGCTTATCCCTAGAATTTAATGATGAAGAACAGAGGGACAGATACAAAAATAAAAGAAAAATAGCATCCAGTTAGTGCCCAATACCAATACTAACTTTGGGTTCTTCAACATCCTATTTTGAAAAAAAAAGAAAAAAGAAAACACATAGTTTCAAAAGTGTGTTCAATAAATCTACCAAAAATAATCTGAGTGTGTTCCAAAATCCTCCCTTTATGAAAAACTCCCTCTAGTTCACTAGAGAAAAAAATATCTGTTTTTTTAAAAATTCCTCTCTTTGAATAAGAAAGGGGGTTTATCTGCAGCAGTCTTCCTTCCGTCTCTACTCTTTCTAAGTCAAAGTGACTTTTTGCTTTACTCTTTCTCTCTTCCTCCAGCCCTCTTGCACGCAGTTCTCTGGAAAAAAAGGGGTCCAGGGTTTGAATTTAATTTAATCAGTACAAAAACTTCTTGCTTTTATGTGTTTTGCATTGGCCAGGTGCTGAGCTGCTCCCAATCTCAGATTTCTCCTTGGGAAACAAGAAAAGACCGGATTCTCTCTCTCTTTTTTTTCCCCTCCCCAGAACTTTAAAGTTTAGTTTTCAGTTTTATTTTTGGTGACAAGTGTAAATGTTTGCTCAGTTGCTGAGACATAACTCAGATTCTTCTCTGGGCTGAGGAGCCCTCTTCCATCCTCTCCTTTCAACTGAGGCAGGGCTCCAGACATATATAGTTGTTTTGGAGTCACAGAGGGTCTCACTCAGCACCCTTAGAGCCCCTTCCCACTTCAGCCTGGAATTGAGAGCAGCCTCCTGAGTCCCAGGGTCCATTCTCTGTTGAGGTCTGAAGCCCTTGATTGAGAGAGGAGAGAGAAAAGCTCATGGGTCCCTGATAGGTGTGAAGAGCAGGTCTTTCTATGTAGGTGAACCTGGAGAGAAAGGACTTTCCTCTCCTCCCAACACACACGCACATACACACACACACACACACACACACACCCAACAACCCTGCAAGCTTAATGAAGGAATTTTACTGTTTAAGGGAATGGAGACAGAGGAGGAGGGAGTTACTTGTAAATCTGCTTCCGGCAACAGGGAGAGGTGTTTTCTTCAGAACTTTGGCAGATGTGGAGAGAAATTCCTGCCCAATAATGAGATACCATTAACTACTAATCCAGATTTCAAATCAACATTGCCTTTGGATATTTTGATGGCCATCTAGCTGCTTCTTAGCTCATAGAGAGAGGTGAGGAATCTGCATCGTTGAACGCTTTTTGGTTCCTTTCTCTGTTTCCCCATATACCTCCTGAACATAACCCAGGAGCTTTTTTATTTCTCCTTAGGTGAGTGAGTTTCCCAAGACATATCAGGGCTGAAGGTGACAACTGCTGGGAATTCCTTGCTTTTCTCAACCTCACTAGTGCCCGCCTGAGATGGACTTAGGAGAATGAAAGTGGCACAAATCAAAGCAAAACGACAACTGAAAGCTTGGATATGGAAGGAACGTAAAGACTTTATCCTTTATACCCTCACCCAATCTTTACTACAATATCCTGGACTTGGACACCTCTAGCAATGGGAAGATTGCTATTTATAAGGGAGATTCCCCCGATGTTGGACTGTTCTAAATACTAGAAAATACTTCTTTATAAGGAATACGAGTTCGTCTTCTTGGGACTTGCACCCATTGATCTTACTTCTTTGCTGCCTTCTGGAGCCAAGAGAATGACTCAATTCCTTTCCCACATGCTACCCCTCCAAATATTTGAAGACAGCTGTCGTGTGTATCCCTAGAGTAATATACACTCCCAATTCCTTAATTTGTTTCTCCTAAGACCTGATTTCCAGATCTTTCCCCATCCTGCTCTTTCTTCCTTAGTCAATATTTTCTACACAACAGAGTGTCCAGAACTGAACAGAAAATATAAAGTGTGACTGGATCAGTTCTAAGTAGAGTGGAAATATTATATCCCTCGATCTGGGCACTATATTTCTGTTGATACAGGCAGGATAGCTTGCACAGGAAAGAACAACGGGGCAGGCTGGTGGCAGCTGAGAAATAGGAGGAATCCTTTCTCTCTTTCAAATTGTGTCCATCTACTTGACCTCTAGGGCTGCAGTAGTCACTGATACCATGATCCACACAAATCCCCAAGCTCTGTGAGGGAGCTGCCAGATTGGCAGCTATTATGGGGAACAAACATTTGCTGAGCAGAGCCTGTTTAATTTGTGAGAAGGGAAAGGAGCATTAGAGTAGAGAAGCAATGTGAAAGGTGAGAAGGAGTGGCCCTATTATCTCAAGGGAAGGAAGTGCCGATTTACCTCGGCTACGGCAGCTACTCCAGTCCTGCTCCTTATCATTGCTGCCCAGGTAACTCTACTTCTTTCACAATGCTTTTCCCACTTCCCTTGTTGGTGGCAGCTGTTATTATTTTTGTTATCATTGTTGATGTTATTGACATTTATATAGAACTTTGCTATTAGTCTTTACTTCTCATCACATCTCTGGGAGGTTAGTATGATCATTATTCTCACATATGAGGAGCCCGAGGCTCAGAGAAAATAAATAATGTACCCAAGATCACATACCTGAGAAGCAACACATCATTTTTCTTTTTGTGCCTCTGGCCCTCTAGGATTTATATATAAGCCCACATATCTGGAATATGCAATGCATTTAGGATGTCAGCCTCTCTTCCACCTCATTCTTCTCTTTTTTTTTTTTTTTTTTTTTTAAAGAAGATCTCTTATTTATTTATGGCTGTGTTGGGTCTTCGTTTCTGTGCGAGGGCTTTCTCTAGTTGCGGCAAGCGGGGGCCTCTCTTCATCGCGGTGCGCAGGCCTCTCACTATCGCGGCTTCTCGTGTTACGGAGAACAGGCTCCAGACGCGCAGGCTCAGTAATTGTGGCTCACGGGCCCAGTTGCTCCACGGCATGTGGGATCTTCCCAGACCAGGGCTCGAACCCGTGTCCCCTGCATTGGCAGGCAGATTCTCAACCACTGCACCACCAGGGAAGCCCCTCATTCTACTCTTAACCCTGTCTTAGCTATCAGACCACCAGGCATTGTTTAGAGTCTGAGGTGACTGCTTTTTTCCTTTTGGAGGAGAGAAATCAAGCAGACTACCCCAATATTCAAGATTACCAGGTTTAACTAGGGAATCTCTCTCTCTGTCTTTGTAACCCTTTAAGATTGAGAATTCCCGCAAATAGTGTCCAAGTCAGATATGGGTTGACTCACAGATTCTGTGAAAATCTCTAACGGTCAGGGTTTGGCCATTATGGGAGGTCTTGCTTTAGAGACCTTCCACTTGAAGTGGGGGGGTCTTCTCCAAGTTTGGAAAGATGTAGGCACTTTGAACATGATTGATCTTGATGTTGAAAGGGTTCAGGTTTGGCATATTACAGCAACCCTGGGGGAAATGGGAAGGGGGCTAGTAACATGAATTTGCGAAGGGGTTCTCCTTGAGGACACATCTTTCCAAATTCTTATGATGGGTATGCAAATGCTATGACTTCCTAGGTACTGGGAGTCATGATACAGGGATGGATAAGAAGTGGGAACTTTCATAAAAAGGAACGAAACTGGGTCATTTGTAGAAACATGGATGGACCTAGAGACTGTCATACAGAGTGAAGTAAGTCAGAAAGAGAAAAACAAATATCGTATATTAACGCATATATGTGGAATCTAGAAAAATGGTAGAGATGAACCGGTTTGCAAGGCAGAAATGAGACACAGATGTAGAGAACAAACATATGGACACCAAGGGGGAAAAGGGGGGTGGTGGGATGAATTGGGAGATTGGGATTGACATATATACACTAATATGTACGAAATAGATAACTAATGAGAATCTGCTGTATAGCACAGGGAGCTCCACTTCACTGTACAGTAGCAACTAACACAACATTGTAAAACAACTATAGCTCAATAAAAATAAATTAATTAATTAATTTAACAAGAAGTGGGGGCTTTCAGCTTTTTTCCTCATGCGCCTGCTCTCATATTAATCGGCCTCCCCCTATATCTCCCCCACCCCACCACTTCGTTGGAGATCCTGGTCATGGTAGACATATAGACCAGAGCTTTGAAGACTTCGAGGAATAAGCAGATCAAAAAGTCCAAATCTCCAGCCCCTTCCACCTGTGAGCTTCCCAGCACTGGTCGGCAGAGCCAGGCACAAGGCAGATGCAAGTTAGAAGCCTGGAGGCCACGAGCAGCTTCCCATCCTGTAACTCAGTCCAGGCCCTGGGGACCTATAGAGTGGTCCTGACAGCAGAATTAACATGATGGGGAGTCTAGGGAGAGACAGGAAGGGGGGAGAGGAGGGACACAGAGTCAGATTAGGGGCAGTAGATCACTTGGGTCTGGCATCTACCCTCCTGCTTTATGCAAATGCTGCTTTAGCTCCAAAGAAGCCACATTCCGGGACTAGTTTGCTGTTTATTTAAAAATACACAGACTTTGCAACCCGTCTGGAAAGCTCTGAAGGGGCTCCTGATAAGGGCATCTCATCATATCCCAGCAGCAGGGCAGTAAATCGAGAACATGCAGAAACATCAAGAAAGCCCTTCCTTGATCAGATGTTGTAGAGAATTTGCAAAGTCTGCAGATAAGGAGATCACTAGAGAGAATGCATGTGTGAGTCCCTCAGAGAAAGCCCATTTATTTTCTCCTTTTCTGTTACCTTCTGCTCTCTAGCCGAGCAAGGCATGCCCAGCAAGGGGGAGGTGGGTGAGCGCTGGTTGTGAGGCTACGCAGCCCAAGTCACACATGGCCTCTCTTCCCCAGGTGCCCCGCAATGCAGGAGGATCTCGCCTTTCCTTATCGGTTTTGAAATGCAAGGCACAGAGACTCAACGGCTGCCAAGGGAAAAGGCTATCAGAGAGCAAATACCTGAAGGGGAGAGACATATTTGAGAAAGAACAGATAACATTTTCAACATATTTAGAGATCCTAGCCCTCATCCGGCTTCAGTATCCCTTCACCTGAGCTTTTACCAGTAAGATGTGTCAAACAAATTAAATAGTTGATGGGAAGGCAGGAGCCAGGCATCTTACCAGTCCTTTTTTCTTGTGTTGGAGCCAGCCTGGAGACAACCATGCTGAAATAATGGGTCTTGGTAATTTCACAAGCTAAGGGACTCCAAGCACGCCATACTTCACTTACTTTGCAGATAGTCACTCAGCCCCCTGACCAAAGGGAATATCAATTTTTGCTGAGAATCAGTAAAAATTATTAAATAGCAGTGATGAGGGGCCAGGAATTAGAGTTCTTTTTATAGTCAAATTAAGGCTTCATCACTTTGTTATAAAGCAGAAACTAGCATGCCATTGTAAAGCAATTATACTCCAATAAAGATGTTAAAAAAAAATTAAGGCTTCATGAGTCTCTTCCATTCTTTCATCCTTCCCATCATCAGCCCTGCTCGTTAGCTAAAGAAATGGAGGAACAAGAAATTTCAATTAATTGGAGGCAATATTGGAGGAACCCGAGAGTGCCCCACACATAACAAGCTTGCAGAGAGGGTTCTGATGGGAGATCCAAGACAAGCCCATCGAAAGGTAGAGTAAGGAGGTGGGGTGTACTTCGAAGGTTCAATAATCTGAAATGTACAACTAGAAAGAGATTAATTCCAGATCGCTATAGCTGCAAATTCTCTTGAAGGATAACTGGGAGGATAAGCATAGTGTGAATGGGGTCACCAGCTTAAAGAATGAAAATATACCAGGTTTTAGGAGGGGGATCTCTAAAAGTGAGAAGAAAGAGAAGGCTGGGTGCTTAAGTCTCTCTCTGTCTCTCCTTCTGTCTCTCCTGTTAGAATTGTGATACGTGTTCCTAACGTTCTTGGCCTTTCATATATCCTTGAGACCCGGTCTTACCTGGTTAATTTCCCCTCCAAAACATGGCACTCTTTCTATTTTGACTTCTAATAAGCTCTTCCATTTTCCTGAAAGATTTTCTACTCATTCTATGCCTGGAAAACCTTATTCGTTTCCCAAGATGCAGCTCAAACATCACTTCCTCAACGAAGCCTTCCCACCATCCCTAGACAGAGTGAATCTCTGTCCTTGTTGCTCTACCCATGTCTCCTTTTTAAAAAAATTTTATTAATTTTTATTGGAGTCCATGTCTCCTTAATTCCCCCACTGGGCCCTTATGTTGCATGTATCACTTGTTTATATGTCTGTTCATTTTTGTATCCTTAGTACCTAGGGGAAAAGACATATCTTGTAAATATATACGGAATATTGAAAAGATGAATGAATACAAGAGTAAAGATGAGACAGATCCAACATTTGGCATAGGTGACATGATATTAATAGCTGATAGATATAGCAAATATATTTAGTTTTTGGTTTTCTATCTTCTTCATGTAACATAAAGATCTTCAAGATTTAAATAACAATAACTTTATTAAGGAGGGTATTTGTCTCACTAACTCACATCTATAGCATCACATTCAGTTCCAGGTGCCATATTTTAAGAGCATCTTAGACTCCCTAGATTGGAAGGGACCGTAAAGATTATCTGGCCCAATCTCCTTTTTATGACAATGTTTTCATCAAGTGGCTGTCCAGCCTCTGATTGCAGCCCACCCATCACCAGATCCAGGGAGCTCACAACTTCCTGAGATGGTCAAATTTCTCTTCAAACCACTCTGACTGCTTTTCCTCATTTAAGATGAAATTTATTTTACTGAAACTTTCCCCCTTTGCTCTTATTGCTATTCCTTCAGCTACCAGAAGACATTCATAATGCCTTCCTTACCTCAGTCTTTCCCACTCCAGGTGAAACCCTGTTATCCTTCAGCAACTCATTATATGACACGACAGTGTCACACAAGGAACCAGAGGAATATCCTCTGACAACGCCCCGAGCAAAGTGTAAACTGTTCTGCATGGTGTATCAGCACAGAAGTCCATTAGGACTATAACATTTTCCTCATTCTTGTAGTCCTACCAGCTACTTATGGAGACTTGTTGAACATTGACTTTTGTTTCAAGCCCTTTACACACATTGTCTCCTTTAATTCTTTTCCCATTTTGCACACGATGGAACTGAGACTTATAGAGGATAAATACATTGAACAGAGTCACACTACAAATACAATGTTTCTATTAATACAGCTCGTGGTTATTCTTTTTTGTTTTGTTGACATTTTTTTTGGCAGTCATACCCAGAGTTAACTCATACTGAAACATCTAATTATTTTTTGCATATATGGTGGCTTGGTTTTATTTTCTCCACCTGGATTCATACAGTGATTTAAAAGGTATTTTTTCCAAATTTTTATTATGAAAAATGTCAAATATTGAGAAAATATTAAAAGAATAGTACAAGGAGCACTGTACATCTACCACCTGAATTCAGTGGTTACCATCTTGTCAGGTTGGTTTCATATAACTTTTTATTTATGCATCCATCCTTCCATCAGCGCATTTCAAAATAGGTTGCACTTCACCTTAAATTTTTTAGTGTGCATCTCCTAAGAATAAAGGACATCGTCCTATATAACCAGTTGTCACACCTAAAAAAATTAGTGGGATTTCCCTGGTGGTGCAGTGGTTAAGAGTCCACCTGCCAAGAAATAGAGACACAGACGTAGAGAACAAACCTATGGACACCAAGAGGGGAAAGTGGCAGGGGGGTGGTGGTGGTGTGATGAATTGGGAGACTGGGATTGACATATATACACTAATATGTATAAAATGGATAACTAATAAGAACCTGCTGTATAAAAAAGTAAAAAAAATATTTTTTTAAAAAGAGTCTGCCTGCCAATGCAGGGGACACGGATTCAGTCGCTGGTCTGGGAAGATCCCACATGCTGCAGAGCAGATAAGCCCGTGAGCCACAACTACTGAGCTTGTGCTCTAGAGCCCATGCTCCTCAACAAGAGAACCCACCGCAGGGAGAAGCACTCGCACCGCAACGAAGAGTAGCCCCCGCTCGCTGCAACTAGAGAAAGTCCCCGCAGCAACGAAGACCCAATGCAGCCAAAAATAAATTTTAAAAAATATAGATAAATTTATTTTTAAAAATTTAGCAATAATACCCAGATCATTACAAACTTCTCTAACTTTCCCAAAATATCTTAAAATACACATCACATAAAATTTACCATTTTGATAATTTTTAAGCGTACAGAGCCCTAGTGTAAAGTACATTCACACTGGCATGCAACCAACTGCAGAACTTTTTTCTTTTTTTAAAAATATTTATTTATTTATTTGGTTGCGACGGGTCTTAGTTGCGACACATGGGCTCTAGTTGAGGCACG
Source organism: Balaenoptera musculus (assembly GCF_009873245.2). NCBI lineage: Eukaryota > Metazoa > Chordata > Mammalia > Artiodactyla > Balaenopteridae > Balaenoptera > Balaenoptera musculus. Next base: position 25,929,870 of record NC_045804.1, read on the forward strand.
TGAACTCAGTAGTTGTGGCACGTGGGCTTAGTTGCCCCGTGGCATGTGGGATCTTAGTTCCCCGACCAGGGATTGAACCCAAGTCCCCTGCACTGGAAGGTGGATTCTTTACCACTGGACCACCAGGGAAGTCCCTCCAGAACTCTTTTCATGTTGAAAAACTGAAACTCTATAATTATTAAACAAGCACTCCTCATTCCCTTCTCCCCCAGCCCCTGACAACCACCATTCCATTGTCTGTCTCTATGAACTTGACTACTCTGGGTACCTCATGTACATGAAATCATACAATGTTTGTCTTGTTGTGACTGCTTATTTCACTTAGCATAATATCATCCAGTTTCATCCACATTGTAGCATGGGAAATGTAGAATTTCTTTCCTTTTTAAGGCTGAATATATTCCATTGTATGTATATATCACATTTTATTTATTTATTCATTTATTGATGGACACTTGAGTTGCTTTCACCTTTAGGCTGTTGTAAATAGTGCTGCTGTGAACATGCATGCATAAATATCTCTTTAAGACCCTGATCTGATTTTTTTTTTTTTTTTTTTTAATTTTCTTTTTTTTGTTGTTATTTTTTTGTTTTTTATTATTTCAAACCCTTGTGTCGAGGGCTGACTTTCAATATATCGCAGCGTGATTTATTTTTGTTATATACCCAGAAGTGGAATTGCTGGATTATATGATAATTCATAGAATGTTTTTTTGAGGAACCTCCATACTGTTTTCCACAGCAGCTGCACCATCTTACATTCTCACCAACAGTGTTCGAAGTTCTAATTTCTTCACATCCTTGCCAATGCTTGTTCTTTTATTTTCTTTCTTTCCTTTTTTTTTATGGTAGCTATCCTAATGGGTGTGAGGTGGTATGTCATTGTGGTTTTGATTTACTTTACTCTAATGATTAGTGATGCTGTGCATCCTTTCATGTGCTTATTGGCCATTTGTATATCTTTTTTGGAGAAATGTCTATTCAAGTCCTCTGTCCTTTTTTAAAAATTAATTAATTAATTTATTTATTTTTGGCTGCATTGGGTCTTTGTTGCTGCGCGCGGGCTTTCTCTGGTTGCAGCGAGCGGGGGCTACTCTTTGTTGTGGTAGGAGGGCTTCTCATTGCCGTGGACTCTCTTGTTTTGGAGCACGGGCTCTAGGCGCGTGGGCCTCAGTAGTTGTGGCACGTGGGCTCAGTAGTTGTGGCTCTCAGGCTCTAGAGTAAAGGCTCAGTAGTTGTGGTGCACGGGCCCAGTTGCTCCACGGCATGTGGGATCTTCCAGGACCAGGGTTCAAATCCTTGTCCCCTGCATTGGCAGGCGGATTCTTAACCACTGCGCCACCAGGGAAGTCCCTGCCCATTTTTGATAGAGTTTGTTTTTTGTTGTTGAAGTGTAAGAATATTTTATATTTTCTGGGTATTAACCCCTTATCAGATATGTGATTTGTAAATAATTTCTCCCATTCCGAGGGTTGCCTTTCACTCTGTTGATTGTGTCCTTTGTTGCAACAGTGACTTTTTGAATTCAAAATAGCTTACCTTTATCCCAACTAAATTTCATGGCTTTGCATGTTTTCATCCCTGCCTAGAATATCCCTCTACCTGCCTCTGTTTGGATAACTCTTATGCATCCTCCAAGACTCAGCCCAGTTGTCACTTCCTCCACTCCTATATGACTTAGAAGCCTTACTCCTGTATTCCTAGAGTGCTCTCTGAACGTGCCTCTATTATGGCTTTTAGTCCAGTGCATTATAATCCTCTGATTACCTTGAAGGCAGAGACCATCTTGTTAGTCTTTGTTTTCCCAGTGCCTAGAACAGTGGCTCATAAATTCCTATTGAATTAGCAAACGTTATATTTAGCTGAACATTCTGAACTAGAGAGATCATAGGAAGTCAACCAGAAGGGAGGAAAGTAATGATGACTACAAAGCATGTGTACATTTTATAATCATCAAATAATGTAGGCATATATTATTTCATTCCCCCCAGCTTTGTTGAGGTATTATTGACAAACAAAATTTGTATGTATTTAGGTTATACAATGTGATTTTTAAAAGGTGTACAATGTGATGATTTAACATAACAGTTTTTTTTTTTTTGGCCGCTCCGCACGGCTTGCGGGATCTTAGTTCCCTGACCAGGGATTGAACCTATGTCCTCAGCCGTGAAAGCACGGAGTCCTAACCATTGGACCACCAGGGAATTCCGTCACCTCACATAGTTTTGTTTGTTTGTTTATTTGTTTTTGGTTTTTGTGGTGAGAACTGTTAAGATCTACTCTTAGCAAATATAGAGTATACAATACACTATTATTAATTATAATCACCATGCTGTACATTAGTTCCCCAGAACTTATTCATCTTATAACTGAAAGTTTGTACCCTTTGACCAACATTTCCCCATATCCCCTACATCTCCCCATATTCCCTACATCTCAGTGCCTGGCAACCACCATTCTAATCTTTGGTTCTGTGAGTTCAACGTTTCTAGATTCCACATATAAGTGAGATCACACAACATTTGTCTTCTGTGGCTGGCTTATTTCACTTAATGTCCTTCAGGTTCATCCATGTTGATGCAAATGGCACGATTTCTTTTTTTATGGCTGAATAATATTTCTGTGTGTGTGTGTGTGTGTGTGTGTGTGTGTGTGTGTATCACATTCTCTTTATCCATTCATCGGTCAATGGATTGATACTGAGGTTGTTTCCATATCTTGGTTATTGTAAATAATGCTGCAACAAACATGAGAATACAGATATCTCTTCAAGATACTGATTCTATTTCCTTTGGATATATACCCAGGAGAGGGGTTACTGGATCATATGATAATTCTAGTTTTAATTTTTTGAGAAGCCCCAATACTTTTTTCCATAATGGTTGTCCAAATTTACATTCCCATCAACAGTGTACAATGGTTCCTTTCTCCACATCCTCACCAACACTTGTTATCTCTGTCTTTTTGATAATAGCCATCCTAGCCATCCTAACAGATGTGAGGTGATATTTCATTGTGGTTTTGATTTGCATTTCCCTGATGATTAGTCATGTGAGCAACTTTTCATGTACCTGTTGGCCATTTGTATGTCTTATTTGAAAAAATGTCTATTCAGGTTCTTTGTCCATTTTTTTTTGATAGATCTTTATTGGAGTATAATTGCTTCACAATACCGTGTTAGTTTCTGTTGCACAACAAAGCGAATCAGCCATACGCATACACATGTCCCCATATCCCCTCCCTCTTGAGCCTCCCTCCCATCCTCCTTATCCCACCCCTTTAGGTCATTGCAAAGCACCGAGCTGACCTTTGTCCATTTTTAATCGTTATTTTTATTTTTTTGTCATTGAGTTGTATGAGTTCTTTGTATATTTTGGATATGGTTTGCAAATATTTTCTCCTATTCCATAGTTTGCCTTTTTATTTTGTTGATGGTTCACTTTGCTGTACAGAAGATTTTTAGTTTAGTTCTCCCTATGTTTTCTTCTAGCAGTTATATGGTCTCAGGTTTTACATTTAAATCTTTAATCCATTTTGAGTTGTTTTTTGTGTATGGTATAAGATAGGTTCCAATTCATTCTGTTGCATGTGGATATCCAATTTTCCCAGCACTATGTATTGAAGAGACTAACCTCTTAACGTTGTGTATTCTTGGTGCCCTTGTCAAAGACTAGTTGACCATATATGTGTGGGTTTTTTTCTAGGCTCTGTATTCTGTTCCATTGGTCAATGTGACTGTTTTTATGCCAGTATTATACTGTTATTATTACTAAAGCTTTACAATGCAGTTTGAAGTGAAGAATTGTTATTCCTCCGGGTTTGTTCTTCTTTCTCAAGATTGCTTTCGCTAGTCAGGGTCTTTTGTGGTTCCATATGAATTTTGGGATATTTTTCTATTTCTGTGGAAAATGCCATTGAAATTTTGATAGGGATTGCATTAAATCTGTAGATCATTTTGGGTAGTATGAGCATTTTAACAATATTAATTCTTCCAATTCATGAACATGTGATATCTTTCCATTTATTTGCATCCTCTTCAATTTCTTTCATCAGTGTCTAATAGTTTTCAGTATACAGATCTTTCACCTCCTTGTATTTTATTCTTTCTGATGCTATTGTAAGTGGGATTGTTTTCTTAATTTCCTTTTCAATAGTTCATTGTTAGTGTATAGAAATGCAAATGATTTTTGTATGTTCAATTTATATCTTGCAACCATACTGAATTCTTTCATTAGTACTAACAGTGTTTTGGTGGTGTCTTTAGGGTTTTCTAAATATAAGATCCTGTCATCTGCAAGTAGAGAGAATTTAACTTCTTTTCTGATGTGGATGCCTCTTACTTCTTTCTCTTGCCTGATTGTTCTGGCTAGATCTTCCAGTACAATGTTGAATAGCAGTGATGAGACTGGGCATCCTTATCATGTTTTTGATCTTAGAGGAAAAGTTTTCAACTTTTCACCACTGAGTATGATGTTAGCTGTGGGTTTGTGATATATGGCCTTCGTATGTTGAGGTACATTTCTTCTATACCTAATTTATGGAGAGTTGTGAATAATGAAAGGATATTGAATTTTGGTAAATGCTTTTTCTGCATCTATGAAGATGACTATATGGTTTTTATCTTTTATTCTGTTAATGCAGTATATCACAGTTACTAATTTGCATATGTTGAATCGTCCTTGCATCCCAGGGAAAAATCCTACTTGATCATGGTGTATGATCCGTTTAATGTGCTGTTGAATTGGTTTGCTAATATTCTGTTGAGGATTTTTGCATCTATGTTCATTAGGGATATTGGCTGAAGTTTTCTTTTCTTGTAGTGTCCTTGTCTGGCTTTGGCATCAGGGTAATGCTGGCCTTGTAAAATGAGTTTGGAAGTATTCTCTCCTCTTCAATTTTTTGCAAGAGTTTGAGAAGGATTGGCATTAGTTTTTCTTTAAATGTTTGGTAGATTTACCAGTGAAGCCAACTGGTCCTGGGCTTTTCTTTCTTTCTTTCTTTTTTTAAATTTATTATTTATTTATTTATTTTTGGCTGCGTTGGGTCTTTGTTGCTGTGCACGGGCTTTCTTTAGTTGCAGCGAGCAAGGGCTACTCTTCGTTGCGGTGGGCGGGCTTCTCAGTGCGGTGGCTTCTCTTGTTGTGGAGCACGGGCCTCAGTAGTTGCAGCATGCATGCTTCAGTAGTTGTGGCTCGTGGGCTCTAGAGTGCAGGCTCAGTAGTTGTGGTGCACGGGCTTAGTTGCTCTGCGGCATGTGGGATCTTCCTGGACCAGGGATGGAACCCGTGTCCCCTGCACTGGCAGGCAGATTCTTAACCACTGCGCCACCAGGCAAGTCCCCTGGGCTTTTCTTTTGATTACTGATTCAATCTCCTGACTTTATTGGTCTGTTCAGATTTTCTTTTTCTTCATGATTCAGTCTTGGTAGGTTGTATGTTTCTAGGAATTTATCCATTTCTTAAAGGTTATCCAATTTGTTGGCATATAATTGTTCATAGTAGTCTCTTATGATCCTTTGTATTTCTGTGGTATTATATTATCTTATTCAATCCTCATAACAATAAGTAAGGTATATATATTTAATCTCCATTTTACAGAGGAAGAAAGTGAACTAAAGAGAAGTTAAATGACTTTCCTAATGCTACACAGCTGATAACTGGTGGAGCTAGGACTTGAACCCAGGTCTTTTCACTCCCAATTCATTGTTCTTTTCCTGTGGAGTGTATTGTTGAAGTAACTGGAAATGCTTAGCTTGGAGTAGAAAAGACTTAGGCCAGATATTATAGATATTTTCAAAGATCTGAAGGAATGTCACATGGGGTTCTTGAAAGGGCTTCCATTCATCTTGTTTTGCTTTTATGAGTGAAATTAGGAAGAACTTTTTGATAATAAAACTGTCCAAAATTGAACTGGGCTTCTTAATTGGCTCCCTATCACTTGAGGTGTTAAAGCATCAGTATATGGCCATCTGTCAGGGATACTGAAGGGAAAGTTCTTGGGTGGGAGCCTAGACCAGGTGACCCTGAGATCTCTCAATGACTCTAAGATTCCCTTTGGGTCTTCCCCCATATCTCCTGTGAACATATGTCCTGTGAACATTTGCATGGCTGGCTTAACCACAACCACTACTGAAGATGGGCATCACCTCATTATGGAGGACTGGATTGTATCTTGCTCCTAGAAGCAAATAAAGAAAACAACTCTGACGTGAAAGAAATAAAGATTGATTCCCATCAATAAATGTGTTCCGGGGACTTCCCTGGTGGTGCAGTGGTTGAGAATCCGCCTGCCAATGCAGGGGACACGAGTTCGAGCCCTGGTCCAGGAAGATCCCACATGCCGCAGAGCAACTAAGCCCGCGCACCGCAACTACCGAGCCAATGTACTGCAACTACAGAAGCCCGGGCTCCTAGAGCCCGTGCTCCGCAACAAGAGAAGCCACCACTATGAGACGCCCACGCACTGCAAGGAAGAGTAGCCCCCACTCGCCACAACTAGAGAAAGCCCGCGAGCAGCAATGAAGACCTGACGCAACCAAAAAAAAAAAAAGAAATGTGTTCCTTCCAATGATGCTTAGGATTATAATGCTAAGAAAGCTCTCATTCTTGGAACCAAGAAATCAAGATCTCCAAAACTCAAAGGTGTAATCAAATGGGAATGAGGGAAACAGTTGCATTAGGGACAGGCCAGAGGGGACTGTTGAGCAAGAATTCTGATCTGTAGGCCACATCTTTCTCCTGAACTACTTTGAAAACTTGGCCTTGGATTCTTTCTGGGAGAAAGGAGAAGTCAGCCACCTAGAGAGTCAGAGTAGGAACCAAAGTCTTAGGATATAACCCAATTGTCAAATGTCCTTCATGCTCCTCTGACAGCATGAAGTCAAAGACTTGACTGCTCAGTGCAGCATGGAGCTCCTGGGAGGAGTGGGTATTAGAAGAACATCGATGTCTACATATTCAGGATTTAATAATCCAGACGCATATTGCTATCACCCTTCTGTGAACCCTGACCTTCCTTTCAAGTCCCTGGCCCTCAGGTTCATTAAAAAATCTGATCACTAGTGACCTACGCCCTACTAACTGACACTGCCTCAGTCCTTTCATTTCTGCTCTGGCCCTGACGGGCTCCAGGGATGCAAAACAGCTGGGGCTCAGTGGTGAGAAAATAACTTGCTAGAGAAATCTGTCTACAGCAAGGACTTCAGTGTGGAGCTAGGAGATGGGAAAAGGACATCAGGAAATAAGAGGTTTTGCCCTACTGAGCAGGAAAATATTTTTTTGCAGGATGCAGAGGTTGCGGCAAGGATGAAATTCTGAAATTCTCTTCTCTCTAAGGGAAGAAAAACGAGAGAGAAATAGCATCTCTCCAGCTATAGCCTAAATAACTTTAAGGTCACCCTTTGAGTCACCCTCTGGTTTCCCATTGCAGCTTTAAATTCTAGATCTAAGACCTATCCCCATATAGTTTTTGAAAGGGTGATTTGGGTTATGTTCCTGACAGCTTCTTTTTCAAAATGTAATTTTGAGGTCTTACCCACTGTCTCTGTAATTCTCATTCTGAACCTTAACGGAGATATAGCACTGGAGACTGTGGACATGATGTGACATTTTCCAGGCCTTGACATTGAATAAGGACAAGTGGTATAAGAAGTGACTCTGGGTCCAACAGGATGTGTAGACTGAGGGATATACTTCTCTGAGGGTGCGGCCGGGACACGCTGAGTGATCGGTGTTGCCTTAGTGACAGCATTTGCAATGTGACCAGCTAGACTCAGGGGTGCCACCTAAGACTGCAGAGCAGGTCGTTGGCCTGACCTAGCACTGCACAAGACCTCAATAAATGTTTGTTGAGCACATACTTGGTGCCACCCACAGTGAGAGGTGGGTGGGGCTATAACAACCAATACTATTGGCATAGCACTTCCTTTTACAAGGCCCTTTTACAGATATCTTATTTCCTCTCTGTAAGAGCTCTGTGAAATATGCATGGCAAGTAGTATTATTATCAACTTCATTTTACAGATGAAGAAACTGAGAGCGACCTGCCCAAGGTCATACAGCTAATCAAGGATGGAACATGTTTTTAGACTCTAAATCCCATATTCCCTCTCCTATAAGAAAATAATCTACACTTGTGGCCAAAATAGCTAACTTAAAACAGACTATACATATGCAGGGAGTATGGATGATAGAAGATTGGCCTTGTTTGTTAGTTGTGAGGCTGTGTATTGTTGGGTATATGCGAGTCCATTATATTCTTTTATTTATGTATATGTTTGAAATTTTTATAATAAAACGGGGTTTTTAAAAGAATAAACCTGTGTTCTGTGCTCAAATCCTGCCCCTTCCAAACTCTTCTTAGATAATTTTCATTTTCCTGTCTCTAAGTTTTCTTTCAGTGGCTGAGATCTCATTACTAATAGTGGCTGCCATTTACTGAGTGTTACATTGTATCACTCTAAGTGCTTTCTTTTTTTTTTTAAATAGTAATCTTTAATTTATTTATTTATATTTTTAAAATATTATTTTTGGCTGTGTTGGGTCTTTGTTTCTGTGCAAGGGCTTCCTCTAGTTGCGGCAAGTGGGGGCCACTCTTCATCGCGGTGCGCGGGCCTCTCACTATCGCGGCCTCTCTTGTTGCGGAGCACAGGCTCCAGATGCGCAGGCTCAGTAGTTGTGGCTCATGGGCCTAGTTGCTCTGCGGCATGTGGGATCGTCCCAGACCAGGGCTCGAACCCATGTCCCCTGCGTTAGCAGGCAGATTCTCAACCACTGCGCCACCAGGGAAGCCCTCTAAGTGCTTTCTTTACAAGTCTTACTGTTTAATCCTCACAACCACCGTATGACTAGTTACTACTATCCCCATTTTGCAGATGAGGAAACTGAAGCTTAGAGAGGTCACATAACTTGCCAAGATCACACCCAAGATCATACCTGCCAAGATCACAACAACCACTGGAGTAAATACTAGAGCTGAGACATGAACTCAGGTTTCTCCGACCTGAGAGCTCTATTTTTTTTTTAACTCCTATTTCCTACCTTACAGCCAGAGGGGGAACATCCTTCTCTTGAGGTAATACTATTTGAAATGCACTTTCCTTCTCAGCATTTTACAAGAAACTCTGAACATGGAATTATTGACCTTCTCATTCCCACTGCTGGAAAAATAGGACTTGTAAACAAAATTCTCTTTCATTCAGCCAGACCTGTCTGTCCCCACCTCCCTGAGGGGATTCAAGCGCCTAACTTTGTTTTGTAATCTCAGGTGGATGAAGCTGGCGTCTACCATCTGAGCACAGGGGTCATGGTTATTTTTTCAGTTCCTGCACCTGAAACTTCTATCAAACAAGTGGGGAGGCAGGTGGAGAGGGGACAATGGCCTTCAAAAGAGATTTAGGTTCCATGTCTCTTCGTGGATTCACAGAGGACCAGCTTTTGGCAGGCAAGGTCTTTGCCCCTGGTTGGACTGGCCAAGGTTAAAGGACACCAAAATCAGTATAGCGGGGATGCCCCCACCTCAAGTCCTGCCTGATTTCAGCCAAATCTAGTGCTGGCTAGGCCTCTCTCCTCTCCAGCAGCAGCCTTCTCTCACTGGTGAGAAGAGCCTTCGGCTATTATCTGCTATGGTATCAAATATTTAGCTGGAGAACATTCAGAGCGCTTCAGGGACACAGGGAACTGTTTAGATATCAGATTCTCTCCTGCCAGGTCAGGCGAACCCCCTGTTGACGAATGGCTGTGTTTCCTCAAGCATCTTTCCCAGCAGCCAGTTATCTTGTGTGCCCTTTAACTGGCTGTCCAGCTGAGAGGCCCCAGGCCTGCAGAAGCTGTTCTTCTAATCCCCATCTCAGGCTCAAGCTGCTGCAGTGGTCGATGGAAGATTGTTTACAAAAGTTGAAGGCTCACTGCCTTGCACCTGGTTTCTGTCTGGCCCACGCTGACGGGGATGAAGGATCCTTCATTTATCTCAGCCTCTCTTCTCAGGCAGCTCCTGCTGTCACGGCAAGCTTGGGTCGGTGTTTCACTCCCTGATAAGCAGCCTTCTGAGGAGCTGGGGAGAGCCACTTACAGGCCTTACATACCTCTCTCAAGACCCCCATCCCAGTCCAAGGGGCAGCAGGGCTGGATGGGGCAGGGGCTTCTGGGGGTTTATATAGAAGGTCAAGTGGTCCTTGATTCCAGCTATCTGGCGGCAGGGCATTTTGCTCTTTTTCTATTTACAGATTTTGGAAATAGGTAGCCAAATAACCCATCTGCCCTTTTTACCTCAGGAGAATAAGAGAGCAAGGACATCTGCTGGGCAAAGAACATCAGGGCCGACTTTGCTATATGAAGGATGGGGACAGACAAAGTAGAGAAAGGCCCACTGGGACAAACACAGCATCCAGAAAGGATGGAGTTGAGTGTGAAGAGTGCAGAAGCCTCCACCCTAAAAGCCCCTAAAGATAGAGAGACATTCATGATAATAACTAACATTTATGGGGTGTTTACCATGCGCCCAAGCCCTGCGCTAAGCACTTGATCTCATTTAAATCCCAAGAGGTAGATACTCTTATTACATTCATTTAACATAGGAGGAAATAGAGGCTTAGAGAGATTAAGTATACAGCCAGTAAAAAATGCTGAGATTTAAACATAGTATAGTTGGTTCCAGGGCCCCAAGCTCTCAATGACCATGCTGCAGTTGAGACACGCTATGGGCGGCTGAGCGTGAGGCTGCAGTTACGTGGCCACTGACGTGGGTTTAGGAATGTGGGTGCCCGGTTTTACTGGGTGACAACCCTGGGACTTGAACCTGGAGTGAAGAAGCAAATCTAGGTGGTGGGTTACAGGAAGCAGGTAGCAAAGGGTAAGTGTGAATTGGTCCCTCAAGGAAGCAGAATTTGGAGAGAGGCAGGGGACCACGGGGCTCCTGACAGCTTTGGGGCTTTTTAAAATTTTTTTTGTTTTTTTAATAAATTTATTTACTTATTTTTGGCTGCGTTGGGTCTTCGTTGTTGCATGCGGGCTTTCTCTAGTTGTGGCGAGCGGGGGCTACTCTTTGTTGTGGTGCACGGGCTTCTCATTGTGGTGGCTTCTCTTGTTGCAGAGCACAGGCTCTAGGCACGTGGGCTTCAGTAGTTGTGGCACACGGGCTTTAGAGCACAGACTCAGCAGTTGTGGCACACGGACTTAGTTGCTCCACGGCATGTGGGATCTTCCCGGATCAGGGCTTGAACCCCTGTCCCCTGCATTGGCAGGCAGATTCTTAACCACTGCTCCACCAGGGAAGCCCGCTTTGGGGGGTTTTGAAGAGGCAGATTTCCACTAGAACAACCGCTTCCCTTTGACTTGGATGAATCCATTTGCTGCCTTCCACCTTCCTGGGAAAAGTCAGTAACCCTTTGGACATGGATTCCAGTAGTAGATACAGTGGTGGTACTCTTTGGATAGAGCTGGAAGTTAATAATCTCAGTTTCTGAATCTATTCCAAATAGTTGAATAATGTACTGACCCTCTAGGAAGGTGTTGCCTCCCTTCCGGGACAGGTATTTGGAGTTGTTTGGACAAGTCAGCACCCTCCCCGGCACTGGAGGAACATTGGGTCTGGCCAGAGAAAGGATCTTCCTGTTCACGAACTGGGCCTTTAAGTCCCCACAGACGCACTTGTTGTGCTGATGATCTTGGAGAACCAGGCAAGAGGGTGTGGATGGTGCAGTGTGATCGTCCCTGGCTATCAGACAATTCTGTTGAGGGGTCTGGTGCATCTTTACTTTCAAAGCTGATTGTAATATTTACAGCTGAGTGGAGAAGAAGGACTGAGGCCCCTTACCTCAGGGCCTCAGTCCCAGGAAGGGCTGGTCCAGGACTCAGGAGGTCTCTGTTCCATTTTTTGTTCCACTACTGAGCTGCTATGGAACATTAAGAAAGAGGCTCCGGGGCTTCCCTGGTGGCGCAGTGATTGAGAATCTGCCTGCCAATGCAGGGGACACGGGTTCGAGCCCTGGTTTGGGAAGATCCCACATGCCGTGGAACAACTGGGTCCGTGAGCCACAACTACTGAGCCTGCGCGTCTGGAGCCTGTGCTCCGCAACAAGGGAGGCCACGACAGTGAGAGGCCCGCGCGCCACGATGAAGAGTGGCCCCCGCTCGCCACAACTAGAGAAAGCCCTCGCACAGAAACAAAGACCCAACACAGCCAAAAATAAATAAATTAATTAATTAAAAAAAAAAAAGAAGCTCCACATCTCTGAACCTTCTCTTCTGGAACAGGGAAGTTTGTCCCATTCCCTGTTGTTAGAATGTGACAAGGACAAGGGCAAGTGGGACCACTTAAAATAAGTGTCACCTATATTCAAGGCAAGGTGGCTTTGATAAAGGTAAGCCCATGTCTCTGTTCTCCCTGTACCTCCTTTGGCGGAGGTCTGGGCTTCTTCTCTATTGGAGCAGCCAAATCACCTCCCAGGAACTCACTGTCTGGGGGCAGAAAGCATTGATCGAAGGCTTCAAACCTCATTCTTACAATTGCAGCTCCTATCTGACCCCTTGAGGACAGACACTTGGAGACAAGGGAGGATTGGGGTGGGATAGGGAGGGGATGCTCTGTTTCCTTCTCTTCCAACCTGACGCCGCCAGGACTGGGATGGTGACAGGCCCTGGACTCAGCGTTCAGAGCAGCTGAGCCTTGTGGACAAGAAGCAGATAAACTGCACCCGGCCTCTTAATGAACCCAGCGCCAGCTTCAGATAAACTGTCGCCACTTACTCCTCCCAGCCCTCCCTTCTCCAGGAAACACTTCCCGCTTTGCATCAGTAGTGGGCTTGGAGCAGGAGCTGGGACCCCACTGCCTGTTGCTCTCCAGGGAAGTTCTGGAGGGAATGGAGACTCTTGGGAACTCTAATTAGACCTGTGTTTGATTTCCCTTAGCTCCAGCTGAACCCAACTCTCCAGGCCCAAAGAGAAGCAGGAAATTAGCAACTGTTGGAAAAATAACAGGTAAAAACCACTGGGGGAATGTTAATTTAAAAAAAAGTGTTCCCCAGGACCTCAAGAGTATGACTGTATTTGCAGATATGTTCTTTAAAGAGGTAATTAAGGTAAAATGAGGCCATTAAGGTGGGCCCCCCCCAATCCAATATGGCTAGAGTCTTTATGTGAAGAGGAGATTAGGACACATAGACCTACTGAGGGAAGACCATGTGAAGACACAAGGAGATGACAGCTTCTACAAGCCAAGAAGAGAGATTTTAGAAGAAACCAACCCTGCCAACACCTTGATCTTGGACTTCCAGTCTCCAGAATTGTAAGAAAATAAATTTCTGTTGTTCAAGCAAACAAACAAAAAACAATGTGTTTTGCTTTCTTATTTTTTTACCACTCTCTTCCTTTCATTTCTCCTTTGAATCATAAATTCTTTCTAGCCACAGAAGAGGTACGTTGTACATTACAAGCAGGTAAATTTTGTTTAGTGATGTTGAGAGCCCCATCCCAGATCAGCAGGGCAGTGGCAAAGATAAGACTAAAATCTGGGAGTCTTGCTTCTCACCAGGAATATTTCATTATAATATTTTCTCCTCCTATTTATCTCAACAATTGCCCCAATTTTATGCTTTGCTTTGGCCCTCAAAGATCTGGCCATGCAGATGCTGAGAAATGGATCATCTCTTTGTAGGTAATTGGGACAAGCAGACTCAGGCTCATTTCTTCTCTGTAGCACACTGCTAGGATAACCCCATGCTGGGCTGCACCCCTTGTAGTTGCCCAGCCTTGAGGCCAAAGAAAGAGCCTGGGGACAGCGACAGAAACATCAGTGGTTTATTGCACAGGGGGATCTTATGCAAAGGGTCCTGGAGCGACACGCCACCAGGTGCGACCGATGGCGAGCTACTAGGGTAGAAGGAGGCTACCATTTTTTTTTTAAAGAGTTTTTTTTTTTTTAAAGATTTATTTATTGATTGATTGATTGATTGCTATGTTGGGTCTTCGTTTCTGTGCTAGGGCTTTCTCTAGTTGCGGCAAGTGGGGGCCACTCTTCATCGCAGTGCGCGGGCCTCTCACTATCGTGGCCGCTCTTGTTGCGGAGCACAGGCTCCAGACGCGCAGGCTCAGTAGTTGTGGCTCATGGGCCTAGTTGCTCTGCAGCATGTGGGATCTTCCCAGACCAGGGCTCGAACCCGTGTCCCCTGCATTAGCAGGCAGATTCTCAACCACTGTGCCACCAGGGAA